>NW_024544729.1:3000000-3329801 GCF_018167655.1 Microtus oregoni
AAACCGTGTCCAAATGGTATAAGATTATCCAAATTCGCCAAGTATTTAAAAATCTTTATTCATAATTGAAACCTTCAGTTTATTAAATTCTTGGCAATTAATTCTAACATAAAATGTTAAATGGGCTCCAGAGAGCATATCAATTATTGAGCCTGATGCAGCCCAGGAAACACCAATGCACTATCCTATCATTATACAGAAGCTTTAACGGCATTAAAATTCAGGAGAGTAAAACCTCACATTCTCTAAGTATTAATATTTCTAATAGCTAAGAGAGTTTATTAGTGATAAAATATTTATGTAATGAATAAGCACAGGTGTACAGAAAAGGCAAAGCCGAGAAAATGTTTTCAGGTTTTGCCTTAGCTTTATGTTCCAACCCTCTGAGCATCTCTGCTTGTGATGATGATTGCCAGCGGTCTGAGCCTTGTTTCTTACACCACATTATAAAGATCACAGAGGGAAAAAGAGGGGAAAATCTTATTACCAAAGAATAAGACATGAAGCTACGTTATAAACCTGTATGGCAGCATTAAATCCTTTTATCTAGGAATCTCTAGGGAGAAGTCTCATATTTCTGATAATGTCAGATTTTGTACAATATTTCAACAAAGACCTGACAAGAATGCTAGGTGTTTTCTTACTTGTTTTGATATGACCTCTCTGCTTTGCTCACCGTGCAATTTGCTCACATTCTTTTTATTAATTCTTACTATTATTAGCCTTGCTATTTAATCCAATTAGAATTTAATTTTAGTCACTGATCTTACTTTGCAACATATTGGATTATGTAGGGAGTCCTCCCTCCTTCTTGGCTTGTCAGCCATCATAGTCTATGATGGGAAAAAGGCAGAAGGGACAAAAGAAAGCTGTGTATGAGACAATGAGCAGGAACAGAGGGAGGCCTCCAAGAGTCAGACTTCAGTGTAACAACTTAACTTGATTCCAGAGTATAAATAATATATAGGACTGTTGATCCTTGGGACAAACCTTAATTTGCACTAAATGTCATGCTTCTATCACAAGGCTTAGTAAGAGAGAGGAAGGTCCTATAGCAGAACACCTAGCACCTAGTCTTCTCAGCAGGAATCTGTGTCAAGGGTCAAGCTAAAGATGAATGGAGACAGCTTTTAGATAAGGTCAGTCCTCCAGACTTCGAATAAGCTACCATACTATGGCAGGCTGTGGCCTGTAACCACTCAGCAATTCCAACAGGATTAAAATGTCAAAGACATATTAGTAAATTGGGGAATATATAGGGGAGAGTAAGGTAAATGGTGAAGGCCATTAGCTCTATATTATGTGAGAAATGCTTAAACAATTCTGCAAAAGAAAGAATCTTTATGGAAAATGTGCTAACTTTCTGAATTCTCTGGAAGATTAATAACGAGGAAGCTTTAGTGATTAGCTGGCTGTCACCATTATTGTGCCTTGGAAAGAAAGGGAGCTGCCAAATACAGTTTGTTGCTCAGTTCAGTTTTGACTTTTTGTTTTTTTTTTTTTTGGATATTTGTTTGAAAAATAAACGGTCTCATTTCAGACTTTGTTACTTAGGTTTACCTTGAACAAAAGATGTAGTATATGATGGTCTTTACCTTATGATTTTCTTGTCTAATGTGATGATAATATGTCTAACTTTAGAGCTGAGCTTAGTTATCTAGAAAAAGAACTACCTGAAAAGTATAGTGACTATCTCAGAAATAGTTGATATGTGTAGCACAAATAATAAAAACCCAGAGTCAGTTATTGCGATTCAACCTGAAGGTCAGAAAAGCAAAACAGTCAATAGCGGACTTTTATCTCTTCCTCAGTCTGAAATGGTGATTCTGCCTCCAGGAATCCTCAGAAAGAGAATGTGTCTGAGACTTGTCTCCTCACATCTTACATTCCTCTCTAGTGCTGGGGTTAAAGGTGTGCACCACTACTGCCTGTTTCTATGGCAAGCTAGTGTGGATACTGGGATTAAAGGTGTGTGTCACCACTGCATGGAATGTAAGGCTGACAGTTGGGACTGTTTTATTCTTTGATCTTCCAGCTAACTTTATTTCTAAAGATACAAATGAAATATCACTACAGATACGCAGTACACAGAATACTCTTGAATCATCAGTAAGAAATATTTGCCTTCTGCATATCTGCTTCAATAAGCAACAGTAAAGCAATTAATGTAAAATAATGCCATCATTTCTGATGGCTTTAGGACCTTCCAGCGGACACCATTTTGTATCACACCTATAAACATTAATGTAGATTATGTAATAAATTGACATTAATATAACCTCAAGGTGCACTGTTTCATAAAGGTATGAATAAATGTCACAGACTCATGTGATATTGATCTTGTTTTCTCCATAACCTGCTGAATAACTAAAAAAATGTCCAGCAAGATCCTACTGCATGTACTGGTTTTGTGGGAGCCTAGGCAGTTTGGATGCTCACCTTACTAGACCTGGATGGAGGTGGGTGGTCCTTGGACTTCCCACAGGGCAGGAAACCCTGATTGCTCTTCAGGCTGATGAGGGAGGGGGACTTGATTGGGGGAGGGGAAGGGAAATGGGAGGCAGTGGCGGGGAGGAGGCAGAAATCTTTAATAAATAAATTAAAAAAACTTTAGTTAAAAGTAAGAATGAACTTCAATGATTCTAAAACTATTCTTCTAGTATAAATTTATACAATATACAATGATGGAAGGGTCAGATTTTATTTTCAAAAATCATAATATTTTCTCTTTAATAGGGTCTTTCACATAATTACTGATTTCTTTTTATACTAAGTCTGTTCTTCAGCACTCTATCTGATAGTATTTCATCAAATATACGCTGGACTCACTGCCTTTAAAAAGAAATCACTGTTTTGTATATGTATAGTGTGTGTGGAAGAGGGACATGCCTGGGTACATATTTGGGGGTAAAAAAACAATTTTGTGGGAATTGATTATTTTGCTTCCACCTTTATGTAGGTTCTGAAGATGAAACCCATGTTATAAGGCTTATAGCATCATGAGTCAATTGCTTTTGCCAGAGACCTTTACTTACTGGACTTGGACTAATTATCTACACTCATGTTATATATAAAAAGAAATCGTTGATTCATATATTTCATGAAAAAGACTTTCCCTGTATTTTGTGATTAAGATTTGATGGTCACTTTTGTATTTATTATACACCTCTGATTTAGAAAGTTATTAACTGGGACTATGAATAAAATATTGAGTTCTAAGTAGCACTTGTTACACATTTACATGGACAAGGTACTATTTTATTGCAGAATATTCTTATAATTGTCTTCAGGAAAAGTATATTTTAAATAACTACTGACTGGTACACTGTGGTTTGAAAACAAAGTGAAAATAATGTCCAAAACACTAACCAATAATGTAAAGAACTAACAAATATCCTCATAAAGAAAATAACATGAACTGCTTTGCACTCCTAGTCTTTATCCTGAAATTTTCACTTGCTATTATTATTCTCAACTGATTTAAGCATGTCATGCTTCAGTGTTTATCAGTTGTCAGCGGAAAAATATTTGCTCCCTGTAGAAAATGATATCATTCTTACCTGTAAGCAAATTGATATTGATACCTTTTGTCCAAACCAGGCAGTCATTTTATTAATGCTGTTATTTATGGATACTTTTGTTTTACTGGCAATTTTTTCATATTTTTTTGAATGTCAAAGAGCACAGAAAGAGTGAAGCAGTGAAAATGACAATGGTAGGTTTGGAGTAGACCAAATGGAATTACTCAAAAGTATATTTTCTCCCATATTTATTGGTATAATAGTAGCAAAAACTATATATGAAGCTACACTGCATGATTATTTACACATATATTGTGACATGATTATCCAAATTAAATTATTTTCAATCTCTATCATTTCAGTTTTCTTGCCTCAGTGACAGCTATGCTCCCATCATATATTTTAGCTAATTTCAAATATATAATGCTACTGTTAACTAGAATCATCATGCTTTACACAAGATATCCAGAAATCATTCATCATGAAACTGAAGTTTTATACTGAGCACTTCACTCTCTTCTGTTTATTTTTAAATCTTCCAATTTTCATTCAGAATTCTGTAGTATGTTGAGCCTTTCCTTTGTTTTCCTATATAATACTTGCTTGTATGAAATGAAAAGACATATATATGTATGTATGTATGTATATATATATATGTATATTTTATTTTTATTGAAAAACGATTCTTCTATCACACAATACACCCTGATCAAATTTTCTATTTTCTCTTCTCTTCCCAACTGTTCCACTACCTACAGTCTTCCCCAGATCCACTCCTCCTGCAGCTCCCTTCAGAAAAGAACATTCCTCTAAGAGACAATAATTTTGTCTTTTAATTTAAGTGTGAAATCTTTTTCTCAATGTTTTTCATAGTCATCATTATTTTTCCTCTTAGAAATATGAAGCATGTACAGATACATATAAAGAATATTTTTCTGCATTCCTTGCTTGGTCCAAAATTGATAGAGAATCACTGTGTTGGAAAATTCGAGGAAACAAATCTGATTTCAGTCCAGCATGCTCAAAATAAATATTGTGACTTTGTTTTCTAAAGTCTTTGTTTTATTCATTTTGTGCCAGAGACCGAAAATATTTTTGGTTTAAATTTGGGAGGTAGATATCAACAGGCTCACTCACTGTGAAACTGGAACTGTAATTGAATGATGAATTCAACTTTAGTCTATAGTATAGTGCATTATCTATGTCAAACTGCATTTCTCTATTCTGTACCAAGTTGACTATTATTTTTCAAATATGTATCACTAAATTTGATACTTTAAAATATAATATTTCTTAAAACTCATATGAAATGTTAAATAATAGAGGAAATTTAACTAGATATATCTTTATTTTCATAAATCGCCTTTATATTTTGCCTGCACCTTATTACCACAATTTATTGAAAATTGTCTTCTGAAACGTATATCAATATGAAGCCATTGCAAATTATAGAATCCTTTAAATCATTTTGGTAAGCTCAAATTGAATAAGAAAACTTTCACATTTAATAAATAGGAACTCAGCGTTTTAAAACTTTGCTGACTTTCTAAACTTATAGAAACTAATTCCATCATTAGTAGGAAAATATTTTGCTTCTATTAAAACAGCAATGACCAAAATGTTGACAACACTCTTGCTATTATTAATCCTAACTGTATTTAAAATACAGCAACAATGATTGTTTTCATTGTCTCAATGACTTGCAACACTATAAATCTATTTTGATGGTTCTGGTTATAACTAGCTTGTAAAAAGCCAGAACTCTCTTTCACATCCCCTCTACATGTAGAACAAAGACTGTGCACATGGTTCTAATCAAATGGAATGAATAAGTCAAAACATTAGACTATGGTAAAGGCTGACTGACTTGATCCTGTGACTTTTACATAACTCAGAATGGAAATAACCCAGCTCCTTTATTCTTGTAGTGAAGAAACTAGTCGAAATCACAGAGACTGGAAACTTTCTTTACATAGATTTTCAAACAACTTAAAGATGTTGGGGAAATTCACAAAGACCAGAATAATGTTGGAAAATTCTGTTTGGAAGATAGGGCAGAGCTGCATGATACAATGATGCCATCTATTGGTATTCAAGGAGTGACACTGACCACAACAGGTTTGCAGTGTTTGAGCTGGGGAGGCTTGACGTTTGGATCATGTTAACATTTAACTCATTTAAAGCACAGATTCTTTTTCTAATGAGATTCACTTGTAAATACTAAATTACATATGATGAATGTACACTTATGTTGTGCATTGATATTCTCACCTACCTCCCCAATAATGTTCTCCATGGTGCAAGAAGTTCAATACTATGGCACTACCTTGTTAGCTGGGCTTTGTCTTCCTGTGGACTAATAGGTGTCCTGTTAGAACTGACAACCCTCTCTTATTTCAGTATGTTACTCGTGTCTTTCTCCTCCATGTTCCCAATTTCAATAGTTATTTTGGTTTCTAAAAAGAAAGACAAACTTACAGAATTGGGACGTTTCACAGTTGAGCTGATCCCCAAATATTTCAACACAGAATGTGAGAAGAGAATCTTTGGCTACTCTCAAAGAAGAGTAAATAGTCAATTGTGTATTGCATCATAGTTTGATTTTGCCCTTATAGTTTTGGAGCTTGGGATGTATTCAGGGGAAAAGACAGTTTGACTAACATACACTAGGCATTGGCTTCAGTGTCCAGCCCTGACGCACTCGCAGAAACCGCGTGTCTTGTAAAAGTCATTTGTAAAGAAATATGATCATTTGTCTTATACTTACATACAGATCAGAAAATAGAGTATACATATTATTTCAAACAATACAAAAATAAAAGAATTAAGATAGCCAATTAACACAAATACAATGAAGGCATCAAGAACATCAAAATTTTTGTTACATTGTTAGTGAGGTCAGGAAAGGAATAGTCTCCCATTTTACGTAAATGGTGATAAAATGTTAAGGGATAAGGATCGTCACATGAAGTAAATTATTATGAACGTTTCCAAGATTTCCACGACAATGCGCAATAAAACAAAACAAAATAAAATATTTCTTCAATAAATTCTCATATTTTAAAATTTAAGGATACTGACTGTACAATTGTAAAATATTTTTAGCACTACCCTAAACAGAAAAGAAGGTGCTAAAATGTAACAACTTTGGTTGTATTTTCATTACTTGCTTTACTTCTTGGGGAATATAGGTGGCACTTAAATGACCCTTACTAAAAGCAATTTGTCTTAAAGTTTGCCAAATTGTATTCTTGTTATACATTGTGCTTACTTGCAGTTTGTTAAGACTATGTAAGTCTTATTTAAAAATATATGCAAATAAAACCTCTCGAATAAACACATTGAGTTGAGTTCTAGGGTTCATTTGAAAGAATAATCAAATTTAAAATAAAAATCCATATCAATGTTTCTATTGTATGTTTCTGTGATTTTGCAAATACAAGTGCTTTGAGCTCTTCTGTCATTATAGCTGTTATATAATGTTAGAAATGCTTTATATTTATATATTTCCTTTAATAGAATCATGTTTTGACTAACAGACATTCAAGGCATATTTTATATTTTTCAAGTGAAAAACCTGGAATATACATAAGTAGTAGGACATAATTTTAATATTAAAGAAGTAATTATAGCATTGCTCTTTAATTGATATAATTTACACTTTATCATATCTTATTTATTTACCAAAAAAGCCAACCTAACATTCTTATTAGCATGTTATATTAGTTCAGAATAGTTTCTCAATTAACTTGAAGGGCTTTGTACTCATGTATAAGAGTGCATGGTACACATATATGAGCTGATGAGTGTGTGTGTGTGTGTGTGTGTGTGTGTGTGCATGTGTGTACATGTATCTATGGAACTAAGATTAACATTAGGTCATTGATCATTCCTCATCATATTAACTGAGTAAGGATTACAACAAAATTCAGAGCTCATCATTACTGCCTTATCTTGTGTTCTAACTTGCTCTGGGGATGCCCAGCTTTATATCCCAAGAACTAGAATTATAAGAGTTCCCCATCATACATATCCAGAATTTATATTGGTTTGGGGGATATGAACTCCTGTCTTAGTGCTTGTGTGTCAATCACTTTATCCACGAAGTCATCTCCCCAGCCCTACTGGAAAGTTTAAAACTTTTAGCTGTAGTACTAATTAGTAGTGAGAATCAAAATGTGGAAACATGAGGCAGGAACAGAGCAGGAATTACTCAACTAGTTTTGCTAAGAATGTAGGGTACTGAAATCAGTCTCAGAAAATACATTGAAAGTGACCGTGTTCACATAGGTACTGCTTTTGGAGACATGACCATGAAAGCCAACTCCACATTTTTCTCTTGAGAAATGATTGAATTTCATATAAGTGTACTTAATTTATATATGTTTGAGTTTATATGCTTATTAAAATATGGTGGAAATGTGTTTTGTAAAATGATTAACATGTCAATTGAATTTCTGAAATTCACAGTGATTTTATTTTGTATCTGCATTTTTAATAATTAGATTCTTAGTTCTATCTTTTAGATGTTTTAATTCTGAAGCATTTAAAAAATAGTTTCATTTTAATAAAAATATATCTATAAGAAGTTATAGAAAATGTACCTAAGAAAAACAAATGTAAAACTTTACATTTTCTACCTATTCATGTGTATATATTTCCATCTTCATTGATTTTAATTTAGACTAGAATTCTCTTCTTTGGAAACTTTGATGTTGACTATTTAATTTTCTTTATGTTCACTGAGAATTCCACTTATGTGTAATTTAAAAATCCTTCTAATTTGCAGATCATATTTTTAACTTTTTGTAAAATAAGAATTTAGCTTCCCCAAAGAACAATCACTCGTTTTAACAAAATATTACATGGATTTTCATACAGTGTATATATTATAATAATGAGAACGGGGATGAGGACGATTTGTTTTAATGAGACAGGATCACACTATGTAGCTCTGGCTGCAATAGAACCTGCAATGTAGACACGGTTGGCATTGAACTTACAGTAATCTCAAGCATAGCTTTTTATTATTTTATTTTTCTCTTCTCATAGGCTTTTCACTTTCCTTCCTATGAATTTAAATAAGATGCTGATTTTTACCTTTCTTGGTAGCTGCTTTATAGGCAGAATTCACACTATCAGTCACTTGATGGTAGTTTTCGCAACTGCAGGTGCCTCTACTTATTAATGCTTCATTGCTGAAATCTACTAATTTACTGGTTGGCTACTCAAATTATCAGTTCATTTAGCGTTTTAAAGAATGAAAATATCCTAGCTATATCTTAACCAAAAACTATTAGATTGTCGCAATGATTTGGACTTGAGAACCTCAGGCTTTAATAAAGCCCATTAATTCTGTTACATAATAGTTTTTAATCACATGATAAATACATTTTAAATTAATAGAATTCTGGCAACACATGCAGTTGTAGCATAAAAATACGTTGTTTGGTCATTTTAATCTTTTCTATACAACCGGATCAGACATTGTCCATGATTGTCCTCACCTTTCTCAAAAGAAATGGTTTATTTGGTGAGTTTTTCTATTACTTGAAGCTATAGCAACATTGATTTTGATACTTAACTTGCTTTCTCTTGAGAAATTTACATGGAGATAAATTTTCAAAGGTTCTATTTTGTGTCAGCACATTGCTATGGCTCTAATGGTATCATGGATATAATCTAAAAATTCTGTTACTGTATTCTTTTAAACACTGCTTGGCCCATTTCTATCTAGCCTCTTCTTGGCTAATTCTTGCACCTGGACTAGCCCATTTCTAATCATCTATGTAGTACCGGTCTTACCGGGAAGATTCTAGACAATGTCCATCCTGGGTCAGAGCTTCATCACATGCATCTTCCCAGGAGTGGGGAGCGTGGTGTCTCTCTGAGGTGTCTGCCCATGAGAGGAGAGCTGTCGAGTCTGAGCTCACTTCCTCTTCCTCCCAGCATTCTGTTCTGTTTACTCCTCCCACCTATGTTTTAACCTATGAGGGCCAGCAAAGCAGTTTCTTTATTTCTTAACCAATGAAATCAACAGATTGGTATATGACACTCCCACATCACTTCCCTTTTTTCTGTTTAAACAAAAAAGGAAGGCTTTAACTTTAACATAGAAAAATCACATATAACAAAACAGTTATCAAGTAAAAATTACAATAATCTTTATCATAACTAAGGAAAACTATAACTATAACTAACTATTCTTAACTCCATCAAAGACTCCAGAAAGATACAATATTACCTAAGCAAACAAGAAATCCAAAACTCTAGAAATGACAGAGACATCTCACTGCCTGGACAGTCATCCAAAGTTTCTCTGTACTGTTGGGGCATCAATCTTCAGCCTTCAGGCCCATAGTATCCAGCAGACATTTCCATGAAGCAGGAAATTTCAAAGTCAGTTCAGTCACCATCAGTTGTGTCCTGCAGAATGTCTCACAGAATCTTTCATGAATCAGGAACCCCAAAAGATCATCTCACCTTTAGGCAAGTTCAGTAGTCCTCTCTCTGCGGGTTCTCTGTGTCCAGTTTATGCAATAGTCCAGGCAAGAACAGTTTCTTGCCCAAATGGCTATCAAACTATATAAGGATCCTCTTCGATGCCCATCTTCTTCTTGAAGTAGATTGGTGCTGCCAGGAGCAGAGTGTCTCATTGTCATGAAAAGTCCTAAGTTATTAAAATATTTTAAATGCCATATTCAGCAGCCTTTGAGAGATATGAAGAATGCCTATCTGAAATATATCTCTATATATCTAGAAAATCTAAGTAACATGACTACAAACTTGACGATTATTTATGACTATCCATCAACAACCTATATTTCCTAATTATACATTACATTTTAAAAATGAACTACACAATCACAATACCTTAATCAAGATCAAGAAATGCATATACATATAACAAAATTGACCTTAAAATCCATACCAATGCAAATTATTCATACCTATATCATTTCCCCCTTTAAATGTAAAAGAACATTTATAAACAATATTTTTCTCTCCAAACTGCTTCCTGCTGAATGGGGCACTGTTAATCATATCTTTCATGGGGTAACCTGTGTGCCAGGGTCATCTCAGTTGGCAGTTGAGCGAAACAATTTTTTGAGGGTGTTCACAGGAACTTTTCGGGAGGTCGTGGTCTATCATACCATATCGGGATAGATGCAATCCACAGGGTCTGGTCCTCTGTGAAAACAAAAGACCCTCTCCAAAGCATCATATCCTTAGACCCAAATTTTGAAATCGTAATACCCTTATATCCATTCAGGTCAATGTCTATAATGATTTTCTCATAACTCTAAAATAAGATTGACTTAAGACAAAATATAGGTATTTGTAAACAAATTTCCTTTTCTCTGCCAGTTCACAAAAAATGACACACAGACTTACTAATTATGACAGTTTGGCCTTAGCTTAGCCTTGTTCCAGTTGTTCCTATAAGAAATTAACTCATTTATATTAATCTACATTCAGCCACATGGCATTATGTTTCTTCCATCCTGAACCTCCTGTTTTCTCTGTTGGAACTCTGCCTTTCTTCCTTCCAGAGTTCCCTCTGCCTGGAAGTCCTGCATATATCTCCTGCCTAACTACTGCCGTTCAGTTTTTTATTACACCAATCACAGCAATACACCTACACACAGTTTACAAATATCTCACAGTATTTCCCCATTTTGTCTAAATAACATGGAAAGGTTTTAACTCTAACATAGTAAATCTATATACAATATGAATAATTGCCAAGTAAGAATCACATTCACCATGTTTAGTCCATCTGTGTTTGACAAGTTCTGAGAAAGCATTATATTATCTATCCTATATTAGTGAATGCAAAGTTCTATATATGAACTCTTTCTGTCATAACCTTTATTACATCTTACAAATATCATATTAAACCTAAAAACATTTGCTTAGATTAACAAGCTTATGTTTCTCAATCTTATAAACTATATATTCCTCTGTAAGTATTTTTATGGATTCAATAACAAAGAAAACTATATACTATCTAGCTTAAATCAAATCAGAGAAACCAGCAACTTCCAGAGCTATAAAAATGACATTGACAACTGACTGCCTGGGCAGTCACCCAAGGCTTCCTAGTAACAGTGGGATTTTCATCTTCAACCTACATGCCTAGCATATCTGACAGACTTTTGTGAAGTAGTACTTGTGAAGGACTGTCCTACTTTGTCTTTTCAAAGTTTGGCAGTTACTATCTTTGTGTCCTTCTTGTCCATTTTGAACACCATACTGTCAGCAGTCAAGACAAGGGCAATTTCTTGCGCAAATGGCTAACTTTGCCACATTGAAAGCAAACTTCTTATGGAGGCTTGTTGATGCCTGTCATCCTCTTTTGAAGTAAACTGGTGCTGCCAGAAGCATATTTCTCACTATCATTAAAATTCTTAAGTTATTAAGATATCTCGAATACCATATTCTATAGATATTATGAAGTGTTTAAAGACCATCAATCTAAAATATGTCTGATTAACCTGATTTGTACAGAGTAAAAATTTCCCACAACAATATCTCACAATCAATTGTTCTTGAAATCACATCAATAATTTGATGGCTCATATAAAATAAATATATATTACTTCTGACAGATAAGGCTTGTTAATACACTGCAAATAAAGTACTGTAAAGAAAAAACTCTTTCGCAGTTGATTTAACTAATAATGCTTCTGTAAGGAAATTTTACGCAGGTAGCACAATAACTACAAAATAATTTAATAATTTAAAAATTGTAAAACTAGTCTTTGCATGTTAATATAAACTTTCAGTACCTTTATAGTTATTAGACATAGTCTAAATTTCATCTAAGGTATTCCTTGTACAAATCTAGTACAGCATTAAGTCAATTGTCAGTTTGCTGTGTGGTGTTTTACTCTTTTGTCTTTTTGATGGGCACACCACCCAGCTCCCAAATAAATCACATAGAGGCTATTTTTAGTTATGAATGTCTGGCTTTATCTTGGCTTGTTTCTTGATAGTTTTTCCTAAATTATTCCAACTACCCTTTGCCTCTGTACTTTTATCTTCTCTATTTCTGTATACCTTCCTTTACTTCTTTTTCTGTGGATTACTGTTTAGCTGGGTGTCTGGCCCCTGATGTCTGCCTTTCCTTGTTCTCTTAATCCTTTTTTTTCTAATTTCTCCTTGTATTTACACCTTCTGCCTGCCATCCCCACCTATCCTTGCTCCTGCCTTGCTATTAGACAGTCAGCTCTTTATTAGACCATCAGGTGTTTTAGACTGTCAGAGAATCACAACTTCATAAAGTTGAACGAATGCAGCATAAACAAAAAAAAACACACCTTAAATAGTGTTGCTCAACATCATTAGGAAAGAATATTACTTTCTTTAATGAAAACCCAGAGCATTAACTCACTACAGACATTTCTTGTGCTTATACAATGACATTTTATCAGTTTGTTCCTTAACATTTAATGCCTATAATGGTATATATATTCTCTGCAATGATGATTAGATGAAGAAAATAAATAATTTTAATGAGAAAAATCTGTAGCAATATATGCAAATGTGTAATATTATATACATGTGTGTATAATACTTATCATGCACATGAAAAGTAATTTTGAATGTGTTATGGTCAAATTCAGTAGAATGACCTTAATATAACTTGCACTGAAAATATATTAATATTCAACCTTAAAAATATTGACTTTTGTCTTCTTGGGTATTTGGTGTAGTTGGTTTTTGATAAAATCATGCAGAAATCATGCAGGTAAAAAAATTAGTGAGGGTCAGAAAGACTCAAACTTGGCCTAATAAAGTTCCTGCATAAATAAAAGAGGAAGCTTTGGCCGGGGTCCACTGTTCTATCTTATAATTGTGTAAGGGAAACCTTGTGAAAATAAATCGGAAACAATTAATTTGAGCCATAGAATGAATCAATAATGTTAACTTTGATTCTAACACTGAAATCTTAATTTCAGGAATCAGGACATAGATAAACAAATTTAAACTGCTTCTTAAATCTTAGGAACTATGGGAACATCCAAACCTTGACTACTCTTTCATTTTCACTTCTTATAAATTTGATGTGTAAACAGAGGCAGATTTGTAAATCAAACAGCTAATTCCCTTACCTATGAAATTTTTATTTTAGATTTTTAAAACATTTATAAACATTCATAAGGTCATTCATGAACTCATTGGATTTTCAAAAGACTTATGTGACATCAAGACCAAAGATGTATACTCTTGTCAGGCAGCCGTGGCGCACAGGGCTGGCAATCACAGGGCTTGCAACCACAGGGCTTGCAAGGCAGAGACAGGTGAATCTCTGTGAATTTGAGGTTAACCTGGTCTACAGAGCAAGTTCCAGGACAACCAGGAGTACACAGAGAAACTCTGTCTTGAAAAAAAAGAGGCATACTCTTTTTTATATTCACATATCTATAGACATATCTGAGTACCTAAGACAAGTTGTAATTAAACCGGACTCGCTGAACATAGCGGACAATGAGGACTACTGAGAACTCAAGAACAATGGCAATGGGTTTTGATCCTACTGCACGTACTGGCTTTGTGGGAGCCTAGGCAGTTTGGATGCTCACCTTTCTAGACCTGGACGAAGGTGGGTGGTCCTTGGACTTCCCACAGTCCAGGGAACCCTGATTGCTCTTTGGGCTGACGAGGGAGGGGGACTTGATTGGAGGAGGGGGAGGGAAATGGGAGGCGGTAGCGGGGAGGAGGCAGAAATCGTTAATAAATAAATAAATTAAAATAAATAAATAAAAGTGCAAAAGTTCTACACTTTGAAAAACAAGAAAAATCAAACAAATAAAACCCCTTATTGCTGAAAACATTTGTATCAAAGGAATTGCTTCCGACTTCCATTCATATATATTTCCAGGAACTATGTATGCGTGATTTCCTTAGACATAACTTTTAATCTATGGTGATCTACTTTGTTCAATATGTAATTATAGAACTGTTGGAGGATGCTGCTTCTTGTTTCCTGGCCGCTCAGCCCCAAAATAAACACACAGAAACTATACTAATTAAATCACTGTTTGGCCCATTAGCTCTAGCTTTTTATTGGCTTTCACATTTTAATTTTATCCACTTCTAGTAATCTGTGTATCGCCACGTGGCTGTGGCTTAATGGCACAATTCCAGCCAGCATCTGTCTCTGGTGGGGCTACATGGCTTCTCCCTGACTCAGCCTCCTTTCTCCCAGCATTCAGCTTAGTTTTCCCCACCTAGCTCTGTTCCCCTATAGCTCTGCTATAGGCCCAAAGCAGTTTCTGTATTTATCAATGGTAATCACAACATACAGAGGGAAATCTCACATCATAGAATATTTTAAATATCTTGTTTTGAGCCCATTACATTAGCTAAAGCACTCAGTCTTTACCAAGGAATACTGTAAAGCTTAACATACAAAACTTCATCTAGCCTCCACACTAAAACCAGCCACGATGAATGGACTTTGAATTCATGACATCAAGAAAAATGTTAACAAAAACATCATTCTTTTGATAATCAGAACATGCATTTATCGCTGTAGAAAATAACATTATGTGGGTAAGTCTCTCAAATGAAAGTAGAAACCTGTGCATACACTTTACCCAGTCAACTAGGGTAAAAAAAAAAAACTGATTTTCAACTTGATCACATGCTACTAGAAAAGGTTGAAATATGCTACAGAATTTAAAAATTCTCCACCTAGTATGAATAAAGCTTAACCATTTGATTGAGAGTTAATAAGTCTATAATTCTGTCATGTTTTTCATCTTTTGTGAGTATGAGGAATGAATGTATACTGATGGAGATCAAAGGTTGCTGTCACATATGTTTTTCAATTCTCTACCACATTTTTCAGAGTTAGAATCCACCAGTGAACTTGGACCTCCCAATTTCAGATAGACTCACTGGACTGTGAGCTGCAAGGCTATTTCTGTCTCCATGTACGAAGGTTTGAGCTTACAGGCATACGCAAACACATGTGGCTTTTCTGGGTATTTACGGGGGTGCTGAGGACCCTCTCTAATGGTGCTTACATGGAAGAATTTTATCACCTGAGTCATCTGCTGAAACTGCTTCTGCCTTTTCTTTCTTTACTATATCTTTTCTCTTTATCTTAAAAATCTGTCCAATTCTTTTGTGCATCTGCTTGCACATTACACTTCATATTGCTAATAGCACTCTGCCTTTACTTCTTGTCCTTTCTCTTTTGCATTTTACTCTGTTCTATTGTATTCCATGAATATTTTTTCTGTACTATTTACAGTCACATTCTCTATGATTACCTTCTTCACATTTGATGTAAAATTATCACTTTTAAATTATTGTTTTGTATTATTCTTCAAATTCTTCCGTGTTGCAATTCTTATTAGAGCTTTGATACTAAAAGTATGCGTCACTGATTGACAGTTTAGATAAATTCTACAAAATGGCCATACTTAGAGAATACCAGCCCTAGGTAATAAATTAAAACATAATAAAACAAGATCCTTAGTATATTGAAGGTTGTGCCATATTAATATTTAGGAAGGATTGTACAACAATGTATTTTTCCACAGAGTTTACAAAACAATATTAGTTATTTGATTTTCAAAGAGAAAAAAATATAAAATTATTTCTGTTTTTTCCCATTCTCAGTAGAAATTTATAATGTTTTTAAAACATTAGCATCTGTTGGCATTAGCTGCTGTTTTATTAAGAATTTTTTGTCAACTAACAACACAAATACTATGATTTGTCATGCATATACAAGATACAGGTACAGGCTTCAATCACTTACTCCAGCCTTTGTAAATCTCAACATTTTCTGTTTTGGTGGGGAAACTGACTATTAATAATGATTGCTATAGTGATCATGGAAATTTTACTATTTGAAAAATCATGTGCAAGAATATTTTCAGGTTCTTTTTCAATGTTTAAACATACTCACTGAATAGCTTCTAAAATCCTCAAACTATCATACTTTCATATAGTAACTATAAATTTTTAAATATCTGTGTTAATCTTTTCTAATAGGTAGTTTGATATTTTGTTGTAGAGTCCAGTTCTTTCTATGCAAATTTAGTTTCCAGCATTTTATACTCACATGATTTCAGAAATCTTTGCCCTTACAATTTGAATCACTTAGTATTTCCAATGATAATATGAATCAAGCAACTAGACACATGCCTGTGATCTCAATACATGGAAGGCAAAACTATGAGGATCACTGCTACTTAGTGAGTTATATAGTGGGCTATATAGAGAGTTTCAAGATAGAAAGAAAATTTAAAAGCCTTGGGACTATGAATCATAAGTTAGTCGAGTTAGTCCATGTAAAATATCTTCCTTATTCTTATTAAAACATTTTTTTCTCCCAACATCTTGTTTAAAACATGGATATGTAGCTACTAGTTCTAGAAGCAAGAAAGCCTTGGTAGGTAAATATATTAGATTTGTAGCCTCCATATTAAGACAGAAAGTAGGATAAAAGTCCTTCAGTGTCTTTTGGGTAACCAATCCATAAACATGATTACAGTTCATATTATGTGAAACTTTTAAATGGACTATATCAGACATTTTAAAATTAAATGAAATCCACATTTATCTAAATATTATGATCATTTTCTCCAGTATTTTGCTCCCAAAGTGTTTGATGTCTGTAATAAAACTTTTTGCAGATATATTAATTTGTCAGTATTTCCATAGTGGAAGGAAAAAAATATCCTTAGGTCAGACCCTGAAAAAATGCTCTTAGCAAATCCTCAGAGGTGTCTCTGCTGTTGCAGATAATCACAGAATTTGCCAAAAATTAAAATGTACAATGGGTGAATACAAACCTTCTCCTTCTTTGCACTGTTAGAAATATCTAGCTTCTTTTTTAACCACCACAGTGTTGTTGCCATATTTAAAAAACTCTTTTCCTGTGACATTTCTGGGGCAACCTAGTCACCTTCATCTTTATCTCAGTCACAACCCAACAGGATCTTGTCAATCATAGTCCTGTGATCTCAAGAAATTCTTACCTGGCTTCTTTGTCTCTGGCCAATTCCCTTGAACTCAACCATTTTTAGCGCTGCTCAATGTTTACCACTCCAGGCTAAGAAATCTGACAACTTTTTTTCTGAAAATCCATCAATGGGGTGTCTGTAGCAAGGGTGATATTATCCTTCTTTTTATTCCCAAATAGCCCGACATTTTTTCTTATCCTTTTCTGTCATTACAAAAGTCCTCTTTATTTGATTTTAAAATTGATCCTTGTCTAGGACGTATTTATTACTCCTCAATTCAACAATATTATTCTTCCACAAATTTTTTCTTAGCTAAACTGACACAAGGCTGTTTTCTTTTCGTGCATTTCTTCTTTCTTTGTAACTGCTGTATTGCCAGATTAATTTGTCAATTTATTCATTACATATTTCCAATGAAGTTATAAGTGCAAGAAATTTGGTTAAGCATAGATATTATGAACAAGTAAATGTTCCATTAGTTTTTTAGATGCTCTAATCATTGTAAAACATATTCTTTTTAACTATTAGTGAATCACTAGAATCTTGAAATCTTGAAGGGTAATTGATAACTTCACCACATTCTCTTTCTATCACCCTTTCCCCAACATATAGATACACATGTATACAAACGTTTCTTAAGAGAAAGTTGAAATTATTTTCTTCTTTCCTTCTGAAAATATACATTATCTAGCACAAAGACCCAAGAAGTTTTTAAAGAAAATTACTTTTTCTAAAATATGTTGGGGTAAATTTGTGGAGAGAAAAAAGAAAGGCAATAGAATAAAGATAAACTATTTTCTTAACTTGTGAGAAAAGAACACAAACACACCTCACACAGTTTAAGTCATTAAAGTATTATGAAATATTCAGGTTGATTTTGCTAAAATTAAAGATATTAAGTATAAAGGTATTTTCCGTTTATATATCTATAGTTTTTTATTTTTATGAGCTGTTTTGTTGCTTGGTTCCACAGTGGAAATTTGAGTATAATATATAGGGTGAGAAGAAATAATCATTTCTACTTAACATTTTTTCAATTTCAAATGCTTTTCCTAATCTACTGAAATTGTATGTAAATAGTAGTATCTTATTAAGTTAGTGGATAATTTATATATTCCATATATTTTGTTTCTCTTGCAGGGTCTTGTCTTGAAAAGCTTGTTTTGAGTAAATTTGACCCTGGTCTATAATTTTGTATTTTCTCTTGGTTCCTAAGATTAAGATACTTATAGGATAACAATAAATTTATATTGTAGATCAAGGTCAAAGATGCATACAGATTACTATACTACATTTGGGAAACAACTAATTGCTCATGATATCTTCTTGTACATGACTATTTAGATATTTAAATTAACCTTAAACTGAAATGTACTACATCTTTATTTGAGAAATATTTTCTCTTCCATTCTTGTAATCTTTCTTTGGGATCCAAAATGTTTCCCAAGAAGTTGAAAACATTGAAAATGGCAGTATCTAAAATTAATTTTTTTTTCCCTGTTGGCTCTATAAGCTCACTCACTAGAATGACAAAACCTTTTTTTTTTTATTGCTGAAAGCATTTAATGTATGCAAAGTTACATTTGGCTCAAGAACATTTTTAAAAATAAACTTTTCAAATTGGAATGTTCTTACTAAAGTCAGACTTTTATGATGCGGTTTGATTTGGCATATGTTCCTTGTGATATCTGTATTGAAAACATTTTGCATCTGAGGGACCTTTTTCTGCCGTATTGGAAAATTTCAACTCAATTTATAGTCATCATTTGGGGGAAAAAGACTTCCATCCAAAAGAGGTTTCAATAAGATTAGCTGTTAGTGCCTTAAAAAGAACAACAGAAGTTAAATTGAACCTTTGCCCACTTTAAAAAAATAAAGATTCATTACAAAATCTCTTTTTCTAAAGACTCACAGAAATATATCTTAAGATACTTCAATCTATGTGAAGAAACATGTTTTACTATGTTATGTGATTCCTTACAAACTGGTTAAGATGAGCATTATTACAGAAGGGCAGTGCTGAAAATGGCTTTAATTTAATCCTTGTGTTCTTCCCAGAGACACCTTTGTATGAGGGTACATTCAACATGATGTAATAGTTAATAATTGAAAGTTTAGACCATGAAAATGGTTACTTTTTATTTAACTGAAGTTTGACCAGATATTTCCATGGCTATAAAGTTTCATGTGTCATAGGTAGACTTTTCTTGATTCTTACAAATGAAACACACCTGGGGAACTCTTACACAGCTAAAGAAAGAGAAATTTATCTGAACCTGAGAAATGGTCATTTACTCAGCTTTAGTCTCATTTTCCTAAGGCAGCACTGCTCAGGGTTCTGACAACCTAAATTATTTTCTTGCTTTTATACTGTTTATAGATGAAATTCTGTCTTATACATTCCTAGAATCTTATTTCCTTTTCAACATTATGCTACTGAATTTATTCTTGTTGTGGAATGTGGTTTTAAACATCTATATTCCATTCCCATGACTATAAAGTATTTTGTCATGGAAAATATGTTGCCATGTTTACATAAAATTTACATTGTGAGTAATTTTCAGTTTATCACTATATTGGATATCCTTCTCTTGTGTACTTAGCATATGCCATTTGACAAACATTTCATGCATGGTTCTTGTACATACATAAAGATATGTACAAGAGGAATTATTGTTAGCCGTACATATGTTGAGCTTCAGTAGAAACTATAAATTTTCCAGAGTAATATATTTTTTCTTCATTTTAAAGATCACAGATTGAGTCTTTATACAGCATTTCTCAACAAGACAAAATAAAATATATAAATTAAAATGTCTTTTCAATGAGTTACATTCAATTGAACATTTTGGTGTGAAATAGTAACTTTGTATTAATTAAAATTAAGAAAGCATTGATGGTGTTGAAGAAATGGATTAGCCTCTAAGAGTTTATAACGTTCTTGCAGAAGACCTGAGTCAAGTACCCAGCACCTTTATTGAGGGGCTCCCAACAACCTAAAGTCCAGCTCTAGGGGATTTGACCCTTACGATCATACCCACACAAGATACAAACACATATTTAAAAATAAAATAATACAAAAACCAAAAAGAGATTGCATTGATATGACGTTTTCTTGAATTTGAATTAAAATATAATGAATTCAGTCTTTTCTTTATAAACTGAGGCCTCCTTTAAGAAGTCCTTAAAGAGATAGTTAATACCCCACTTTCATAAAGTTGCCGATGTTTTAAAAGTAAAGTCATAAAGTCTGCTTGTAAAATGCAGTGTGAGGTAGATCACAGAAAATGATTGATACGACCCCTGACATACTGCTAATTTCTTATTTGTTCCAAGATCATAAAATGAAATATTATATGAAAATTTTAGTTCTTATATCCAAGTTTCTTCTATCTTCTTTCAGTAGCATTGAATTATTTTAGAATACTTCATCTTGTGGTAAGAAACTTCAAACATTTTTATTGTGATTTCTATGAGTCTAGTCTAAAGTAGCCAATTTTTCAATATGTATAGAAGGTAGAATGGCACTTTCTCTTGTATATTACTAGTCTTATATTTGTGGAACATGTGTATTTTGAGTAAAAGTACAACATTCTACTCATAACAAAATTATATATATATATATATATGTCATTGATTTTCTTTCAGCTTATATTTCACTATCAAAAAGTTTCCTTCAGTGTCATTTTACGTGAGAAAGTTAATGGCATTTTGAAATATTGGCTTTGAAAAAACTACAGTTCAGTTTGCTTTGATGACAAGGAAAAATAATTTCCAATATTAGATTAGAGTGAAAGCAGCCATAAAAGGGAGTTTAAATGGAAGGTCATTGCCTTTCATCCTTTTACAGTTTCATGCAACTCCTAAAAGAATACTGTGTTTTATAAAGATGTTCTTTAGACAATTTCCCAAGCCTCAAGGCATTCATATTACACATTATGCACTTCAGCTGTACGAGCTGGAGTCTTTTGTTTAAAAAAGCCCTGGTTTATATTCTTTACATTTGAATTTATGCCTGAACAAAAACAACAAACTACTTAATATTGCTGTCTTTCTTTGTGCAATGATTGACTATTCCTATGTGCTCTTTTACATCAGCAAACAATTTTTTTTGGAATTTCTCTCTGAAATGAGGTTACAGAATAATGTGACATAAATCTTATAAGTGTGTTCTGCTTTCTAAAGAGCTTTTATTTTTACTTTCGTTGTTCCAAATATAACAGTTATCTCCTGCTATCCCCCTTCTCCTCAATTAGCTGCCAATGGTCTGGAACTTGATGATTTTACCTCATGTGATTCTATTTGTTTGTAATCCTATATTCAACATTGTATTGAAGTCTGTTAAACATTGATAAGCCGGCTTTTATGCAGCAGGTCCTCAGAGAGCATTCCACTAAAATGCTGCAAAGACTGGGATTAGCTTTAGGTATTGTAAGGTCGTTTTGAGACGTTTTCCTAGTGTCTGTTCTTCCAAAGGTGCCAAATCAACTTGGCCTTGATTTAATATTGCTAAAAATGTAACACTGAGCTGAGTAAATGTAACACTGAGCTGAGTTGGAACTCCACATACTTCAAAATGAGTTTTTTTTTTTTCTGGGAGCGATTTAACAAACAGTTCCATTTTTAAGTGCTGTGGAATGCAGTGCACACATGGGACATTATTGTGTACTTGCTGTAAAACATTGCATTCTTTGCCAAAACTCTTCTGTTCCTCCTGTTGCTATTCTTGCTGCATCTTCTTCTGTTATCTCTTGCCAGCGTTTTAATATTTTCCCTTGAATACTCTTGTCTATCTTTTGTTACGTGTGACCAGGAATTTCTTCATAGGAAATAGTTAAAAGTGAAACTATTGGGTCATTAGAAATATGTTCAAGCTTCCAAAGATGCTTCACTTTTGCTTTGGTAATAGCAGTTTTTGATTGGTACAAGTTTGTTTTTTTTAACGACATTTAAATTTAAAAACATTCTTTTTATTTTTTATTGATTTTTATTGAGCTCTCTATTTTTCTCTGCTTCTTTCCCTGCCACTCTCCTTCCCACCTTCACCCCTCCCCCAAGGTCCCCATGCTCCCAATTTACTCAGAAGCTCTTGTCTTTTTCTAATTCCCATGTAGATTAGATCTATGTAAGTCTCTCTTAGTGGTCTCATTGTTGTCTAAGTCCTCTGGGTTTGTGGTTTTTCAGCTGGTTTTCATTGCTTTAAATGTTTAAAAAAGCATAATTCACTCACCTATGCGTGAGTACATGTGATATTGTCTTCTATGTGTGGGTTATCTCACTCAAAATAATGTTTTCTAGCTCCATCCATGTTCCTGCAAAATTCAAGATGTTATTTTTTTCTGCTATGTAGTACTCCATTGTGTAAATTTACCACATTTTCCTTACGCATTCTATGGTCGAGGGGCATTTAGGTTGTTTCCAGGTTCTGGCTATGACAAACAATGCTTCTACAAACAGATGTTTTTGTGGCACGATTGAGCATCCTTTGGATATATACCCAAAAGTGGGATTACTGGGTCTTGAGGAAGGTTGTTTCCTAATTTTCTGAGAAATTGCCACACTGACATCGAAAGGGGCTGTATCAGCTTGCATTCACACCAGCAATGCAGAAGTGTTCCCTTTTCCCCACAACCTCTCCAGCATAAGTTGTCATCAGTGTTTTTGTTCTTGGCCATTCTTTCAGATGTAAGATGGAATCTCAGAGTTGTTTTGATTTGCATTTCTCTGATAACTAAGCATGTTGAACATTTCCTTAGTGTCTTTCACCCATTTTAGATTCCTCTGTTGAGTGTCCTCTGTTTTGGTCTTTATTCAAATTTTTTTATTGGATTATGTGTTCTTTTGATGACCAATTTCTTGAATTCTTTGTATATTTTGGAGATTAGACCTCTGTCTAATGTGGGGTTAGTGAAGATCTTTTCCCATTCTGTAGGCTGTCATTTTGTCTTGTTGACTGTGTCCTTTGCTTTACAGAAGCTTTTCAGTTTCAGGAGGTCCCATTTATTAATTTTTTTCTCTCAGTGTCTGTGCTACTGGGGTTATATTTAGGAAGTGGTCTCCTGTGCCAATGCATTCAAGTGTACTTCCCACTTTCTCTTCTATAAGGTTCAGTGAGGCTAGCTTTATGTTATGGTCTCTGATCCATTTGGACTTGAGTTTTGTGCATGGTGATAGATATGGGTATATTTTCATTTTTCTACATTAAAACATTCTTTTATTGTTAGTCTTGTACATCTTGCTTTAAGGAATTCTTCCCTAGCAAAAGAACATGTAACATTTCTCCAAATACTATCTTCTAAATGTTTTAAAATCATCTTAAAATTGATGATATATCAAGCAATTAGGATTTTCCTTTGGTCATTATCATATACCAGTGGTCAGATGTTAGTCTTTCAGAAATACCATCAGAAGTACCTATCAAATTAGGAGATCATATGGTACCAATGAAAAAGAATATTTGAAAGAGAACAAGTCATTTCCAGTATAAATTGCCGCTGAAATGTTAAGAAGAGGAGAATTATCAAGAGTTATTCTGTGGCAAGGATATTATAGATAAGTTTGAAGACGTGAATTCTTATGAAAAGTATCAGAAAAAGTAAGGACTTGATATGGCAATTAACCATGTTCTAGTTCATGGGGGAATAAAAACAATATTTACTACTTCATTCAAAAAAGTAAGTAGCAAAAATAAACAGTCTATTTTCATTTGAAAATAAAGGATGAGTTTTATAATGAAAATATCTGTAACTGAACATGTGGAAAATTGAAAAATATTATAAAATTATGTTTCTTTATGTTCTGGTAATATCTATATCCAGCAACCATTTGTACATTATAAAAATAAAGCATAAGATTTGCAGTTTTATAATGTTTTTCTTTTGTCAATTAGACTGGAAGTATAGAAAACTATCACAAAGATTGATAAACTATTACTTAAGAAATAGTAATTCACTACCAATAAGCTGACTTTTTATAATTTAAAAGGCTAAACACAGGTGCAGTTAAATAAAGTATAGGTTTCTCCTTGAAGACATGTATATAAACACATAGACAAGACGGCCTTAATGAAGCATTTTACAGCTCATCCAACAGTTGGCTGTCTGCTTTTATCTGTGGCTTTCAAAAGGCATAGACAGTATTTATAATACCAAAGACTTGGCATTTTAGTTCAGTGTAATCCAATAATGGGTGTGTGTATTTGTGTGTATGTGGCATGTGTGTGTGTGTGTGTGTGTGTGTGTGTGTGTGTGGTTGTGCATTCATAAGATTCTACTTTAAACTTCTATTAGATCAACATTGTGAGATTCTTCACATGAGAAAGTTTATGTGATACTTCTCTTTCTTTACCAGGCTTATTAACATCAATATAATGGTCTATATCTGGGTCTACAGAAATTCAATCTTTCATTTCAGTCTGCTGTTGCTGAAGTAATTTATTAGTTGATGGTTCCATGGACTGGTTCCACATTATGCTTATTGTAAAATTTGTTACATGTAATGCCAATTATAAATAAGGTTGTAATAAGCATGTTAGTGGAGGTGTTACTTCTATAAGAATATTAAATTTGAGTATTAAGAAAGCATGTGCTAGCTAACTCTCTGCTTCCCATTTTGCAAAGATGTGAAGAAGTACCATCTTCAAATCCCTATTATTGTGGATCTCTTACCATGCCTTTCTCTTCATGATAGAAATAAGTCCCTCAAACTTCAAGCCAAAATTAAGTCCTTCATACAATAATATCAAGACTGTGTTAATATAAATAAAATTAAAAGTTTTTCATAAAGAATAACTGAAATCTGAGCAAAATATAGTTACACATCAAATTGTGTATACAAATATGCTTAAAATATTTAATATATAGAATTTTTTGCTAATATATATGATATATTTGCCTTTAAATATGTTTACAATATTATATAACAATTTTACATTTGTGCAAATAATAAAAGAAACACAAACAAATCTTACCACTACATACTTTATGCTATATTTCTCAGGAGTCCAAAGGTAACAATAATGTTCTTGTTAGGAGCATTTATAAAGCCATTTATTATGGTTCTGAACACCTGCAATATCAGCATTTGAAAGGTAGAGGCAGGAGAATCAGTGCATTGCTGACCTTGGTCAGCATAGTGATCTTAAAGCCAGACTGGTTTATATGACACCCTTTCTGAAGTTTTAAAAATCATTTATGGACCACAGTTTCTCAAAATTAATAGTTTGTTATATTTCCAAACAAATGGATGACTTAGCTAATAGAAAGTATTTAAAGTCTGATTAGGTAAACATTTGGGTTTCCTTTCGATGTACAAGGTGCTTATAAAGTTGTCAATACGTTTTATAACATAAAAAGCTGGATAAATTGATAAATCAAAACCCCTACATCTCTGAGAACAGTGATATCATACAACAAACAACTGTCTACCAAATTGGAGAGACAGAGACTGATTCAGAGAATCTCAATTTACTGGAGCAGAAAACCCATGTGGACCATGTCCAGGGTAGCTAAAACAGCACTATAGTGATGAATTACTTTAAGGTCAATGGGGACAAGTTTGAGTCTTAAGAAGTTCAAGATGACAGTCATAAGGAGACTAACACTTCTTTTGAGTTTTGATTTTAAAAGCTCTGTGAGGGTCTCACAATTTCTAGTGAGGAGGGAAAAATTTGACACATACATAGATAATTTTATTTTTTCAGGTTTTTTTTTGTTAGTTTTTCGAGACACGGTTTTTCTGTAGCTTTTGGAGCATGACCTAGAACTCACTCTGTAGTTCAGGCTATCCTTGAACACACAGAGATCTACCTATCTCTGATTCCTGACTGCTGGATTAGAGGTTTGTGCCACCACCACCTGGCTGATAATTTTATTCTTAATAAAGCCTGCTGTTAAATGCAATACATTTACCAGTGTCTTGACACCAAAGGCTCTGTTAGAGCCCATTTTATTTGGTGAGGAAAGGAAGTGCCCTGTCTAGTCCCTTTAACCATTATATCCCCAGAGTGGAAATATAGATTCCTCCTACACACTTATTTCATCATTGCTAAATGACAGGAAAACAATAAAAGAAGCTTCTCAGGGAAAGAGACACACTGTGACTGATACCTAATTGTGTCTGTCAAGCGTTTTCCTCCCTTATATGTCATACCACTATATTATTAAAGGCAAAATTGCCACAACATATTTCAACTATTATATCATGACTGATTTCTGCAAAACCTTCACAGCTTACTAAAATTCAATAAAGTCAACTTGAAGAAAATAAAAATCACCAAACCATAGTCAGCTGTCACAAGTATACCACATCTGCCAAATGCTTGATTTACAAAGTTAAAACAAGTGTCAGTTTTTTCTTTCAGAAAATAGATGCAGCAAGTATTTTCCATCTCATCTTATAGTTCCTAAGTTACTGTGATTAGAAGATGAGACAAAATATAAAATATCTACTATCAGTGTGTGAAGAACATTAAATTCTAAGGCAGATTAGAGTTATGCCAGTTATTCAAGAGTGATTGTATATTTAAAAGTCAATTATTATTACTCACATTGTAAAGGCAAGAAAGAAAATTAATATAACCATATCAAGGGATGTAGATAGAATACTTGGCAAATTCTAACACCCATCCAAGGCAATAAATCTCAGAAAAGAATAAAGGAAGATATCTTGACATCAAGAAAGATCTTTTATAAAATTGTAACTAATAAAGTCATACTCATTGTTGAGAAGTTCAAATCTTTCCTTTGAAGGATATCAGGAACGAATTGAAAATGTTCACTCACTAGAAATTTTCAGCATCAATACTTGAATGTCCAGATAATGCAATAAGACTATAAAAGGAAATTAAAGGAATATTTTATAAGAAGGAAGTAATAAATTGTCTTTGGATATTATTGACTTTTTAGAACAATAATGTTAAACTTGACACATTCTTTGAGGTGAATAAATAACATTATAATACGTTGTTATACAAAACTCAATTGCTCTTACATACATTAGTAGGTATCAAGTAAACATTGAAATTAAAAATGTATTTCTATTGCCATTATAAAGATGGAAGCCACAAAATAATCCCACACTAGCTCAGAATGGAGTATAATAAAGGGTTCTTTATTTATGGGTAGACCCATAGATCAAAGTCCTTTGACTAAACAAGGAACAGGAACTAAATCCAGCAATCGAAAGAGAGAGCAAGTGTGCACTTTACATTGACATTTATAGTATAAGAGGCCACGCCCAAGTGGGCTGGTATCTTAAAGACTACTGGCTGAAGGAGTTCCTATAGCACCATTATCTTCTAAAAGGTAATGTTTACATATTAAATTAATATAATATGTGTAAATATATTTAAGAAAATTAATAATTTGCCAAGAAAGATAAAAAATATTCCAAAAAGTAGGGTGATATTCATGTTCTTATATAATTATAAATATTTTCAAAAATACTAATTTGTCCAAATTTTATGTGTAATTTCAAAATATTTCCAAATTAAAATCTCATGAAGTTATTTCATGAATCTGGAGTAATATATTCTAATGCATTGAGGCAAAATAATCAGATGAAACTTTTTAATATCAAGGAAAAAAGGCATATGTCTAATACTAACTTAGTTCAGCACTTTACACTATTCATAATACCATGGTATTGATAGAAGAGTGGTAAGCTAGCTAATGAGTTCCTTTTTTGTTTTTTTTTTCATTTTATTGAAAACATATTCTTTTCTCAAACATTATGTACTGATTATAGTGTCCCTTCTGTCCATTTCTCCAAGTTCCTCTCCACCTGTCCTTCCATTCATATCTATTCCCTTTCTGACTCTCATTAGAAACGAACAGACTACCAGTGGTGGTGTACACCTTTAATCCCAGCATTCAGGAGGCAGAGGCAGGTGGATCTTGTTAAGTTTGAGGCCAGCCTAGACTACAGAGTGAGTTCCAGGACAGGTCCAAAGCTACACAGAGAAATCCTGTATCAAAAAAAGGGGAAAAAAGGAGATAAAACAGAAAAGGATAGGCTTCTAAGAGATAACAACCAAAATAACAAAATAAAACAGTAAGATTAAGAAAAATATATTAATATCAAAGCTGGCCATAGTAATCCAAAAGGAAGAAAAGAGTCCCAAGAGCAGGCACAAGAGTCAGAGACCTACACTCATTCTCACAGTCAGGAGTTTTTTAAAAATATCAAGCTGATAGCTATAATATATACACAGAGGACCTGGTGCAGACCCATTCAGGTCTGTACTTGCTGTTTCAGTCTCTGTTAGTGAGTTCATACGTGTCTTGCTTGATTGATTCAAAGCCATGTTCTCCTGGTGTTCTCCATCTATTCTGTCTCTTACACCCTTTCTTCTAACTCTTCTGTGTGATTTCCTGGGCTCAGAGGGGAGAGATTTGATGAATACCTCAAATTTACACTCTGTCTTAGTGATATCTGACTGTGGATCTCTATATCTGTTGTGATCAACGACAATGGAAGCCTCTCTGATGACGACTGGATAAGGTAGTGATCTGTGAGTATAGCAGGATATCATGAGTAGTCAGATTTCTTAAAGTGTGGCTCACAATTTCATATAGGATCACATAAATAAATGTGGGGTCATATATTTAGCAAAATGCAAAGGTTTCTAGATGTATACTACCCAAACTGAATTAAAATTTAAAACACAGTGAATCCAATATGTCTCTGGAAATAGTTGTTTATCTTTCATCACACAATTTCACCATAGACTATGTTGTGAATACACAATATATTCAATATATTAAAACACCACTCCACACTTGCAAACATTGTATGAAATGCCTCTGCTCATATCTAAGAATACATGTGCAAGTGTCTCCATAGTATGCTGATCTACAGTATAAATGCACAGGAGTGGCATAGCTCAGAAACACTATTTTTTTTTTTTAGATTTTTAGTTTTCTAGGAAAACTACACTGATTTGATTGTGGCTACATTAGTTTACATTTCTCGCTGCAGTTAATTAGGGTTCACCTTTCCCCACATCCTTACCAACATTTGTTTTTCTTTTGCGAAATTAAAAATATATTTTAATTGCTATGCATATGCATTCTTTAACTGAATGTGTGTCTGTGTACTACCTGTGTAAAATGCCCATGGAGGTATGTATGAAATTCTTTCTAGTAGTATTCTAGAATATTAAAACAACAACAAAACAAAGAAAAAAAAGAATAATTTGTTGAGTGAAGAAACAAGCAGAGTCGTAAGTGTTGAGGTTCTGGGAAATGACTTCATAACCTTCTATGACTCAAATGTACCATTAGAATGTGAACAATTGTATTTACATGAGAGTTTTGTGGAAAGAATTAAAAGACATACTGCATTTAATAGTCTTAATGAAGTACCTGACACCTCAAATTCTCAGTTTTTTGTTAGAGTCATTGCTTCTAAGTATAACGAATTTTACAGTTTAGTAGCGTGGATATGGCTATCAAGGCAAATGGAATTGTTTGGGTTCATTTAATTTTTTTGATGTATGGCATTGAATTAAATGCATATTTTATTCAGTAATATGTTTTTATAAAACAATGATTTCTAGAGGTGATTAAAATTTTGATTATAACAACCCTTTAGTTTGATAATTTAAAAATATTTTCACAAGTCTATGATTAATTTGCCCCATTTAAATTTTTATACTCAATAATGTGCAGCATTAACTATAATTAGAATTTCACATGACATCTCAGGAATCACATTTTCAACTATTAAACAATGCAGACAAATTTAAATTTCATATCTGGTCAGGAACCTAAGCATTTGATTCATTATCCTTAAAAGACCATTTAGAGTAGCGATATTCTAATTATTGCAACTAATATTTTGAATATTCACCTGTGAATAGAACTTAAAATGATAGTTTAAAAATGAGAGTGACATAAAATTAAATGAAACTTTTACCTTTACCACTTTTCATGGGGTCATTTGCTGATTAAATTATTCCTTCTGCTTGCTATTTATCTTACTACATCAATCACTCATGATTTTAAATTTGAGGCATTTTGATAATATAATTAGTAAATCATCACTTTTATCTACTAAGTAATAAATTCATATTTTACAGCACCTCAGATAGTCTGTGAACCCTTGAATAATTCAATTTCTCACATTAAACAATGCAAACTACAAACATCCAGTAAATTGTAACTCTAAAAAACGATTCTTCAAAGGATGAGAAATAATAGCTAAGCTATGCCTTTTGTCCTGCATAGCAATACTTGTTACTATTTGTATTTCTGTCATTTCCACTTTATCTTCAGTGTGCAATTCCCCAGTTATACTGTTCACTATAATAGGGAGATAAAGAATCTAAATGAGATGTGAAAGCTGGCTCAGCAAGTAAAGGCACCTGCTAGCAAGCCTGGATACTTGAGTTCAATACCCAGACTCCACATGGGAAAAGGAGAGAACCAACTCAACAAAGTTGTCCCCTGAATACTCTGAAATATACAGAAGAGCAATGGCAAGCACCACCACCAATGACTACATGTACACTAAAAGAATGTAAAATGAATATTTTTTTAAAAATAATCTAAATGACTCATTTTATAGACAGATGAACAATACTTTCAAAACAACTTGGGAATTAGTCTTACTCTACAGTTTGTTGTTATGATACTTAATTTTTGTCTGTTCTTAGTTGAATATATACTTCAGCAAAATAAAAGAATGTTCTAATTGCTGGTCCTGGGTTATTGCTTGGGAAAAATAATTTGGGTAACTATATTTTTTTGCCACATTTTAAAATCATCTGTTCATTCCAATGGTTTTCTTCCTAAAAGACTTTCTGTACATTTCCAGTTAGGTAATAGCCCTAGTTTATGGCAGCTCAGGAAGCAGAAATATCTCCACTTTCTTGAAAAGAAAGGTCCAGCTTCCCCATCTATGAAAGCCCTTTGCGTCTTGGAAACATTTTTCTTTAGCAAGTTATTCTCTGAATATTGACACACTCTCAATAGCAGCTTCAAACCCTATGAAAACAAATGTTCCAGGTCACTGGCTAAGAACATAAAAGAGGTTAGTTGACAAAGTCTCTTACTTTCCCATCAAGTCTACAATGCCCAGCCAGGGTAGCAAAATATTAGCTTTGGAATTTAGTAGCTTCTATACTTTGATTTTTTTTCTTGGTTATACCTTGGGAGAGGGTTGACTGGGAGGGGAGAGGCAGGAAGGGGAGCAGAGAAAAATGTATATCTCAATATAAATCAATAAAAACAGAATAATAAAATTTATATTTTAGGACATTTTTATGTCTTTACAAGAAAATTGGTCACAGAATAAAGATGCATACATGATAAATACATAGATGATACTTGCATCTAGATGGAATCAGTGAGATCCATCCATTATGACTGTTTCCACATCACTGAGCTCCTTCTCCAACTTTCCCATCTCCTGTATTTTTTTGTAACTGTAAAGTTTCTCAAAATCTGATTTTTATTGTCTATATTATTTAGATAGAGTTTAACATGCTCTCTGCCTTCTAGATTTTCTGTAAATGAGTGGAAGAACATTGATCTGGGTTCAACTTATTTTGAAATAACTACTACAACTTGCTTTTTTTCTTTTTTATTAAGCTAATTAATTACTTTTTTCTCAAAAAAAAGACTATACTGGGTTTACCAAAATAATGCCCGTGGAAATTTTAGCAAAGTTTTAGATAAATTATGTAAGGTCTACCATAGAAAACAATGAACATCTGGATTAGAATCCTAAAACGGAAGACTTTAGCTTCCTTTTACTACTAAGGAGCCTGCTTTCCAGGAGATACTCTGCTATTGACTTATAAGTTTTACATGGCCTAAAGTACAAATGAAGACATTTGCAGGAAATTCTCATTACTGTGGAATGGGATTCTGGTAAAGAAAATTTACATAAGTATATGCAGTTAAATTAAATATGTACTTTCCGAATAACCATATGACTTTGTGGTTAAGCATCTGAGTTCTTTATTTAGACACCTAAATAGGGATCTCAGAATGTGTTCACAGTGTGATCACAAACAGTTACAGAACCTAGTTCCTCTTCCTGCTAAGTGAGATGTTTCCAAAGGAAGGGCTTATGGATACAATCATGTTCGAATAATAGTTAAGCAAGTTGTTACAGCAAAATATCACAATCAGTGATGTTCAGAATTATAGGAGAAATACTACTGTGAAGAGAATCAAAGCACAGAAATTGTGGAGGTATTAGTTTAATAGTACATAGACATCATAGACTAAAAAGCCCGTCTTTAGTATCATATCCAACCCTAAAAGTTTCTCTGATGTTGTAAAAATCATAACCTACTGAGTCCAACACTGAAGGGCAAGTATGGCATTGGATCAAAATGAGGTACATTAACGTTGTCAATTGTACACAGTTACAAAATTCATTAGTCTGTTAATAGACTGACTGATAATACTGCTTACCTTGATATCAACAAGTAGAATATATAAAAATAAAAATTCTTTTAGTTTTGTTATTTATATTTAAGTAGTCTGAGTCTCTGCATCTTTGGGTTCCACATCTGTGGATTCATGAAAATGCACAACCAAAATACTAGAAAAGAAGAATGTGTCTATCTTGAAGAGACCCAAGAGTTTTCTTGTTTGTACTTCCTCACATGGATATCAGCCAGCTATGGTATATCACGTTGCAGTATAACTAGGCACCTCCTCTTTTATTAAGGCTGGATGAAGCAATATGGTAGGAAGAAAGAGTCCCAAAAGCAGGCAAGAATCAGAAACAACCACTGCTCTCTTTCTTAGGAGTCTCTCAAGAAGACCAAGTTATGGAGTTGTAACATATAAGTAGAGGGTACGGGTCAGTTCCATGCAGGCTCCATGGTTGTAAGTTCAATCTCTATGAGCCCCTGTGAGCACAGGTTAACTGGTTCCTTGTTTTGTTTTTTTTTTAATTTTGTTTTGTTTTGTTGTGGTACCCTTGACCCCAATAATTCTAACAATCCTTCCTCCCACTATTCGACATGATTCTCTATTCTCTTCCTAATATTTGGCTGTGGGTCTATGCATCCATTTCCTCAGTTGCTGGGTGGTCTCCCTGATAACAGATGGGCTAGGTACAAATCTCTGAGTATACCATTAAGAAAATTTTAATTAAATGTTTTTGACAATCATGTTTGTTTCTATCCCGTCTCTAGAATATCTGGCTACTAGTTCCTGGTCCTCAGGGTTGAGCTCTCTCTCAGGGTATCGGTTTCTAGCTAGACCAGTCATTAGTTGGTCACTCTAAAAAAAATTCTGTACTGTCTTTACCTCTAGCAAATTTTGGAGGCAGGAAAAATTTTAGGTCAATGCTTTTGCAGCTGGGTTGATATCCAGGTCTGCCATTGGAATTCTTGTCTGGTTATAGGAAATAGCTTGTACAAGCTCTGCATCCCCCATTGCTAGCAGTCTTAGTTACGGTCACTCTCAGAGATTCTTAGAGTTTCCATTCCTTTAGGTTTATAGCTCATCCCAGAAATACTGTAATCCCAGATTCGAATTCTCTCTCCAATTGTCTCTTCCAGAACTCTCTATCATTCCCCAACCTGATCTCTCCTGTTCCCATGCCCATCCCCCTTCCAGACTCCTCCCCCTGTTCAATGTCAATATCAATTCTATTTCCCTTTAACAGTGAGATTCACATTTCATATCACTTCCCCTTGAGCCTTCCTTGGTACTTAACTTCTCTGGGTCTATGGATCATAGTATGGCTCTCATTCACTTTACCTCTGTTATCCACTTATGAGTGAATACATAAAAACTTATCCATATTTTAATATATGAGGAAAGAAGTTAGTGAAAAGTAGCACACTTGATAAAGATTACAGTGTTTTTATCTATGTTGGCCATATGAGATGCATAAAGTCTAATTATTTCTGCTGAATTTTTAAATAATGGAAATTATATCCAACAGGCTACTTTGATGCAATTTACAGAAGATCCCAGAGATTTCACTGCTCACTCTGTGCCATGTTTGATAGATGGCACAGTAACTGAAACTACCTGACTGTTACTGTTCTGATTGCTTACATTTTCTACCCTTTATTTAGCATCTCTAGAGAAGGTAGTTGTCTACCTGTTAGTATGAATTAAACTTTACATTAAAAAGTGAAGATATCTTAACTTTAAGTGTCAGACACAAATGTTTAAGATTTATTCTATTTGTTAATGTTTTTGAATTCTTATGTTGTTTGAAATGGTAATTGTGTTCCTGTAGCTTTTTAAGTAGCATATGTATGGTTAGCAAAAGCAATCACTTTGGCTTGCCAAAGCTAATCACTAATGTGTATAATCAACATTATCACATTGATGTAATTTGTAACCTTTCATAAGTCACTTTGCCATTTGAAATTGAATGTACCAGTATAAAGAAGCGGCTTATAGAATACATTACCATGTTTTCTTGACTGTTCACAACTACTGTATAAAATAACTTTGAAGTGTTATTTACTTTAGTCTTTTCAATATAGAAACCAATGAAATATAAGTGATTGGTAAGGTACTATCTAAAATTTATATGAATTAGTTAGTGTGTTTCTATGCCTTTTTACTTAAAATTTCAAGCACACATGCATGTCCATACCCCCCACACATACATATAAACACACACAAACACATACACACACATACAGAGAGAGAGATTCCACACTGTCAAGTCTACTAGATTTCAGGGTTTATGATATAATGATAATATCCTAAAATATAACTTCAAGCAGACATCATTACTTGATGGGGGAGAGTCTTCTGTTTTGTGTTAATTTCATTGGTTAAATAAAGAGACTGCCTTGGCCCTTTAATAGGACATAAAATTAGGTAGGTGGCGTAAACAGAACAGAATGCTGGGAGAAAGAAGCTGAGTCAAGGAGTTGCCATGATTCTCCTACCGGACACAGACACAGGTTAAGATCTTCCCTGGTAAGACACCTCGTGGGTTACAGGGATATTAGAAATGAGTTAGATCGATATGTAAGAGCTAGCCAATAAGAGGCTGGAACTAATGGGCCAGGCAGTGTTTAAAAGAATACAGTTTCCATGTAATTATTTCGGGGCATAAGCTAGCCAGGTGGCAGGACGCAGCCCAGCCCGCCGCTCCTATTACAACAATTACTTCTAAAGCTTTTCAATTTATTAAAAAATATGTGAGTTTATATCAAATCACTCTGTTGTTCTTAGAGAAAGATATTAGTCATTAAATCTTGTTAATCTACTAATAACTATCAAGTTGCCAAAATGCATTTTAGTGTTACCTACAAATATTTTGATACAATTATCACATGACACTAGATATAAAGTCTGTATAATACTGATTAATATTTAAAATATGTTTTAAAAGATGGAAGAATAATGATACATCAAAATGACCTCCCTTAATCCTTAATTATTTTAAAGTTACATCCTATTTTGTGAATAAGCTATCATGTCATTTTGAATTTCATATGTACATAAAAAGTTGATAATACATATACAATAAACAGAACCATTTTAGCACCATTGTGCAAGTTCTGTTTTATTATAATATAAAAGTAAATTGAATAATCACATAAAAATATGTAAGACCAAATTTTTTGCATTCACAAATAAGTGCTTACTTGATAGAAAACATGCAATATCTGTCTTTCTGAACCAGGATTGCCCTACTTAGGATGACTGCTTCCTGGTTATTCAATTTACTTAAAAATAGCATCTTTTTAACATATGGATAAAATTACATAGTGTAAATGTATCACATTTTGGGTATCTATTCTTCAGTTGATGGATATCTAGAATGTTCCTATTTTCTGAAAATTGTGAATAGAACAGCAGTTAACATGAATAATCAAGTATCTCTGTAAGAAGACATAGAGTCATTTGGGTTTATGCTGAAAACTGGTATGCCTGCATATTGAGGTAAACTGATTCTCAGATTTCTGAAGAACATTCACATTGGCTTTTATAGTGGATGTACCAGTTTATGCTTCCACCAGAAGTGATTCAATATTTGCCCTTTCCCATATCTGATCCAACACGTGTCATTTGCTTGTTTACTTATTTTTATGTTAGCAATTCTGACTGAGCTAACATAAAACCTCAAAATAGTTTTAATTCATAACTCCCTAGTATCTAAAGATGTTGAACATTTTAAAATGTTTCCTAGCCATTCATATTTCCTCTCTTAAGAACCAAATTGAATTTTTTATATGTTCACACTATTTTTTTATTTTATCAGTATAACATATATTTATCATTATTTATGTAGACCTGCTTTTGCCTTATGAGTGAGAAATATAATTCTGAACATAGACAAACAGTAAGGAGCCAAAACTTCTTCATGATGACTTGTTAATAGAAAAATTAATATATTATATTATATTATAAGAAATTATATTAATATTATATTATAAGAAATATAATATTCAGGAAGATATATGGTACAGTAAAGTTGTTGTTCATTTATGCATTTATCATACTATGAGTCTTTTTTAAATATTCTTTTTAAGCAGTAAATCCTACATTATAAAACCTGCATCTCGATCACATAAAATGAATCAATGTCATTGTTGGCGTGCATATTATCAATATTCATTCTGAAGCCAGAAATCGATATTTAATAATTTCACAAAGCATTAGAGAATATGCTAATGATTTACCAAACAAATTACATCATGAAGGGAGGATCTTTTAGCGGTTCAGACATTTTTCCTTTTGCTTTAAAAATAACAATGCCAAATATTTAACTCTGATAGTTTATCTATTCAATCAGAACTAGAAATTTCTAAATAAGTTTTATTTATATGCTTACTATGTAAATCTTTGTTAAACTATTGATGAGTATCATTAAACTTGTCAATTTTGTTTTCTACCATAGAAAATTATAAAAGCAATTAAGTTACCTCATAATATTACCCAATAGTATTCTTTAAATATTATCTTCATTAGGATAGAAATGACTCAAAATAAATTATGTTCTTGCATATGATACGTTTAGAAATATATACAACACCAGCTTGTGGTATTGCTATCACTAAATCTGAATTCAATAATGACTGCATAGACAAACTCAAAATCTGACAAAATAGTGGACATATTATCTGAAAATGTTCATGTTCAGCAAAAACAAAGAAGGTCTGCAATGTCACAGATTAAAAGTCACTGTGAAGATGGTGTAACTAACAAATTATGGGCTCAATTGGGCACTGAGTCAAAACACCCCTTAGTATAGAGTCTCATAAAATATAAATGAGGTCTGTAGAAACATCTATTCATTTTATTTCACCAATGAAAAGTTTCCCTGGGATGCCACATGTCAAATCCAGCCCCCCTCCCCCCCAAGGCGAAGATGGCTTTGAAACACACACACACGCATGCACACACACACATGCGTGCACGTGCGCGCACACACACACGCACACGCCCTTCCTTAGCAGAAGCAATGACCAGACACCTAAAACACGAATGGTCTGCTTTTCTTGGTGAGCAAGCCACAGCCATCCTAGGGATGAAGATGTTAGACTCTGAGGTAACTCGAGAACAGAGGAAATCTCTGTTGCAGCATGGAAAAAAAAATCAAACTGAACAACCTAACCCCACACATACATAGTATTCTCAAGAACACAAATAAAGTAGAATTATGAATTTTAAATCCTATCTTTCCAACATCTTATACTTAGTATCTTTTTGGGGGGTTCCTTGGCTCAATCTACAAAATGCACCCCACCCTATTCTTCCAGTACCCTCAAGGTTGCAGAAGTGCTGGCCTGTGCATTCTACACCCTCAAGAGGGAAGGGACTGTGAGCTCCGTGGAGGAGCAGAGGGTTGCTAGAAAGACATGCAAAGATCTGAGGTAGATAGAAATTATCACTTCACAGGCTCAATCCCTGCACAAGAGAATTACATTCAACTGTAAAAAAATAAAAAAAAAAAGAAAAGGAAAAAAAGATGAGGTAGGACTTAAGCAATGTTGTACTTCTGTTTTCTTTTAAAAAATAAAAATAATAAAAAAGGGGAGAAAAAGAAGAAAAAGAAATATGAGGATTTGATTGTTGCCAAAGTCCACCACGACGATCAATCCATTCTTGGTGACCGTGATACCTGAGGGGCGGTCCATCTTCCCGAAGCCACTGCCTTGAGCACCAAACTTGCACAGGAAGTTGCCATTGGCCTCAAACATCTGCACCTGGTGATTTCTGGAATCAGCACAATGATTCGACCTTCCTGGTCCACAGCTACCCCCTGTGGTCGGACCAATGTTAATATTTGGTTTTATAATGGCTTTATATTTGCATAATGTGTGAATAAGTACTGGGTAGATAAGATCAAAGAAAAATGCATTTTTTGAGTAAAAATGGGAACCTGACTTTGAATCCCCAACACCCATATTAAACCTAGTCATAGGTACTTGGACCTGTAACCCTAGTGCTGCGGAAGGCAGTGGCAGAAAAATTTCAGCGACATGCTGGTTGACCAGATTACCTGAAAAATGGTGAGCTCCAGATTCAGTGAGACACCCTGTCTCAAGAGTATAAGATAGAGAGTACTCCAATAGGGTGCTAGACATCTTCCTTTGACCTTTGAACATGCACTCACTAGGAATGCAAAACCTGCACTTACACATACATGTAAAAAACACATACACACACACACACACACACAGTTCAGTGTTTATAAATTCTGCTTTAAAACATTAATAATACTGGAAGCTGAGTGATAGGACACAAAGATACTTGCAATTTTTCTGTAAGTGAAACATCTTAAAATAAATAATGGAAATGATATATTTTAAATCTGAGGATACAAACAAATACTGAAACTTCTAGTAAAAGAAGTTTTATGTAATTTTTACTTGAAAATGCATTTATTCAGGAGGACCAATGGAACTGAATTATGGGATATATTTATGTTAACAAGCTTAGTGTTATGCAAGGCAGAGTGCTGCAGGACTTAAATGGAGATCATTTGTTTTGATAATTATTTCATGATAGCTTTCATTAAGCTCTAAAATTTATAAAATATCAAAACCAAAGGTTAAAAGACATGAGTAATTAATGGCATAATCAGATGTGATTACTGTAAAGATTAAACCTGGCACACATTGTCTTAGAATTATAAGATGTATACAAGCAGTGTTTTTGAAAATATAGCTTTACTTTGAGATTGAGGATGTAAAGAGTAGCATATTGCTAAACTTGTGAGAACCAAGATTTATGTATAAATATCTTAAGTATGAATTTCATGAAATATCTGAACTAATTTCTTTTGTGGTCAATTGGTGAAGCCCCGTTAAGGCATTTGATATTCATTTTACGGAAAATTTTATCTGATCAAATGATTTTTCATCAAGAGACTCACTTGGTCAGTTCATATTCAATGGTGATATGATGTGGTTGTAAGAGGAAATCAGATGGCTAATCAGGAGAACAGAGATAAGAAAAAGCTTACTTCTGAAGCAAGTAACAGAGTAATAATGAAGGGCTTCGCAATGATGACAGCAAACTAGATACACTGTAGAACAATGAGATATACTTAATATAAGTGACAATGTAGAGCTACAGCTATCCCCTAAAATAGAAAGATAAAAATTTTAGAGAATATGAAATAATTGTTTTTCCTATGTGTAAATGTTATATGTCACGATTTCAATTAATTGAAACTGACCAAAGGACCAAGTTAAATTGATCCTCTAAATATTGAAAAATGCTACCTAACTAGAAATTTAACCTAATCATTTTGAGGAGCATAATAAAGAAAATTTTAGATAATAATAATAATAATTATTATTATTATTATTATATACCACCAAACCTTGCCTAAATGACCCAATAGAATTGGGTCTACTGTAGATGAAGCTGGTCTCAAGCTCACTGAGGTCCAGTTGTCTGTCTTCCAAGTGCTGGGATTAACCACGTGTGCCACCACACCTGGCTAAAATTTGCTTTCTGTTTGATTTTCCATACAGGGCTTTACTGTGCAGCTTGGGCTGTCCTGGATCTTACTCTTCATAAAGCTGACCTCAAAATTGGAAATCGTTTTGCCTCTGCCTCCCAAATACTGGGATTAATATCATGTGTCAAAAGATAATAGACAGTAATTTTTCTTCTAATATGGTAGTTAATGCCTTTTGAGTATGAGAAAGTTTAACAACTGGAAATAGTCATTTAGGCCAGACCCAGAAAGACAAACACCAAACACAGTATTCACTCTCCAGTAAGTGAACATTAGATGTAAAGCAAAGGAAAATTAGCCTGTAGTTCATGACTCCAAAGAAGCTAAGTAACAAGAAGAACCCAAAGACAGACATTCATGGATCCTCCTGGGAAAAGGAAATAGACAAGATCTTCTAACACTAATAATTAATACCCAGAAACCTCAAATGTAGCATGAATAATAAAAACCCAGGGACAGAGCTTGGGGTTCAACCTGAAAACCAGAAAAGCAAAACAGCCAAGCCACTATAGAGGTTTTACTGTTACAAAGATTGGGCGACTGCAAACTAAACAGCCTAAGCCTCTCTCCCCTCCCATTATATAATCCCTCAAGTATGGGATTAAAGATGTTACTCCCTACAACTGGGATTAAAGGTATAGGCCACCACCACCTGAATTTGTTTCAACATTTGTAGTAATATGAGCAGCAGGGCTGCATCCCCAGCACCCCGGCTGCCTGGCTAGCTTATGCCCGAAATAACAACACACAAACTGTATTCATTTAATCACTGCTTGGCCCATTTCTATCTAGCCTCTTCTAGGCTAATTCTCACATATTAATTTAGCCCATTTCTAATCATCTGTGTAGCGCCCCTAGGTGCAGTTACTGGGAAGATTCTAGCCTAGTCCATCCTGGGTCGGAGCTTCATGGCGTGCCTCTGCTTGGGAGCAGGACATGGCGTCTCTCTGAGGCATCTGCTCCCGAGAGAAGGGCTGTCGAGTCTCTGAGCTCACTTCCTCTTCCTCCCACCATTCTGTTCTGTTTACTCCACCTACCTATGTTCTAACCAATAAAATGGGCCAAGGCAGTTCCTTTATTAGCCAATGACCTTCCTCCATCAAACATTGATCTTTTGTATCCCAGGGGTACCTTGAATACACAAAGATCTGTCTCTGTCTACCAAATCCAGGGATTAAAGGTGTTTGTCACCATTAGCTGACCTCTAGAGGCTTTAGTTTTGCTTCTGGACTTCAGGCAAGATTTTTTTTTAGCATACAAATAATATACCACTAGAACATCTCCTGAGAAAATTGGGAGTATGGGAAAGAGGGGAAAAGAGAAGGGTGAGGAGAGGAGGGGAGAAGTGGAGGGAGGAGGAGAACATGAGGGAACAGGATGGTGGAGATGGGGCAGGAGAGAGAGAGAGAGAGAGAGAGAGAGAGAGAGAGAGAGAGAGAGAGAGAGAGAGAGAGAGAGAGAAGATATTTTGATTGTGGGAGCCATTTTGGGGCTAGCATGAAACCTGGTATCAGGGAAATTCCCAGGAATCCATAAGGATGACCACAGCTAAGGCACTAAGCAATATTGGAGACAATGTCTAAACTGGCCTTCCCCTGTAATGTTTGATTACTACCTTAATTGCTATCATAGGACCTTCATTTAGCAACTGATGGAAGCAGATGCAGAGATACACAGCTAAGCACGAGGGCCTAGCTTCCAGAGACCAGTTGAAGAGCAAGAGGAGCGATAATATGAGCAAAGGAATCAAGACCATGATGGGGACACCCAGAGGAACAGTTGACTTGAGCTAAAGGGAGTTCACTGACTACAGACTGATAGTGGAGGAACCTGCATAGTACCATACTAGGTACTCTGAATGTGGTTGACAGTTGTGTGGCTTGGGCAGTCTGTGGGGTCACTGACTTTGAGACCAGGATTTATCCCTAGTGTTTAATCTGACTTTTTGGAGCCCATTCTCAATGGAGAGATACATTGCTCTTTCTAAATATAGGAGGGTCAGGGCTTGGTCTTGCCTTGAAGTGAAGTATCAGACTTTGTCGACTCCTCATGGGAAGCCTTATTCTTTCTGATGTGTGGCCAGGGGTGGGGATGGGGGGATGGTGGTGGAAGTGGAAGGAGGTGAGGGAGTGGAAACTGGGACAGGTATGTAAAATGAGAAAAGATCATGCTTTTTAAATTAATTAATTATTTAATTAAAAGAAACAAGCCAAGCTGTGGTTAGGCTTTTATAACTAAGAAAAAAGAATAAAGAGAAAAGTAATAAAAAATAACTTTATCATACAGTCTATAATTTTTAGTTGCAAACCAAGAGTCAGTATTTAAGTAAGAATACTTTCTTCTGCTGTCCATGAGTATAGTGTATATATGTTTACACACGATGTTCTTATTAGAGAGTACGGGTGCACGTGTGTGCTTGTGAATTGAGGCCTGAGGTTGGCATTAAGAATTTTCCTCTATTTTTCTCCTCCTTCTCTTTTGAGGCAAGATCTTTTAATTCACACCCAGGATTGTGGATATGGCTACTCTAGTTAGCCTGCTTTCTTATAATAAGAAAGAGTTACCACTCCTCTGCAACTCTCATCCCCAAGTAACACAAAGAGTGTGTAAAACATTAAAATCTTACTGTGATGTGACCTTACCTACTGTCTTTCTTCCACTTGCTGTCCCCTTTGATGTATGGCTCTTCAAAATACCATTCTGTGCACTTTTAACATGCTTTTGATTTTTACATAAATTATTCTACAAGGAAGACATTTCCAAACCACTGCCAACTCAATTTCATTCCCTGCGTCCCTGGCCTCCTTTTATTCTTGGTTGACTTCATCATCAGTTTTTGTTTACTTTCTGATTTACCTTTCCACATACTTGTCCAATTAGAATCTAAATTGCATTAAGGAGATGATTTTTGTTTGTTGTTCATAGTTGTACACTAAATACCTTCATTATGAATCAATATTTGTTGAATAATATTAGCAGGAAATATTACCTAGAGGCATTTTTTGCTTTCCTTACTAATTTATTCATGGAAGAATATATTAGCATGCTTGGTCTAGGTTTAAAGGATGCAATACACTTGAACAGTCATGAATAGAGATTTCTGGTCCAGAAGTTACAAGAGTAAGAGTAAATTCTATAATTTGTACTGTCTTGTTTCAGCAGGAAAATACCTCATAATTTATAATCTTATTTGTGTTCTGCCAAATTTGCATTGCAAAATCAGTGGTGCAAAATGACAAATTAAAAGTTTTTAAACATGTTTTGCAGAAGCAACCCAAGTCTAAAAATAAAAAATGAACCAAGTCTATATTGCTCAGTTCTGTTTGAGATCATAGTTATAAAATAAACTCATATTTCTGCTTCTAATTCATATGTTTTTTATCACATGGATCATAATCAATGAATAGTAGCACTTTCAAAAAATTTGGCACAATTCTTCATTATGCTTATTCAAGCTGAAGTTCTAGCACTCCGCTAGAGTGTGGAAAACACAGAATGAGGAAATGTTGAAAACAATTGTTCTGTCTCTTTCATTTACTTCTGTATCAGTCCACAGCCCAAGGGTTTTGTGAAATAACAAAATTGGGAGCTATGGATTATAGCTGGTTTCCATCTCAATATCAGCCTCAAAAATCTCCTGTGAATTCTAAGGCCAAATTTTGTACTTTTTCTTTGGCTCAAGGTTATGCTTAATCAAATGTCTATAAACACAAAGGAAGAGGAAATGCACACACAGTATTGCACCATTAGAAATGATAGCAAGATTCATAAAGAAATTAGTTTAGGATTATCGGCCTCTTTTATTTAAAGACATCAGGTTAAGGGAGGTGTTTGTGTGTGTGTGTGTGTGTGTGTGTGTGTGTATGTGTGTGTGTGTGTGTGTGTGTGTGTGTTGGTGTGTGTTGGTGTGTGTTATAATGTAACTAAGGTGGTGCAGTATTACTAGAGTGGTCAAAACAATGATGAAATTGCCATTTGTAAAAATAATGCTGTACACTATCTACCTCAAAAATGATGTCTTGACAAATTCATCATTATTATGCTTTCTCTCCACAGTTCATTCTCTTTTGCATTCTATGTAGTTCTTTAGGCCCTGTGGGCTCATCTATCATAAACTGTGCTATTATTTCAGAATCATAAGCCTGCAGATCACAAGTTTATTCAAAGGCTTTTAAAATCAATCCAGCACATAAAAAGATGTTTTTTAAAGAGACCAATTAGTCTTTTTATTAATCTTGCAAATGCATGAGTTGATATCAAAGATTTCTGATAGTTATGGCAGAAATATCTCATAGTATGTAGTCATTACCATAGAAGAAGATCTCTACTAAATTTTCCAGAGACAATACACTACCATTTTTATATTCAATGTATATAAAAACACTGTACCTTTTTGTGAACTACCAGATGATAAAATTTTATATCATTTTAATAATAATTTTCAGCCATTCTATTTCTATTCTGTAGGAAAATTTGAAAGAGAGAGGAGGTATATTAATAAATAAATGTGCACATATCTGAATATGTTTTACACACACACACACATATATATATATATATGGAAGATGTGCACAAGATATAAACACATATACAAATATGTATAAACATAGATTTATAATTCATATATTACATAAAGATCTTCCTGTTCAAAAATTATTTTGTATTACTGATTGTTTAAGTTCATTGTATTATAAATGATTTATGAAACAATAAAGATATCCAAGGTGCTAAAGATTAAGTTATGATTTAAACAAATGGATACTTGTGTCTCACAAAAAATTATCTGCATTTTGTTTTGAAACATAAAAGTTAATTTAGAAAATTGAAATTTCTGTGGATATGCAAGTTTTTCTATTCAAGATCCAGCTATTGACTTACTTTTATCATTTGAAAATAAACTTGTCATTTGTGTCATTATCATCACTTATTTTAAAGTAAATTACTTGTATTGACTACAATGAGCAAATTAAGCTATTTAGCTTATGGAACTCTTTGTCATAGACTGAGCTTATTACATTTGTACTTGATTCCAATAACTCGTTAAGAGACATTAGAAGGCTATGCAGCTCATCATTCAATTGAACCCTTACAAAATAATTCAATCTCTCGTCCAGAAATTGAATCATAAGATAAACATGTAAACTGAAGACAAGAAGGAAATATATTCTGTAGACATATTAGAAAACTTGGGAACTATATCTTATAAGCTCTTTGTTTTGAGGAGAAGGGAAAGGTATTAGAAATAGCCTCTGTTTTGCTCAGCATGATTAGCTGAGATTTATCCTGGATGATTTTTCTTTGTACTTCCCATCCCAACTAGGTCTCAACTAGGTCAACTGTGGTCATGTTTCCTGTGGGGTGGAGGTTGGGTTACATTTTCCAGTCACTAATGTTTCAGACATTCCTATTTCTTTAAAAAAATAACTTGTTGGTATCTACTTAATCAGGTCTTTCTTATTTTTTCACTGTATGTTATCCTAATTGTTATCAATTAAATACCAAAAATAATCTATAGAAATTTAATAATAATTTGTGTTGTCCTTTCTCCCTCTCATAACATAAGAAATGCGCACTAGTCAGTGACCAACTGACACATAGCTGTAAATAATTCAACCATATTTTTAGAACAAAGACAGTAGAACATAGCGTGTGTTATTCGGTTTGTGTTAAATATTGAGCTATTATGCATAATGGTAATTTAAGTATCAATAAAATTTAAATTTGTTTTATAAATAAAATTAAAAACTGAGAAAGGAACTATTTTAAGTATTACCTTCTATTTGATATTATTAAATCATTGATAATTGTTATCTTTAACTAATTGCAAAGAAAAACTAGTACTATTAAATAACCACAATCATTTCCTTGTTCATATATATCATGGTGACTTGCTATTAAAGAAGATGAAAAAATATGTTGAACTAAAATAGTCAGTGGGGCACCCTGTTTATTGTAATTTTGCTTATTATTTAAAGCTTCATTATTTCTTATAAATAACTTTATTTTACCTTTAAATAAGTCCAATCTTCCAGGACTGGATACATGTCTGTTGTAATATTAGGCAACAGGTGCATTCATTCATTGTCTTCATTAACTTCCATTGTTAAAAACAGCACTCATTCAATAATATAACTCCAAAAATACTCAGAAATGGGTGTCTTTCAGAGCCTGAATTGTATCCCTGGCTGCTTGCTATCTCGTTACTTTCTTTAGAAGTTTTTTTTTTTTTGCCAACATTTATAACAACAAGTAAGATGATCACATATAAACAATTAATTTATAACAACAAGTAAGATGATCACATATGAACAATTAACTTATTTAGAAAAATCTATAAATAACTTATTAATACATAAATTAATACAAAACAAAATAATTTATTCATATTGTACTTATTTTAAAAACATTTTTCATATATATGTGAACATATATTCATGATGTATTTATTGTAACTATTCTCTTCATCACTAATACACTTTAGTAGTAAGCATCTAAGTCAGGTAATAAGCAAGTAAATTGTTAACAATTCTCTGCATTCATTTCACAAACATAAAATTTGAACCCTGATTTGTCTGAGGCTGAAGATGAGTTTATTCCTCTTTAGTATATTTCACTTCTTACAGTTTTCTAAGAACTCAGTGAATCATTATCTGTAGATTTGAAATGTATTTTGAAATGTCAGAAATACAAGAAAAGAGACAAAATATGCAAGGTACTGAGTCCAACATCCAAGAGATCAACTAAGAACAACAGTTTAAACTCAGAAGGTTAACTGGTCATAGGCCAAAGTTAGCATTAGCCTCACCTGGAGGTATATAAAAAAATCACCATTGCTTGCCTACTATATAAGAGAGTTGTTATATAATAGTGTATGATGCATTCCACATAACTATGTGGAATTTCATTTTGTTTTGTTTTGCTTGTTTTGTCTTTTTCTCAGAGATGCTGTGGAACAACTGGAGGGCCTATTCACACTATGCAAGAAATCTATCACTGAACTATATTCCCAGTTCCGAGAATACTCTTTAAATGATCCCATCTTCCAATTTTCCATGTCATGGACTAAACATAATATTTTCTGAATGCGGTACTAACCCAACTTAAAATGTTTATAGCAAATGTTTATGTTGATAAAATGTTTATCAACTCACATGAGAACACTCCGGTCATTTTAATAGGTGCAAAGGAGGTCTAAGATCCTGGCCTCTCAATTCTTTACTTTCTTAGCTTAAGGAAGTTTGTTAACTTATTTAAGTAACTTCATCTCATCTCTCTAGTTTAGGGACCATATCCAATTCCTGATATCATTAGAAAAAGTATAATTTGTATAAAATATGTAGTCATGTGCTTTTGGAACATGCTAAGTTGCAAGTTATCACCAGTAATAAAAACCCAAATATTATCGATGTCTATGGTATGACAACGTATTTTTATAACATTTTTGTATCTTTTAGAGTATGGAAACTAGTAAGCTAACCAGAGATTCATTTCTCCAATTTCTAATTTCAATTTCTAATGTAGAATATTAAAGAGTATTGATAATGCATCAATCCAGATAATTACAAAGTAGAATTGTTGGTAATAAAAATTTTTTTGGATATTTTATACTTTTTCTAATGATATCAGGAATTGGATATGGTCCCTAAACTAGAGAGATGAGATGGGGTTACTTAAATAAGTTAACAAACTTCCTTAAGATAAGAAAGTAAAGAATTGAGAGGCCAGGATCTTAGACCTCCTTTGCACCTATTAAAATGACCGAAGTTTTCTCATGTGAGTTGATGAATGAGGTTGAGACCCAGAATCCAACACTCTTAGTAAATGTAAAGAAATGACAAACAGGTTTGCAGGCAACTTAAGCTTTGAGGAAAGATGGTGGTAAAAGATGGCATAAACCTCAATGGACTGGTTTCATAAGAAGAATAGTTCAATTTTGGAGCAAATTATTAGAAGTGTGGAAATGCTGATTATTATTCTTATGATAATTCACTGATAACCCCTCACCTTTCTTCAGTGGTAAGACTATATAAAAACCAAAAATGATGTATCAATTCATAATGCTGCTGCATTTACTTGTTTGATTTAATATGATTTTTTCAAGCCATTTTCAAATAAATTGTAAGAACATAGATATGTATTTGAAAATCAATATAGAAATATAAAACATAGGAATAAATAGAAAGCAATATGGTTTACATAATATATTTTCAACAATATGATGCAGTTTGTTAACATATTATTGCCTGGAAAATACTCTTAAATTTTTCTTTTATATTATTTCTTTTATTTCTTTGAGATTATAGCATAATTACATCATTTACCCCCTTTCTTTTCCTCCTTCCAAAACTTTGCCCTCGTCTTTTACCTCTTTCATATTCTTTCATATTTATAACCCCCTTTTTCATTAATAGTTATTACATATAAATATATATTTAAAAATAGCCTGCCCATAACCTGCTTAGTATGTACAATGTTACTTGCTTGGGGGACTGACCACTTTGTACTGGAAACCCATTGTCATGCTTTTTCCTGGAGATGAATATTCCTTTCACTCACAATGATTTAGTTGTCTGCAGTTCTTTAAGTAGATCTGAGACTCGTGATTATTGTTGATTTCCCTCAATTTTTCTGCTCCCTCCTTCTCAAATTCATACATTGTTATGTATGTGTTTTGATTTATTTATTTGGTGTGTGTGTGTGTGTGTGTGTGTGTGTGTGTGTGTGTGTGTGTGAGAGAGAGAGAGAGAGAGAGAGAGAGAGAGAGAGAGAGAGAGAAGAGGGAACCTGTGTAATTAGAAGACATCTCTAGAAAATTAGTTATCTCATCCTCTTATCCTATCATTTGGGTTCCTTAGAGACAAACCCAACTAATGAGGTCTGGTAGCAAGTATTGTTACTCATTAAACCATCGTGATCATGCTAGGTCTTGGAAATATTATTGCTGATATCATGACTGAAATAAACATTAATTGTAAATATTCCATTTACTTGTAACATACTCTTGGACAAATTAATTTGCTTCACTAAGCCTCTGCCTTATTTTCTGAGATATTGGTTCCCTAGTATCACCTACTCAATAGAAACATAGTTTGATTAATTGATATTATATATATATATAATATATAATCTAGCATAGTTCCTGGCATAAGGAGTGCTTGATAAATTTTAGCCATAATAATCATTATTACTATCATAATAATATTAAATCCTATTGTACTGAATTTAATTTTTCCATTATAGATAATATAAACACATTCAAAATATTCAAATATATATCTGATATTTAAAGTAAAAGACATGAACCCCAAATGTTTAAATACAAATAGCAAAAAAAAAAAAGCCTAAATTAGACGGCCATATGTGTCTTGATTTTTAATTTTTGTCTTAAACCTGAATACTTAAGTTATTCTTGTGAGATCCTGAGTTAATAGTTTTCCACTTCCTGAAGAGTCAGTGTAATGATCAGTCCCATCTCTTTAAGAGACAAGCCACGCCCACTCTGCCCCTCAGTCTGCTGAGGCAAGCTAATTTTCAGCTTCCAGCCTGAGTTCCTTCCTTTTCTGTTTCCTTCTCAAAGAGGCAGCTTCTGTCTTCCCCTCTTTCTCTCTCCCTTCTCTCTCTCTCTCTCTCTCTCTCTCTCTCTCTCTCTCTCTCTCTCTCTCTCTCTCTCTCTCTCTCTCTCTGCCTCTCTGCTCTTCTCCCATTCTCCTTTTCTCCACTAAATAAATATCCAACCTCACTGTGAATGCCTATCCATCTGTCACTTACCTGCAATATGGTTCCCTGCCCATGACTAGCTGCCTTTTGAGACCTGTGGCATGGTCTCATGGCAAGCCCTTCTGTCTGTCTCTCTTTGTGGCCACTCTGTGCTGTCCCTGCCTGAGACTGGCTGCTCTCGGGACCCACTGCCTGCCTGCTAGACCAGCAGTGTTTATGCCTCTGCAGCTGCCGGGGATCCTGGAGCATTTTAATTTTTCCATTACAGTCAGGGTTCCAAATTACAAAAATCAATTCTAGGTCTCTACATTTCCTATTGAAAACACTTTTGTTTAATAATATGAATACACAGTAAAGGGCACCTTGGATGCTTCACTTAATTTCTATGACTGGAAATGATTCTGATTACAAATTACAATAAGGACACTGTTAGGGACCAGCCTCGACAAAATTATCTTTTGCCATGATGTAGGCATGGGGATTTAGAAAATATTAGTAAAGAATATGAAGATGTGAATGAAAATAATAAAACAGAGAAACATATAGGATAGTATCAGAAGAGAGATCCAGTGAGTACTAGAATTTGCCTGCATTTAATTTCCAATTGTTAAAAACACCCCTGACCGCAAAATGGAGTAAAAGTTGAAGGTCGCAGGCCACTTCCAGAGCTGGCGTGTGGTGTTGTTAGAACAAAACAAGTTGCTCACACCCCAGACCAAAACATTCTTTAAGCAAACCACTCCCTGGCTGGAACCCAATGTTATCTCAATAAAAAGAACTGGAACTTCTTTGGATCTTTAGACTTCTGTTTGAGGTATAAACATATCTACTTCTCCATTCTTGAAATAAAAGGTCTGAATATCAGCAACACCTATAGACAATAACATTGAGAGAGCACAGCACTCTGGTCTAAATCTAGGTGGTACCTTTCCTTGAAGTAGAAGCACAATAATCTTGAAGGAACTAGAAATAAGTTCTCTGACCTTTGGTCAACAAGAAAATAGGCTCACATTTTCCGACCTCCACAGGACACCTCATTCATCCATTAGCCAGAATTCATCTTCATTTTAATAGCATGCACTTTTAATTTAGTGGTGATATTTAGCAATACTGCACTCTGTGTGTCAATGTTTATAAATAAAAAAAGATACAAGATACTCTCAGCATGCTTTCAGAAGGCTACTCCCACTTGGGACACATCTTTTTCAAATCTGTGTTGTTTTGCACTTTTTTCTCATAGATGCATATACCAGAGAATGAGTGTCATCTTGCACTACTTTGTGGTCTCTTTGGGGTCTTTGATAAATAGTCATAACTCACTTCATTACCACCTATGAGAATGAAATGAATGTATGCAATATAAAAATTTATACTCAGGATTTTCTTTCTACTGCTCCAGGGAAGGGAAACTAGTACCTCGAGTGTGCTAACCACATGTCTCTCACTGAGCTACATTCCAAGATCTATTAATTCTTTTCTTCTTTTATTGAAAATTGATTATTTCCTCATGTAATACATCCTGATTATAGTTCCCCTTCCCTCTACTCCTCAAAGTTTCTCCCTCCCTCCCTTCCCCTCCAATCCAGATCTACTCCTTTTTCTGTCCATCATTAGAAAAGTAGAGGCTTCTAAAGGATAATAATAAAATATAACAAAAGAAGATATAACAAGATAAAACAAAAACTATCACATCAGTCAAGACAAGCAAATAGAAGGAAAGGAGCCCAAGAGAAGATGGAAGATGCAAGAATCAGAGACCCACTCATTCTCAAACTTATGAATCCCATTAAAACAGTAAACTGAAAACCATTTTATGTATATACACACGCAGAGATCCTGGTACAGATCTGCGCTTGTTTGCTTCTGTCTTTGTGAGTTAATATGAAGCTTGTTTATGTTGACTTAGAGGGCCTTGTTTTCTAGGTATCCTTATTTTCTGGCTCTTAGACTCTGTCTATCTCCTTTCCCACTGGGTTCCCTGAACCAATTCAGCTAAAATACTTATACATCACATATTACAAATGCGAAATTCTTCATCCTTATTTCATATGTTTTAGTCATGTAGTCCCTTAAATTGTAATTATACTGCATAGAATCAGCTATGTAGCATTGTTTCTAAGACACTGACAATGTCATTTTAAGAAATTTTACTCTTTTTCTTTCCTTGTACAACTCTTTTGCTCTCTCTCTCTCTCTCTCTCTCTCTCTCTCTCTCTCTCTCTCTCTCTCTCTCTCTCTCTCTCTCTCTCTCTCTCTCACCTTCATGACTGTGCATGTTTCCCCCCACCCTCACAATGTGTGTGGGTGTGGGTGGGTGTGGGTGCCAAGTTATGTGTGATGACTTGAAGGAGTTAGTTCTTTTCTCTAACATTTGTATCTCAGAGATTAAAGTCAAATCATCAGACTTGAGGAAAAGAGATTTTAGCTGCTAAGCCATATTGCTTGCACCAGCACTGACATTTTTCATCAAGTAAATTGTAATGTGGCACATCATCATTCTATAATTTAATTTGCATGACAATTCTTTTTAACTCTAGTGATATGAATTCCAGAGCTTGTGGCACTGGTTATATCATTTCGGGCAGGTGATGGCTAAGTGTATTGTGTAAAAGATACATTATTTACCAGGTCTGAAGTAAATAGGTTCATAATTTAATATGTCAAGATTCATATAGTTCAAAAATGTCTGCAAATTTCTAAAGTGACATTCATTTTTGAAAGAAAACTGTCAGTTTTGTAATGGATAGTGCATAAACTGAGTTTCCAAGTACACTTAGAAGATTTATATGGCATAGTTCATCAGTGAGGCTCTGCATAAATCTAGCTTAGGACTAATTCTTCAGGTTCCATCTTTCAGTATATCACTATCCTTTTCCTTTAAATACCCGTTACTCAAGAGTATTGTCATAATATTTTTATTGATATTGAATGGGTTTATAATAGGTTACATATTCTTTAGATCTAACAATTAATTTTATAAGTGTGAATAATACATTTTTGTGTTGGTATGTGGATGGCATTGTTTTCCGATTTTTGCTGGCCTATATGTGCTGAGAAAAACTAAACTCCTCTCATAGTTGTTACAGCTGAGATGGAAAGGTATCCTGGCAGCTGGTAGCCAAGGAATACCCCAAAGCCATACTGTATGACAAACCTCATACAAGAGATTTATTGAGAGGAAAAAAAAAACAGGGAGGGTGGCTGCCTCCTCTCAGGCAAGAAAGAGCAGCGAAGTGAGCAGGATACAGAGCTTATAAAGTTTCTTGGGAAGTGTGTGGCACTTTTAACATCTGAGATTTTTCAGGGTGGAAATTGGTGGAATTTCATGTCCAGTGACAGGGCTTTTGATGCTGTAGAGTGCATTCTGAATCCAGGTGCTAAGGCAGTTAGAGTATTCTGTGAGTGGAACCTGATAGTTAAAGGTCCTGGGGGAATGGACACTTAGTTTTTATTAGATATGGCAATTTTATTATAGCTAAAATAGTGTTTGACTTTTGAAAATTATATATATATATATATATGTAGCAAACTTTTTTAAAATAATTTTATGGTGGAAGACTTTTTAAATTTATTTTATTTGACAATTTCATACATGAGTACTGCACTCCTCATTGACCCCCTACTCCTTCTCAAGTTTATGACATCATTTTCTTTTTTATTGTTACATACACACAATACATGTATATATAATGCATAGATATAATGAATAGGGTTGTTTGTGTGTGTGTGTGTGTGTGTGTGTGTGTGTGTGTGTGTGTGTGTGCACGTGTGTGTTTAGGACTGATTGCTTAAAATTTAATAGCATATCAAGGGGCTAGTCTCTGAAGAAGATTGATTGTACATTTCTCAAAGCCATTAGACGGCAAAAATTAATGTTAAAAGAATACCACACATATTTCCTTCATAAATTATGACTTCAATGACCCCATTTCTTCATTGCCTTTAGAATAAATGTTATAGAATTCCCACTCAGTTCCAATTATGACAAAGATCATGTATGTATAATTTACAATATGGGCATATGTAAACAAGAGACTGCACTTTAGTTTCCTGGCTGCCCAGACCCAAATGATCATACAAAACTATGTTAATTGCAGCATTGTTTGGCCAATGGCTCAAATATGTTCCTAGCTAGCTCTTACATCTTAAATTAACCCATTTATTTTCATCTCTGTATCACCACAAGACTGTGGCTTACCATTAAGTTTCTGGTGTCCTTCTCCTTCAGCAGCTACACGGCATCTGCCTGACTCTGCCTTCTTTCTCCCGATATTCAGTTGAGTTTTCCCACCTAGCTTTATTATATCTTGCCATAGGCCAAAGAAGCTTCTTTATTAGCCAATGTAATAAAGCATATTCACAGCATACAAGAAGAGAACCTCAAATTATCCATCATTTTGGGGACTTTGTATTCCAGATACAAATTTAGGTTAATATAGACATTACAGAGTAATATAATATATATTTCATAAGGCCAGTTGTTGAGACTCTAAAAGTAGAATTATACTTAGCATAAAAAAGTAGAGAGGACAAATGTAATTTGTTTGTATAAAAGACATAATTTCATAAATATATTCAAAAAGGAATAATAATCTAAGAAATTATCTTATTCTGATTGCATGTTTGAACATAATTTATGATGGGTACATGTTTTCAATTTGCGGGGTAAAATTACTTGCTCATATCAACTTACACAGACATCTCTAACAATACTCCTTTTAAAATAAGTAGCTAAAAATATTGATGTTTTAAAAACTTTTCAGCAGCACTTCTCAAACATGGAAACACTTAAGGAAATGAAACACTCTCACACCTTTATCAAGAAGTATTCATCCTGTTAGATAGAGACAGTTGTAATGTTTCATTTTGTTTCTTTTCTTCTTTCCATTGAAGGCTGTTGTGGTATTCTGTGTCAAGAAGTTATCTCAAAATAGTTTTAGTCATCAAAGAATATCAGGGAAAGATTTGAGAAAATATATTAATAACCATACACTTGTCTTAAAATCAGATTGTATGTTAATTAAACATTTCTGCATTAAGATCTTATATATATATATATATATGTGTGTGTGTGTGTGTGTGTGTATGTGTATTAAAGAAAATTATAAAATTAAAAGAATGAGCCACTGTATGTTTCATTACTCAGGAGGTAGAGGGAAAACAAGGAATGTTGTCATAAGTTTGATGCCAGTGTAACCTAATTTGTAATTTCCAGGATAACCAGAGTTTTAAAGCAGTACCCTGCCTTTAAAAAGGTTAAAATACCTTAAATTAACTAAATATCAAGTTTCAATTTTTTTTATTTTTCTTATAGATCATATCATGCAGGTTACACAGAAAGCAGAAGCTTGTTTTACATGCCCTGTCATTGAGAATGCAAATACAAGTAATCAGCTATGGCTAACTCAAAGAACATCACAATACTGTAGTGGAAACAGCATTTTCAAAACCCAAATGCCATTTTTGTATTAGAATTTTGATATCTTATTGGTTAAGTCAGTAAATATTTTCAGGACAAATTTATTTGTACATTTTGAGAGAATAAAAGGACCAAGGGCAGAAAAGCATTGGTACGGTCCTGTAGTAATCCTTCTCACAAGTGTGCTGGAAATCTAGGTTGGAGTCTAGGAGTTTGTATTCACAAGTTCCCAAGTACTGCTGGTTGTGTTGTTATGCAGGACACATTGTATGGTAATGCTTTTGAAGACATTTCCATATAAAGAAGAGTTGTTAATTTGATAGTCAGAGTCAGCACTGAGAGAAATTCTGGCTGGAGGCAATGTGATCAAGTTGAACTCTAGGCAAATTCATTTAGGAGCAATTTATAGATTGCAGGCCAACACTGCAAGCAGAGAGATAAGTCTGCAGGCAATTACAAAAATATAGGTGAGACGTAATAAGGTTTCTGAACTAGGAACTGAGAGTAGAAACAGGGAGAAGATCAAATTGAGGGATATGGTAAACGTGGAATCAATCTGAAAAAAGAGATAACAAACTAACACAAGCGTCATAGCTAAAGCAAATAAACCAAAGGTTGGGAAAACTAATGAGAAACCTGGTCATTTCTGTTCTTGTAGTAATTTGGAAATTTGAATTTTCATAAATTTGAATATATATGCATAAATGATATATGTTATGCTAACCCTAGGAACTTTTGTATAAAACATATCACAAAATAAAACTATCTTTGAATGTTTTAAATCTTGTTTTCTAATCCTTATTTCTAGAATGAAGCACTGGTGCAGAGATTATGTGGACATATGGGTCCATAAATTTTTGCAATTCTATATAGAGACTTATTCACATTAAGTAAATGTTTACTGGTGATCTTTCTCCAGGTGAAAACCACTAATATCTAAATAAAAATACATGTGATGTTTGAAGCTTATAATTTGGAGGTAACAGAAATGTATTTTCATTATATGCTTTTGAACTTTCATAGCTGTTTGTGACTTTCCTTCATGCCAAACATAATGACATTCAAAGAGGCCATTTTGTTTATTTGCTTATGAATTTCTTCATTGAGCATTCCCTCCAGGGGAGTAAGTTTCTTTTTTATTGTTTTTATTGTGTTATATACTTTTCCCCAAACCCTGTCACATGATCTCCACACTCCCAATTTACTCAGAGGATCTTGTCTTATTCTACTTCTCATGTAGATTAGACCCATGTATGTCTCTCTTAGGGACCTTTTTGTTATTTAAGCTCTTTGGGATTGTGAATTGTATGTTGGTTTTGCTTTACTTAGTGTCTAAAAGTCACTTTTCAGTAAATACAAATTTTATTTGTCTTTCTGGTTCAGGATTACCTCACTCAATATGATGTTTTCTAGATCCATCAAGTTGCCAGCAAATTTCAAGATGTGATATTTTTTCTACTGTGTAGTACTCTATTATGTAATGTACCATATTTTCTTTATCCATTCTTGGGTAGAGGGGAATTTAGGTGGTTTCCAGGTTCTGGCTATTACAAGTAATGCTGCTATGAACATAATTGAGCACATGTTCTTGTTTTATGATTAAGCAGCCTTTAAGCATATACTCAAAAGTGGTATTGCTAGGTCTTGAGGTAATTTTCTGAGAAATCACCATACTGATTTCCAAAGCATCTGTACCAGTTTGCACTCCCACCAGCAATGGAGGAGTGATACCTTTACCCTACATCCTCTCCAGCATAATCTGTCATTAGTGTTTTGATCTTGGGCACCCTGACAAGATAGAATCTCAGAGTTGTTTTGATTTGCTTTTCTCTGATGGCTAAGGATGTTGAATATTTCCTTAAGTGTCTCTTAGTCATTTTCGATTCCTCTGTTGAGAGTTCTTTGTTTAGGTCTGTACCCCACTTTTTCATGAATTGTTTATTCTTTTGATGACTGATTTCTTGAATTTTTTTGTATGTTTTTGAGATCATCCCTCTGCCTGATGTGATTTGGTGAAGATCTTTTCCCATTTTGTAGGTTGCCATTTTGTCTTGTTGACCATGTCCTTTGCTTTACAGAAGCCCCTGAGTTTCAGGAGGTCCCATTTATTAATTGTTTCTCTCAGTGTCTTGCTACTGAGGTTGTGTTCAAGTGTAGTTCCTACTTTTTCTCCTATGAAGTTCAGTGTGATTGGTTTTATCCAGTCTTTGATCCATTTGGGCTTGAGTTTTGTGCACAGCAATAGATATGGATCTATTTTCATTCTTTTACATGTTGATATCCAGCTATGCCAGCACCATTTGTTGAATATACTTTTTTTCCATTTTATATTTTTTTCTTTGTCAAAAAATAGGAGATTATAGGTGTGTGGATTGATATCCGGGACTTTGATTCGAATTCATTGGTTGTCCTGTCTGATTTTATGCTAATGCCAGACTGTTTTAGTACTGTAGCTCTGTAGTGGAGTTTGTGGTCAGGTATTATGATGCCTTCAGAAGTTCCTTTATTGTATAGGATTGTTTTGGCTTTCCTGTTATCCTTTTTTTTTCCATATGAAGTTCAGTATTGTTCTTTCAAGGTCTGTGAAGAATTTTCCTGGGATTTTGATGGACATTGCACTGAATCTGTAGATTGCCTTTGAAAAAGTCTGTCATTTTTCCTATGTTAATTCTATCTATGCCAGAGAATGGGAGATCTTTTCAGATGTCTTCTTCAGTTTCTTTCTTCAAAGATTTAAAACTCTTAAAAATACTTAATAAAATACAGGCAAACCAAACCCAAGAACAAATCAGAAAAATCATCCACCATGATCAAGTAGGTTTCATTCCAGGTATGCAGAATGAATAGATCAAAATCTGTCAATGTAATTACCATATCAACAAACTTCAAACTGTAAACTGCAAACTTCAAATTACAAAAATAAAAAACATGATCATCTCATTAGATGCTAAAAATCCTTCAACATAATACAACACCCCTTCATGATAAAGGACTTGGAGAGAGCAGGGATACAAGGCACATACCTAAACATAATAAAAGCAATATACAGCAAGCCACTGCCAACATCAAACTAAGTGTAGAAAAACTCAAAGTGATCTCACTGGAATCGGGAACAGGACAAGGTTGTCCATTCTTTCCATATCTGTTTAATATTGTACTTGAGGTCCTAGGTAGAGCAGTAAGATAACAAAAGGAGATCAAAGGAATACAAATCAGAAAAGAAGAAGTTGAACTCCTACTATTTGCTGATGATATAAGAGTTTACATAAGAGACCCCAAAAATTCTACCAAGGAACTCCTGTAACTCATAAGCACCTTCAATAATGTAGCAGGACTCAAGATTAGCTCAAAACATCACTATCCCTCCTGTACACAGGTGATAAATAGACTGAGAAAGAAATCAGAGAAACATCACTCTTCATAATAGGCACAAATAATATAAAATACCCTGGAGTAATTCTAACCAAACAAGTTGAAGGCCTGTATGATAGGAATAAAATTTCTTAAAAGTTAATACTACCTGATTCACCCTTCACTGTAACACTAGATTCCAGTGCAGATATTGAGTAAGTGACTACAAAATGTGTGTAAAAACGGCTCACAGCAAACTCTACTGCAAATTTGAATACTGAGAAAATTCCATGTGAAATGAATAAATGGACAGATAAGGAAATGAGGAAGTTTTGACTTGTTAGTTCTACATGTACAATTCTACATTTGGTTTATTATTAAATTACCAATGTTGTTTAACCCAAAGTGTGCAATCATTATTATGTTGTATCATGTCATATTTCATAGTGAATTTGAAATAAAAAAACCTAAATTTTATTTATGATAGGCTAAATTTCTTAAGAAATACTCTATTGCTGTGAAAAGACACCATGACCAAGGCAACTTTTAAAAGGAAGAATTTAACTGAAAGCTTGCTAACTGTTTCAGATAACGAGTCCATGATTAACATGGTAGGGAGCATAGCAGTAGGCATGCAGATAGGTAATGTGCCAGAGCAGTAGCTGAGAGTTCACATCTGATCAGCTGGTTGCAGGCAGAGCAAAAGACAAAGAGACAGAGCAAGAGAAAGGGAGAAACATGCAGAGAGAAACACACACACAGAGACACACACAGAGACATAGAGAGACATACACACCACAGACACACACACACACACACACAGAGAGAGAGAGAGAGAGAGAGAGAGAGAGAGGTGCCCTGGTGTGGTATAAGTTCAGCTTCAGTGACACACTTCCTCCACCAAATCCATACATACCTCGTAATGTTTCCTAACAGTTCTCTTAACTAGTGGTCATTTTCATTCATACCACCACACTAACACCGTGGACACTTTGCATTATGGTTTAGCTTAAATATACATGGAATTCATTCATATCAAATCAGCTGAAAAACTTCAAATACAGATTGTTTTATTCTATGCAACCCTCCATTTTTCATTATGAAAAATAATTTCATTGTGCACCATTATATGTATCCATGAATAATGTATGTATATATACATATAAGTATATATATTAAAAAACAGCATCCCCAGTGTGCATTCCATTTTTTTCCTTATAGTAAATGTCAAAATCTCTACAACTGAACATAAACATGGTTCAGCACAGGATCTCAGTCATCAATTCTTCAGAATGTATACATGCACAGTCTCAAACTGGAACTTATCATAATATATACACCTTCAGAATATAAAATTTTAAAGAAAGTATTTTTTTAGCTGTTTAGGTATGAGTATTTGTGTTACTGTATCTTACATATATGCAGGTGCCCATGGAGGCGAGAAGAGGATAACAGGTCCCCTGGATTGGAGTTACAGGATGTTGTGAGCTGTCCAACCTGGGTGCTAGGAACTGATCTGCTTAGCCATCTCTACAATAGGGTATAAAGTATGCAAGCTCAGTATGCTCAGGATGTTTGTACAAAAGTGTCTCATTCATACCACTAAAGTTACTTATACTACTATACTGGGACCAAACTTACAATTGCATACTGTTTTTACTAAAAAAAAAAATAATCTCTGCTATTTTTGAATGTTTTCATTTTAGAAGTATCATAGATATGTGCAGAGCTTTGGAAATCATCTTTGTGAATACTATATTCTTTTTTAATTTATTCTGAGGAATGATAGTAACTCAATTCTTATATTGTGTAGCTTACTTTGAAAAGGGCAACTAGGTGATCAATACACAAACCAAACCAAAAGACACTCATGTCCCCTGCAATGATTTCTCCTATGTTGCATTGCAATACTTGAAGATTTTATAGCTTGATTTTGGCCACAAGAGAATTTGTGCTTAATGTCAACTCTAATTCATATTTAATAACCATCATATATTTCAGTACCTAAAATAGAAAAGCCAAAAGGCACCACTAGTCAGCACATGGCTTTTATGTCAAAATCCTTGAAAAAAAAACTTAAGGTTGCAAAAATATATTTTGACTTCATTTCAGATATTTTAACTATTGCCTCTTGACTGCATTGCTTTGAGGTCTGTAGTGAGGCAGAAGTTCATGAAGGAAGGGTGTGTGTTTGTGTGTTTGTACGACAGCATAGCCAATGGCAGCAGAGAAAAAGAGAGACAAAGAGAAAAGGGCAAGGGACAAGGTGTCTTTCAAGTGCATATCTCCAGTGACCATATTTTTCCAACTGAAACTTACATCCTATAGTTTCCATCTTCATCTGATAGCACCATCAGATAGTGACCACCATCTGAACAAGTCAGCCTTAGAGGAAAAGTTAACTATCAAGCAATGACAATGTACACTCTGAAGAAGAACTTTCTATACAATGTGATATCACCTCAATAACTGAAGGATTTTTTGTTGTTATGATAGGAATTTAACCAAAGGTTATGGGCATTCAAGACAAATACTCTACCATTAAGCAGCACCCCAAGCCCTGTATTAGAATTGTTGATACCCTAAAAAGACTTACTGAATTTCTTCTTATGCTTCATATTATCTAGGCATGTGATATTTTACCACTAAGTATTGTCTCTTTATCAAAATAACATTACATGTCCCTATGCAACACTAAATTTGAACCTACATAGGGCTTTTCAGTTCAGTTTAACCTGAGTCATAATTTCTGTAATTTATTGTTATTAATACATACTATTGGAATTGACTTAAGATTTGTTCTATCCTGTGCTTTTTTGTTACCAAGCTTTTATTTATATGTGGCCTCAACTATTACTTCTGTCAATAATTATAATATATGTCATAACACAAACACCAGATAATCACATGGGATTTTTTCTTTCAGTTTGTTTATATGTTGGCTTACATTGACAGGTGCGTGTGTGTGTGTGTGTGTGTGTGTGTGTGTGTGTGTGTGTGTGTGTGTGTATTGAATTATCCCTGTACCTCTGTGATGAAGTCTACTTCATCACGGTGGACAATTTTTTGATGTGTTCTTGGATTCGGTTTGTGAGTATTTTATTTGGTATTTTTGCATCAACGCTCATGAGGGAAATTGGTCTGCAATTCTCTTTGTTGTGGCTTTGTATGGTTTAGATTTCAGGGTGACTGTGGCCTCATAAAGTGAATTTGGAAATGTTCTTTCTGTTTTTGTTTGGTGAAATATTTAAGGATCGTCAGTAATAGCTCTTCTGTAAAACTGGCAACTTCTGTGCTAAAACAATCGAGCCTGGGCCTTTTTTGAGGAGAATTTTTAATAACTGTTTCTATTTCCTTAGGGATTATAGGTCTATTTAAATTATTTATCTGACCTTGATTTATTTTTGGTAAGTGGTACATATCAAGAAAGTTATCCATTCCTTTAGGTTTCTCAATTTTGTAGAGTATATATTTTTGAACTATGACCTAATAATTCTTTGGATTTCCTCTTTGTCTGTGTTGATAGGTGTCCAAAATTGTACAGCCACTTTGGAAATCAATATGGTAGTTTCTCAGAAAATTGGGAATCAATCTACTTAAAGACCCACCCAGTTATACCACTCCTGGGCATAGACCCGGAGGACACTCCGTTCTAGCATAAGAACACTTTCTCAACTATGTTCCTAGCAGCATTTTTCACAATAGTCAGAAACTGGAAGCAACCTAGATGTGTCTCATCTGAGGAATGAATAAAGAAAATTGATACATATGCAGAGTGGAGTTTTATTCACCTGTTAAAAAATAGCGTCATGAAGTTTGCAGGCAAATTGATGGAACTAGAAGAAAATAATCATTGTGTATGAGGTAACCCAGACCCAGAAAGGCAAACATGGCATGAACTCACTAATAAGTGGGTTATTAACTGTAAAATAGAATATAATCATGCTACTACCCACAGACCCAGGATAAGTAACAAAGAGGCTCAAGGTGGTAGGAGAATGCATGGAACTCTTTTGGAAGAAAAAATAGATTTTACTGGCGAACTAGGGGTGGATGCAGATGGGTACAGGAGGATTCAGGTGAGAGGGAGAGTACAGGAATTAGGTGACATTTCAGGGGTGAGGTAGAAACATAGTGCAACAGAAACTCCCAGGAATCCACGAGGGTGACCCTAGTAAAGAGTCGTAGTAATGGGTCACACAGCCATGTTATGGAACCAAGCCAGGCTCCCAGAGAAGAGTTTAGGATACGGACCTGTTAAAGACTTTCCAGGGCCACCAGCCCTCAAATCATGACATGGAGAGTTATTATAATTTATGATTTCTTGGCCTTATTTTCTGCTTGCCTCGTTAGCTCTTATAATTTAATTTACCCTGTTTCTGTTCATCTGTGTTTTTTCTCGGGACTGTGTTCCGTTTCTTTCATTCTGTATATTCTACATTCCTGCTTCCTCTGTGACTGGGTAGCTGGCCCCTGGCATTGCCCTCTCTTTCTCCCTCATTCTATCCCTCTGCAGAACCTAGATTCCTATTCTCTTTTCCCACCAGACCCACTTATCCCTCTATTATCTAGCTATTGGCTTTTATTAGATTAGTCAGGTGCCATAGGCAGGCAAGGTGAAACACTATTACATCTTTACATAGTTAAATAAATGAAGCATAAACAAAAGCAGCATTCATTTGTATAAAGTAAAATTCTGCAACATATAAATGCAGCAGATTTTTACATAGTTAATGTAATATTGCGTAACAGGAACTCAGTCACAAAACTTTTCACCTACAATTTGTCCTGCCTACAGGATGTGCTGGGGTAAAGTTGGCACAAAACTTGCGGGAGTGGCCAACCAATGACTCATCCATCTTGAGACTCATGACACAGGGAGAAGCTGCCTGAAGGTCCAGGAACCAGTTTGGATAGCCCAGAGACTTAGGATAGAGCCAAACACAAGCAGAAAGAGAAAGAGAAAGAAAGAAAGAAAGAAAGAAAGAAAGAAAGAAAGAAAGAAAGAAAGAAAGAAAGAAAGAAAGAAAGAAAACAATGATAGTCAATGAAATGAATGATACTCTGCTATACTTGTAGACCAGTGCCTGGCATCATTAGAAAAGCTTCATCTGAAACTGATGCAGAGACCCCCAAGCAAATATTAGGCAAAGCTCTGGGAATCCTGTGGTAGAAGGCAACAAAGGATTGTAGGAACGAGAGAAGTCAAGGGTTGTAGGAGTAAGAGAAGTCCAGGACAGCACAAGAAAATAGCTCTCAGAATCAACTAAGCAGGGTTTATAGGGCTCACAGAGACAGAACCTACAATTAGAGAGCCTATATTGGTCTGTACTAGGTCCTTTGCATATATGTGGTATGGTTGTATGGCTTGACCTTCTTGTGGGACTCCTAAGAGTGGGAGCAAGGATTGCTTCTGACTCTTTTGTTTGCTTTTAAGATACTTTTCCTTCTCTCTACTGGGTTGCCTAACCCAGTATGAGAGTTTCCGCTTAGTGCTTTCTTAACTTGTTTTGCTGTATTTGGGTGATATTTCTAGTAGGACTGCCCTTTCTGGAAGGGAAAGAAGGGGGGGGGGTTAAATTTGGGGAGGAAAGGGAGGTGGTAGGGGGACTGAGAAAGAGGATGTAGGGGAAATTGTGCTTGAGATGTAATATATGAAAGAGGAATAAATAAAAAGGGAAATAATAAAAAAGGAACCAAAAATAATGCAAAGAAGAGTACGCGAAGTTCTTTAATTAATAATGAAATAAATGAGACATTTAATATAACCCATTTTATTCTATTTTAAAGGATACTATGATACAATATCCCATTGAGTTTAGGTTTACGTGATTATTGTCAATATATGACATAAAGAATCTAGAGCTTCTGGAATCACTCTTAGATCTTCAGCTTTCTGGTTTTCTACTCTTATAATGTTACAGAAAAAAGCAGTCCTCGCAATCATTGCAACTGCATCTAATCTTGACACTATTCCGCTGTGTTCTCTCAGTATTCAAATCTGTATCTTAAAAGTGTACACATGAGGGATTTTGTTTTTTTACATAATATATCCTGATTACTGCTTCTCCCCTCTCTATTTCTTGCAGTTGCTCCCCTCCTCCCATTTCACTTAGATCCACTTCCTTTCTGTCTACTATTAGAAAGCAAACAGGTTTCTAAGGGAAAGAAATAAAATAAAATAAAATAAAATAAAATAAAATAGAATGCAAATACTAGCACATTGGAGTTGGAAAAGAGCAACCCAACAGTAGAAAAAGTGCTCAAAAGAAGGCCCAAGAGTCAGAGACCCACTCACTCGCCCACTCAAGAATGCCATAAAAACACTGAACTGTAAGCTATAATATATGCACAGAAGGCCTGATAGAGACTCATGCAGTTACTGTGCTCACTGCTTCAATCTCTCTGAGCTCAGACAAGATTTGTTCTTGTTTTAGAGGGCCTTGTTTTCTTGGTTCCTCTGTCCCCTCTGGCTCTTATATCACATGTCCTGGCCTTTGTAGTCCAGGGCCCTTACACATGTAAAATATTCTATCTAAAAATTATTAGCTGATAGGTTATCTTCACATATTTCATACAATTTTTTATTTTATATTTCTTGAATTGTCAGATTCAATGCCAGTTTCTCGGGTAAACTTCTCTTTGCATCAAAGGCTAGATTGGAACTCCCTGTTTTGTACCCTCTAGCACAATGACTCGAGTTTAATAACAGTCCCCGATATTTTTAATACATAGCATAATAAATAAATATTTATTAATTGCAAATTTGATGCTAAATAAGGCTGCATTTCTGTTGTTCACAATGTATCCTAAAAATTTTGGTGTCCTTTTTATTTTAACCAGTTATTTCCCTTACTCTCATCTACATTTCCTGTCCTCTCTTTTCTCTAGTCCTATCTCCCTTCCCCTGTCCCTACCTCTCTTCCTCTCTCTCTATCTCTCCTTTCTTTTTTTCTATCCTTCCTATATCTCATCTTCCCGTCCTTCTTCCTTTTGAATATCAATATTTCCTCTTGTTTCTCTTTTTTTTTTTAAAGGAAAAAAAAAGTATTTTTTTCTTTTAATACGTTTTAACAAAAATACAGTGGCATTATTTCTCTCCTTCCCTTCCTTCCCCCAGGCCCCCTCATGTACCCAGGATCCAGCATTTTCATGTGGTGTCCCCTGGTTCTGGTTTCAGAGGCACTTATGAGGAGTCTGATTGTGAAGTAGTCCGCATTGTAATTAGCTGTCCGAGGGAGGACCAGGGTGGTGCTGAACAGACTGCTTTTGGAAGTGACTTGGAGTCTGGTTTTGGGACTGCCCTAGCCTAATGTTGAAGTCCCATGTCAGGCACACTGTTAGTCATTACTCACTTATTTCTACCCATGAGACATATGAGAAGCATTAAGGAAGGAGAGATTCAGGGAAGGATAAGAAAAACGACAGCCCGGTCAGCCTACCATAGTTGTTATGTCCCATCTTCATACCTTCATATTCTTTCCCTCCCCCCTTTCTCGTCCCCCTCCCTTCTCCTCCTCCTCTCCCTTCCCCTCCCTCCTTCTCCCTCTCACTGTCTATATTCACACATGCGGAGGAGGTCAGAGGTCAGCATCAGATGTCTTTCTCTATCGTTCCACGTTGTGTTTTTGAGACAAGAAACTCACTGAAGCTGGAGCTCTCTGGGGAGTAAGACCCAGACATCCCTCTGTCTCTGTCTGCTGTGGTGGAATTACAGACACCTAGCTTTTCCATAGTTTCTGTGGATGCTAATTCAGGTCCTCATGCTTATGAGGGAAGCACTTTATTCACTTCTTTCTATCCTCTCCTGTCCTTATTCTTAAAGAGTAGCTCTTCTCTCTCTCTCTCTCTCTCTCTCTCTCTCTCTCTCTCTCTCTCTCTCTCTCTCTCTCTCTCTCTCTCTCTCTCTCTCTGTTGTGTATCTTTATGCAAATAACATGACCCCATCCCACAAAATGTATTTGGTGCTGAGATATATGTGAACATAAGAGATATTCTTGCATTTACAAGAACAGAGAGGAGGAGAAAAGGAGGGGCGAGAAGAGTTGAGGAAAGAAGAGCAGGGAAGAGGGAAGTAGGAGAGGGAGAGAAGAAAGAGACTCAAATAAGAGGGAGAACTGAAAAAGAAAGGGAGAAAAGAAAGGGGGTGTAGAGGGGAAAAGTGGGGAAAGAGGAGCAAGTTGTGGCTCTTTCAAAAGCACTATGTCTAAAATTCTTTTAGGCCTTCATGGCTCCCATACATACTTAGTATAAAACTTTCTTGGGATTACTACAAAGGGGAGAGTGAATAAACCTCTCTTTCGATGCTCTGATTCTCCTTCTCTCAACATGGCTGAAGATGGTGGTACAGGGGTTGGAAGTTGCTGTGGGAAGAAGATGGGAGAAGTGTTGCTTTTGTTGCTATCTACAGAGTCCCCAAGTCAGACGTTTCTTCTCGGGCAGTGGTGGGGAGGCTGTGTTGTCAGTCAAGCCTAGAAGAAATCTCATCATCATGGTTAACACAGGGGAAGGTTGGCTGCATCTCTGACTCCAGTGTTTCCCAGGAAACACAGTTGCTTCATTTCTCCTAACCCACAGCCTGTAGGTATAGGTGAAAATCATAAACGAGCCCAGAATGTTACGTTAGGTTTTAGCTCATTGACTTAAAATGCTGAGCTATAATTTCCCTGAGATTTTTACAGCCACCAACATCTGCTCAGAGCTAGAGACTGCAACATCTGCAGTATTTTTGTAGTCATTTTTTGCAAAGGACCATAAAGTTTATAGAAAAAGGAACACACCCAGACACAGAGGCAACCTGGCAGAATCATTGTCCTGGCTAAAAAGTTAGTTTTATGTTTCAGCATGAGCTGCTATATTTGAGGACATATGGAAACCAGGCTAAGATTTCTCCTTTGACCCTCTCCCCACATAAATGTACACTCTAGTCCTATGTTGGGAATCTCATTTCTGTTGCCTTCTTTAATTCTCCCACTGGTAGTCATTAACTACACAGGTAGTGTCTTAGTTACTCTTCTATTGCTCTGAAAGGCAACTTCTAAAGGAAAGCATTTAATTGGGGGCTTGCTTATTGTTTCATAGGGTGAGTCCAGGACCATCACCGTGGGAAGCTTGGCTGCGGGCAGGCAGGCCTGTTGCTGGAGCAATAGTGACAGCTTATGTCTGATACCAAAGGTGGAGGTAGAAGCAGGAGACTGAGTTTGGTGTTTAAGACCTCGAAGTCCACCTCTGATGATATATCTTATCCAACAAAGTCATGTCTTCTAATCATTCCCCCACACAGTTCCACCAACGAGAGGCCAAACATTTAAATATATGAGCCTGTGAGGGGCCATAGGGAGATAGACAGGTTCATGTGTACCTACTCAAGTAGGAAGTTTTAAGCACCAAATATAAGTTTCTGAAGTCTGGGTTCACAACTATCCATGGAGTGAGAGGAGATGTAAATACAGTAAATAGGGGCAGCAGCATCATAGACTGGCTTGAGGGTAGGAGACCTTCATTGTGGTCTCAGCTCTGAGGTTCTTTTTTTTTTTTAATTTATTTATTTATTAAGGATTTCTGCCTCGTCCCCACAACCGCTTCCCATTTCCCTCCCCCTCCCCCGATCAAGTCCCCCCCCCTCATCTGCTCGAAGAGCAATCAGGGTTCCCTGACCTGTGGGAAGCCCAAGGACTGCCCACCTCTATCCAGGTCTCGTAAGGTGAGCATTCAAACTGCCTAGGCTCCCACAAAGCCAGTACGTGCAGTAGGATCAAAAACCCACTGCAATTGTTCTTGAATTCTCAGTATTCCTCATTGTCCGCTATGTTCAGCTAGTCCGGATTTATCCCATGCTTTTTCAGACCTAGGCCAGCTGGCCTTGGTGAGATCCCAATAGAACATCCCCATTGTCTTAGTGTGTGGGTGCACCCCTCGTGGTCCTGAGTTCCTTGCTCGTGCTCCGTCTCCTTCTGCTCCTGATTTGGACCTTGAGATTTCTGTCCGGTGCTCCCGTGTGGGTCTCTGTCTCTGTCTCTTTTCATCGCCTGATGAAGGTTAGTATTCCTGAGGATGCCTATGTGTTTGTCTTTGGATTCACCTTATTTAGCTTCTCTAAGAACATGAATTATAGGCTCAATGTCCTTTATTTATGGCTAGAAACCAAATATGAGTGAGTACATACCATGTTCCTCTTTTTGGGTCTGGCTTACCTCACTCAGGATAGTGTTTTCTATTTCCATCCATTTGTATGCAAAATTCAAGAAGTCCTTGTTTTTTACTGCTGAGTAATACTCTAATATGTATATATTCCATACTTTCTTCATCCATTCTTCCGTTGAAGGGCATCTAGGTTGTTTCCAGGTTCTGGCTATTACAAACAATGCTGCCATGAACATAGTAGAGCATATACTTTTGTTGTATGATAGGGCCTCTCTTGGGTATATTCCCAAGAGTGGTATTGCTGGATCCAGGGGTAGGTTGATCCCGAATTTCCTGAGAAACCGAAACACTGCTTTCCAGAGTGGTTGCACAAGTTTGCATTCCCACCAGCAATGGGTGAGTGTACCCCTTTCTCCACAACCTCTCCAGCAAAGGCTATCATTGGTGTTTTTTATTTTAGCCATTCTGACAGGTGTAAGGTGGTATCTTAAAGTTGTCTTGATTTGCATTTCCCTGATCGCTAAGGAAGTTGAGCATGACCTTAAGTGTCTTTTGGCCATTTGAAGTTCTTCTGTTGAGAATTCTCTGTTCAGATCAGTGCCCCATTTTATAATTGGGTTGATTAGCCTTTTACGGTCTAGTTTCTTGAGTTCTTTATATATTTTGGAGATCAAACCTTTGTCAGTTGCAGGGTTGGTGAAGATCTTCTCCCAGTCAGTGGGTTGTCTTTTTGTCTTAGTGACAGTGTCCTTTGCTTTACAGAAGCTTCTCAGCCTCAGGAAGTCCCATTTATTCAATGATGCCCTTAGTGTCTGTGCTGCTGGGGTTATACATAGGAAGTGGTCTCCTGTGCCCATGTGCTGTAGAGTACTTCCCACTTTCTCTTCTATCAGGTTCAGTGTGTTCGGACTGATATTGAGGTCTTTAATCCATTTGGATTTGAGTTTTGTGCATGGTGATAGATATGGATCTATTTTCATTCTTCTACAGATTGACATCCAGTTTTGCCAGCACCATTTGTTGAAGATGCTCTCTTTTTTCCATTGTATACTTTTAGCTCCTTTATCGAAGATCAGGTGTTCATAGGTTTGTGGGTTAATGTCAGGGTCTTCTATTCGATTCCATTGGTCGACTTCTCTGTTTTTATGCCAATACCAAGCTGTTTTCAATACTGTAGCTCTGTAATAGAGTTTGAAGTCAGGGATGGTAATGCCTCCAGACAAACCTTTATTGTATAAGATTGTTTTGGCTATCCTGGGTTTTTTGTTTTTCCATATAAAGTTGATTATTGTCTTCTCCAGATCTGCGAAGAATTTTGATGGGATTTTGATGGGGATTGCATTGAATCTATAGATTGCTTTTGGTAGAATTGCCATTTTTACTATGTTGGTCCTCCCAATCCAAGAGCAAGGGAGGTCTTTCCATTTTCTGGTGTCTTCTTCAATTTCTTTCTTCAAAGACTTACAGTTCTTGTCAAGTAGATCTTTCACTTCCTTGGTCAGGGTTACCCCAAGGTATTTTATGCTATTTGTGGCTATCGTGAAAGGTGATGCTTCTCTGATTTCCCTCTCTGCTTCTTTATCCTTGGTGTATAGGAAGGCAACTGATTTTTTGGAGTTGATCTTGTATCCTGCCACGTTACTAAAGCTGTTTATCAGCTGTAGGAGTTCTTTGGTAGAATTTTTGGGGTCGCTTATGTACACTATCATATCATCTGCAAATAACGAAAGCTTAACTTCTTCCTTTCCAATACGAATCCCCTTGATCTCCTTATGTTGTCTTATTGCTATTGCTAGAATTTCAAGCACTATATTGAAGAGGTATGGCGAGAGTGGACATCCTTGTCGTGTTCCTGATTTTAGTGGGATGGCTTTGAGTTTTTCTCCGTTTAATTTAATGTTAGCTGTTGGCTTGCTGTAAATAGCTTTTATTATATTTAGGTAGGACCCTTGTATCCCTATTCTCTCCAAGACCTTTATCATAAAGGGGTGTTGAATTTTGTCGAATGCTTTTTCCGCATCTAGTGAAATGATCATATGGTTTTTTTCTTTCAGTTTATTTATATGGTGGATTACATTGATAGATTTGCGTATGTTGAACCAGCCCTGCATCTCTGGGATGAAGCCTACTTGATCATAATGGATAATTTTTCTTATGTGTTCTTGGATTCGGTTTGCCAGTATTTTATTGAAGATTTTTGCGTCGATGTTCATGAGTGAGATCGGTCTGTAATTCTCTTTCTTGGTTGGGTCTTTTTGTGGTTTTGGTATCAGGGTAACTGTAGCTTCATAAAAGGAATTTGGCAATGACTCTTCTGATTCTATATTGTGAAATACCTTAAGGAGTATAGGTATTAATTCTTCTTGGAAGTTCTGGTAGAATTCTGCATTGAAACCATCTGGTTCTGGGCTTTTTTTCGAAGGGAGATTTTTGATAACCATTTCTAATTCTTCGCGAGAAACCGGTCTATTTAGATCATTCACCTGGTCTTGGTTTAGCTTTGGTATATGATACTTATTTAAAAAATGTCCATTTCTTTTGTATTTTCCATTTTTGTGGCATACAGGCTTTTGTAGTAAGATCTAATGATTCTCTGAATTTCCTCTGTGTCTGTGGTTATGTCCCCCTTTTCATTTCTGATCTTATTTATTTGCGTGTTCTCTCTCTGTCGTTTAATTAGTTTGGATAGGGGTTTGTCGATCTTGTTGATTTTCTCCAAGAACCAGCTTTTTGTTTCATTGATTCTTTGGACTGTTTTCTGTGTTTCTATTTTGTTGATTTCAGCCCTCAGTTTTATTATTTCCAGTCTTCTACTTCTCCTGGGCGCGTCTGCTTCTTTTTTTTCTAGAGCTTTCAGGTGTGTTTTTAAGTCCCCAATGTATGCATTCTCCGTTTTCTTTAAGTGGGCACTTAGTGCTATGAACTTTCCTCTTAGCACTGCTTTCATTGTGTCCCATAGGTTTGAGTATGTTGTCCCTTTATTTTCATTAAATTCAAGGAAGACTTTAATTTCTTTCATGATTTCTTCCTTGACCCAGGTGTGGTTCAGTAGTTGACTGTTCAGTTTCCATGAGTTTGTCGGTTTTTTGGGGGCAGCGTGGTTGTTGCCTTCTAACTTTAATCCGTGATGATCTGATAAGACACAGGTGGACACTGATATTTTTTTGTATCTGTGGAGGTTTCCTTTGTTTCCGAGTATGTGGTCAATTTTTGAGAAGGTTCCATGAGCTGCAGAGAAGAAGGTATATTCTTTCCTATTTGGGTGGAATGTTCTATAGATGTCTGTTAAGTCCATTTGCTTCATTACCTCCAATAATTCTCTTAATTCTCTATTAGGTTTCTGTCTGATTGACCTGTCCCTTGGAGAGAGAGGTGTGTTGAAGTCTCCTACTACTAGTGTGTGTGGTTTGATGTCTGCCTTGAGTTCTAGTAATATTTCTTTTACATAAGTAGGTGCTTTTATATTGGGGGCGTATATATTCAGGATTGAGACGTCCTCCTGATGAATTGTTCCTGTTATGAGTATAAAGTGACCGTCTCGGTCTCTTCTGATTGATTTTAGTTTGAAGTCAGTTTTGTTAGAAATTAGTATGGCCACACCTGCTTTTTTCTTAGGGCCATTTGCTTGAAACACTTTTTCCCAACCCTTTACTCTGAGTAGGTGCCTGTCTTTGTGGTTGAGATGTGTTTCTTGCAAACAGCAGAATGTTGGATCCTGTTTTCGTATCCAATCTTTTAGCCTGTGCCTTTTTATAGGTGAATTGAGCCCATTAATATTAAGTGATATTAATGACCAGTGGTTGTTTACTCCGGTTATTCTTATTGCTTTTGGTAGTAGAGATTGTGTGTCTCCTTTCTTTGAGATGTGCTCGTGAAGGGTCATTAGATGCCTGGGTTATTGTAGGCAGTGTTGGCAGTGTTGGATTCCTTGGGTTGCGATTTTCCTTCTATTACTTTCTGTAGGGCTGGTTTTGTGGCTACGTATTGTTTAAATTTGTTCTTATCCTGGAATGTCTTGTTTTCTCCGTTGATAGTGAACGATAGCTTGGCTGGGTATAGTAGTTTGGGTTTGCATCCATGGTCTCTTAGCTTCTGCAGAACCTCTATCCAGGACCTTCTGGCTTTCATAGTTTCCATCGAGAAGTCAGGTGTAAGTCTGATCGGTTTACCTTTATAAGTTACTTGCCCTTTTTCTTTTGCAGCTCTTAATATTCTTTCTTTAACCTGTATATTTTGTGTTTTGATTATTATATGGCGAGGAGATGTTTTTCTTTGATCCAGTCTGTTTGGTGTTCTGTATGCTTCTTGAATATTTAAATGAATATCTTTCTTTAAGTTGGGAAAGTTTTCTTCCATAATTTTGTTGAAAATATTTTCTGAGCCTTTGAGCTGTGACTCTTCTCCTTCTTCTATTCCTATTATTCTTAGGTTTGGTTTTTTTATTGTGTCCCATAGTTCCTGAATGTTTTGTGTTGAGAATTTGTTGGCTTTGCTGTTTTCTTTGATCTGTTCGTTTATTTTCTCTATGGTGTCCTCAGCATCTGAGAGTCTTTCTTCTAGCTCTTGTATTCTATTGATTATGCTTGTTTCTGTAGACTCTGCTCGTTGGCCTAGTTTTTCCATATCCAGCTGGTCCTCAGTTTGTATTTTCTTCTTTGCCTTCATTTCAGTTTTCAATTCTTGAACTGTTTGCATTACCTGTTTGATGGTTTTTTCTTGGTTTCCCAGGGTATCATGTACGTATTTACTCATTTCTTCAAACTTTTTGTTATACTTCTCATCCATTTCTATAAGGGCATTTTTTACATGTTGTTTAAGGGACTCTATTATCTTCATAAAGTCGATTTTTTCCACTTCTTCTGTGTTAGGTTGTTCAAATACTTCTGTTGTAAGATCATTGGGTTCTGATGTTTTCATGTTGTTTTTCAGATTATTGGGTGAGATCTTGCCTTGGCGCCTGCCCATCTCCTCCTATTGATCCTATCCAATGGATCCTTTAGAAACCGGATCAGGTTTCCCTGCTGGCCAAGGGCTCCGCTTACAAAATGCCCTCACTCTCTTTCGTGGTTCCTGCTGCAGGCCAAGAACCCTCTCACCCCTCCGAAGGATCTTCAGGACAGGACCAGGCTCCGCTTGTGCCAGTGACCTGGCCAACCAAAGGCCTACCTCTTTGATTCAATTGTAGTAGGGCGATCTGCTCTCCTTATTGCACGCCTGTCCCAGCCACTTGGGTCTGGCTGCTGCTCAGCCACGTCTGGCGCGGCCGCCGTGCTGCTGCTGCTGCGCCGCATCTGGCGCCCTTGCCGCCAATGTGCCTCTGTGCGTTTGTTTGTTTCTCTTTTTAAACGAAGCCATGTTGCATGATTAAAAAGTCTAGACACTGATGATGTTTTTTTAAAGGAATACCAATTTAATTTTATCTTTTAAGTAGAGACTAATGTAATTTAAGTTTTATTGTTATATTTTCTACTCCAATATGCACCACATGATAGGTCAACCAAATTAACATCATTGTGAAATCATGACACTTTTTTTTCTTTCTTTTTTAAACTTTCTTTTTGTTTTATTGAGAAAAAAACAATTTCCGCCTCCTCCCAGCCTCCCACTCCCCCCCCACCAATCCTCTCCCCATCCCCCCACTCCTCTCCCTCTCCCCCCACTCCTATCCCCCTCCCTCTCGAGTCTGAAGAGCAGTCAGGGTTCCTTGCCCTGTGGAAAGTCCAAAGTCCCCCCCCCCCATCCTGGTCTAGGAAGGTAAACATCCAAACTGGCTAGGCTCCCACACAGCCAGAACATGAAGTAGGATCAAAACCCAGTGCCATTGTCCTTGGATTCTCAGCAGCCCTCATTGTCCGCCATATTCAAAGGGTCTGGTTTTATCCCATGCTTTTTCAGTCATACACCAGCTGGCCTTGGTGAGCTCCCAATAGATTAGCCCCACTGTCTCAGTGGGTGGGTGCAACCCTCGTGGTCCTGACTTCCTTGCTCGTCTTCTCCCTCCTTCTGTTCCTCATTGGGACTTTGGGAGCTCAGTCCAGTACTCCAGTGTGGGTCTCTGTCTCTATCTCCATCCATCGCCAGATGAAATTTCTATGGTGATATGCAAAATATTCATCAGTATGTCTATAGGATAGGATCATTTCAGGTTCCCTGTCTTCAGCTGCCCCAGGAACTAACTGGGAACCTCGCCTTGGGCACCTGGAAGCCCCTCTAGGTCCAAGTCTCTTCCCAACCCTAAGATGGCTCCCTTAATTAAGATATGTGCTTCCCTGCTCCCCTATCCAACCTTCCTTTATCCCAATCATCCCGTTGCCCCAAGTTCTCCCCATCCTACCCTTCTCACTTTTCTCTCCCCATCTCCCCTTACCCCCTCCCCCTACCCTTAAGATCCCTATTTTTGCCTGGCAATCTTGTCTACTTCCCCTACCCAAGAGGATAGCTATATGTTTTTCTTTGGGTTCACCTTCTTATTTAGCTTCTTTAAGATATCCAATTATAGACTCACTGGCCTTTTTTTAAGGGTACCCTACAACAGATGGGCACAGGCGATCGCTTCCTAGGTATAACCCCAGAAGCACAGACATTAAGGGCAACACTGAATAAATGGGACCTACTGAAACTGAGAAGCTTCTGTAAAGCAAAGGACACTGTCACTAGGACAAAAAGGCAACCCACTGACTGGGAGAAGATCTTCACCAACCCCGCAACAGACAAAGGTCTGATCTCCAAAATATATAAAGAACTCAAGAAACTAGACTTTAAAATGCTAATTAACCCAATTAAAAAATGGGGCACTGATCTGAACAGAGAATTCTCAACAGAAGAAATTCAAATGGCCAAAAGACACTTAAGGTCATGCTCAACCTCCTTAGCGATCAGGGAAATGCAAATCAAAACAACTTTGAGATATCATCTTACACCTGTCAGATTGGCTAAAATCAAAAACACCAATGATAGCCTCTGCTGGAGAGGTTGTGGAGGAAGGGGTTCCCTCATCCATTTCTGGTGGGAATGCAAACTTGTGCTACCACTTTGGAAAGCAGTGTTTCGGTTTCTCAAGAAATTCGGGATCAAGCTACCCATGGACCCAGCAATACCACTCTTGGGAATATACCCAAGAGATGCCCGATCATCTGACAAGGGCATTTGTTCAACTATGTTCATAGCAGCATTATTTGTAATAACCAGAACCTGGAAACAACCTAGATGTCCTTCAATGGAAGAATGGATGAAGAAAGTGTGGAGTATATACACATTAGAGTACTACTCAGCGGTAATAAACAATGACTTCTCAAATTTTGCATGCAAATGGATGGAAATAGAAAATACTATGCTGAGTGAGGTAACCCAGACCCAAAAAGATGAACATGGGATGTACTCACTCATAATTGGTTTCTACCCTTAAAAAAAGACACTTTTTTAAATCATTTTCTTCCTAATCTATGATACATTCGCAGTCAGCCGTAAGTATTTAATATATGATGGTCAAGGAGCATTTCAAATTCTACATTTTCAATAGCAGAATAATTTTTTTAATATTTATTTATTTATTTAGTATACAATATTCTGTCTGTGTGCATGTCTGCAGGCCAGAAGAGGGTACCAGACCTCTTTACAGATGGTTGTGAGCCACCATGTGGTTGCCGGGAATTGAACTCAGGACCTTTGGAAGAGCAGGCAATGCTCTTAATCACTGAGCCATCTCTCCAGCCCGGCAGAATAAAATTTAATGAGACAAACAAATTAGATTCCCAGAAAACACCAAACTAAATTATTAGATATGATGTTACAAATTTTTCTAAAAAATAGTACTTCCTTTTAATTTTTTAGTGGAAATAGTCAGGGAGTAAGGTGTTCTGCATTCAATGGATTGTCAAATGGGATTGCTATACTAAGAGGCAGTTTGTATTATGTTAATTTCTAACTGTTTTTCTGTTCATTTTATTAAATTAATTATTTATTTTGAAACTCTAATGAATGTTGTAGGCCTTACATCACCTCATAATCATTGCCTCCCCATCAAAGTTATCTTACTCTCTTTTTGAGATAGCACTCTATATTAAGAAAAATACCATCTTCTATAATAATTTAACAGGGTTTTTTCCCTGATTTCTATAAATTAGTTGCTAGAATTTCCTTACTTATAGTTGAAGCCAATATTTATAAAAAAGAAGTAGACACATCTATCACAAAAAGCAAACAGTTTGAGAGAATGTGTTGCAAAGATACATTCCTAATTAATGAAAAAAAGCAATTTGAAACTACCTGGTGGGATTTAATTTGATGATTCTTAAGCATAATTTCTTGGAGTATTCATTGTTGTCTTCCTTACCTTTTAATGAAAATAGTTGCCAAACATCTCTGTTACCCAGAAACTGAGTAATTAAACTGGATCATTAACCCCGATAGCTAATGTTATCAGAAGTTTCATGAACAAAACTGTGCATATTTGAACAAATCAATAAAAGGAAATAAAATGTAATAAGTATAATTATATTTTGTATCTGTATATGTGATTCATAGGAAAATCTCATGTTACTTTAAATTTTTGTTCAACAATATTTGTTTAGTTATAAAAGAATCCATGTAATTTATTCTCAGGAGTTTCACTTATGCACCTGATTGCAGGTCTTTCCATGGAAACTGAATCAAATATTATACTGAAAATGTAAATTTTGTGAAGAATTTAATACAATGTGCAAGCTAACATTGCTAATAAAATTAGATTCTGTAAAGAATACAATTAACTCATAAGATTAGTGAAAAGTATGAATTGTCATATAAAAATATGTTATGGATATTTGAAGGTATTTTAATATTAAAATGATGTTTTACACTTAATATAATTCAGTTCATATTCCCGAAAATATATACCTATTTGGAAAAAAAAAAGTAGCACTTATTTCCTCATACAGTGACCCAGAGGACATTCCTTATCTGACCAAAAAAAGCAGATGCAACTTATGAAGCTTGTTATTTTTCAGAAAGACAGTGAAAAGGTAGATTGTTTAGGATTGCTAAGGGAATTTGACATACACTAGATATGAAGTAGAAGACTGACATTTGATATGACTTGCAATCAAATTTTCTCTGCTTCTTTGCAGTTTAGAAGTCCAATATAACTATGTGATTTCAGATTACACAAACGCTTTGTGAATTGATTGGCAGTTTCCTCTAGTAGAAAAATAGGAAATTTGACTAGTGAATATTCAATATATAATGTAGAAGGGATTGATATACAGGGCTTATTTGAATTTAAGAATTAGCATGATACTGATAGAAATGAAATAATACACATTATAAAATGTTAAGCAAGAGTATTTAAAAGTTTTACCATAAAGTAGAAATGTATGAAGTACTAGTTATCGTTAACCTTATTTTTCATTCATTTATGTGTGATCAGGATGAAAAATAAATGCTCTCACATTATGGAGAATTGTTCCATCACTTACTAAGCTATATATAAAGCCCAGCATAATTTTATTTAAATATATATATATATATATATATATGTGTGTGTGTGTGTGTGTAAAATCATGTTATAACGTTAAATGTATAATATTTAGGTTTTATGTATTACTTCCATTTAAATTATTAAGATGAAAAATGGAAATCAAATTAAAAATTACTAACTTTGAAGTAAGAAATGTGTAATCTAGCATCTCCATAAAATTGCTTTAAAATCAGTAAGATCAAGTTATTACTTTTGATATTAGAGCTATGTTTTAGTTTTGCTTAAATTCAGATACCTCCAGAGGAATTTTTGTAATTAAAAGTGTCCTGTAGTTCCTCTCACACTGTTTAACACTTAAAAAATATGAACTTTATTACCAAAAATCTTTCAAATAAATATAAATATCACACATCAAAATTAACTAGCATTTAGATTTCTGAGGACACAAAACAGGGATTGAATTTTAGCAAAATAGTAAGAATTTTATTCAGCAGTCTAAGGCCATGATTTGCATTTTGTTTTTCTTGGTTTTCAATTGTGGAGTATTATAGCCAGTATATTGAGGATATGGTTAAATTTAAAGATCATTGACAATAAAATTAAAATGCAAGTCTGTATGAATGACTAAGCATATAATTGGTGTTAGACTTCCTACTCTCTCGTTAATTGGTACAGATTTTCTATGGTTATTTTATAAAGTTAAAGATCATAAATCATGCACAATGTTATCTATACAATATTATACAAAATTAGATTGTGTTGGTTCAACTGCTATTATATGTATACAAGTCAATGTATAAATGTACTATCTTGTATTTCCCCAAATGGAAATAATAATAAAGCTAAAAACAACAGTATCATGATCACTATAAATTAAAACATATATCATATATGCCTAGATGTAAAAATTAGCTATTTATTAGTCATATTAAATTATGACTGTAGACACTGGGATGTAATTATTCCAAAGCAAAACTAAATATGTCTATGTGCCCAAATGTCAGGAAAAGTGGCAAATAAATGAAATGAGAAAAGAACACTTGTTTTGCTTTCAACATAAACCTGCATAGTTTTGAATGTCTATTACGGGATCTCTCTCTCTCTCTCTCTCTCTCTCTCTCTCTCTCTCTCTCTCTCTCTCTGTGTGTGTGTGTGTGTGTGTGTGTAAAATAGAATCGTTTTAACCAAAATAACGTGGACCTCCTTTCAATAATGCTTCTTATTTTGTTTGAAATGTCTTACCTTGTTGGGAACAATGATTCATTTGACAATAGTAACCTTAAAATGCCTCTAGTAACACAGGGTTCTTTGAATACATTGTATCTTTCAGCATGAGAAAAATCTCTATATGTATTTTTATAGCAAAGTTTCTAATTGGTGTTAATAATAGAAACCTGGAGTCAGATATTAGGGCATGAACACTGAAAGTTCAAAGAAGCAGAGCAGCCAGCAGCTAGTTCTTATCTAGATGATATTATCAGACTAAATAGGTTATTCTGTCTCTACGAGTCCTCAGACTGAAAGCCTGGAGCTCCTGTCTCCTCACATTTTATATTCCTCTCTCCACCCAACCATATCCCTTCCTCTCTCCACCTTCCCACTGCTGGAATTAAAGGCATGTGATCTCAAGTACAGGGATTAAAGGTTTAAACCACCACCACCTGGCTCTGATTCTCATTTAGATGGAATTGGTTTTGTGTAGCACAGGATGGCCTTGAACTCACAGAGATTTGTCTGCTTCTACCTACTGAGTGTTGGGATTAAAAGTGTGTGGCAACACTGACTGGCCTCTATTGCCAAGTAGTGGCTTGATCCACACTCCATACTCCACACTCAGGAATTATTTGTTAAAAGCCATAAAAATACCACCATATTTTTTTCTTTCCAAAAGGTAATGTTATCTGTATGGTTTAAAGTTTTTAAATATACATATACATTACTATTCTATGGGTAAAGGTCAATCTCACAGTGTTTGTTTGCAGTGGGAACTGTGTTACACCAGACTATGTTCATGACTTTCAGTTCACTGGAAAGAGCAGTGATTTTCAAAACAGTTTTTTTTTTCACAAGAAGCAGCATCGCCTGAAAATCTGTTAGAGACACAAATTATGAGTCCTCATACCAGAACTATTCAATAAAAAAAAAAAAATTCTGCAGCAAACAGTAGTTCTAATGTGTGCTGAAAAATCTGTCAAGTCAGCTGCTTGAGTGTCAAATGTAGTATTGGCAATAATGTAGCAAAATTTTCAGAAAGAAAACCTTTATTAGAGAAGTCTAAAGTCTACTGAAGTCTAATGAGCAATGTGTGTGTGTGTGTGTGTGTGTGTGTGTGTGTGTGCGCGCGTGTATGTGTGTATGTGTGTCTCTCTGTGTGTGAGAGAGACTGGGAATAGATAGATGAAAAGAGTAGGGAAATTGTGTGAGCATTTGATGTCATTATTATCTTGAAAGAGCCCTAACATAAGTTTCTTTAGGTTCACACTAAAGATAAAAATTGGCGCAAAATAGAGAAGAATTATAACTGGTGGGTTTAATGCGAGAATAAAAACTTGATTAAATGCTGAGAAAATACATCATTGTCTTTTTACCAAGTTTATAGCAATTGCTAAGCAGAGAGCTTTTAGTCTTTCTGATAAACACAACCAGGTAACTAGCTTGCAGTTGATTTCTTTTTTTTTTATATAATACTTATTTCTCTGGTATAGTGGTGGGCCTCAAATTCCCATGTTCATTATAATACTCTGGATGATACTCTTTATGTTGGACCCTGGAGTCCAATTACCGAGGAGGAGTCACCCCAAGAATACACTCTCATACCACAGTTGATGTAAAAGCAAGAAGATGTAATTAATTCTGTCATGACAGGATCTTTCAGCATTCAAGAAGCCAGAAAAACCCTGAATAGCTGGTACAGGCTACTTTTAAAGCAAAAAGCCACAGAAACAAGGGGGGAGTCTAGGGGTTGTTTTTACCAACTATTAGGATTGGCTGATTCAAAGGGCTACTAGCAATGATTGCAATGATTGGTCTGAGCTAGTGCTGGAGAGTAGTTGCTAGATCAGGTGAGGTAAGAGGAAACATTTGTGAGTTACTTTGACCCCTTCCCAGGGACTGAGTCAAAACATCAGGAACTGAGTCAACATCTTAAGGGTTATCTTGCCCCAATTTCAATAACTCAGTTCAATCTGGAGAACATTCTCAAGGACACAGGGAGATGGAAAATCCCCAACGTTCCAGTACGTGCATGTGAAGTTGTTAGGTCCTTGGTTCCCAAGGGAGGGGGGAAAGAACTAAAACTGAGAGACCTCAGAAATGGCCCCAAAGTTTTCAAAAATGGCTTCAAAGTTATTCTGTTATTCTAGAGTCTTAATTTATGCAATTTCTACACTACCAACTCAGAGACATCCAATAAAAGTCTTCATAATGGCATGAAAAGATTGTAGGTAGAAAAAAATTTCTCATACTAATAGAATTGGTTTAAACACTTAGGCCAATGTATTTTCGAGAAAAACTCTGTTTCAGTAAACCACATATACAGGAAAAACTTTTTGGTAATTTCTCATATCAGCCACATAAAAAGTAAAAATAGTTTATCTGAACTATTTTTAACATCACTCGTGACATGAATAGCAGTTCCATCTACTTTCTAGTGTTCTGCATTAGGAGAGGAGTAGGAGTCCAGTACTTACTACAGTAGATGCATTTGAATTCATCTGTAAAAAAATTCTCATTGAAGTTGGTGATTGCAAAGTACTCTAGCCTTTTAACTATTCTACTGAGAAAATTTACAAATTCTATTATCAGGGTCGAGTTGTTAGTGAATAAATATCTTAAACCTTTGAAATTACAAAAGCATGTATTTCCACAGTGTCAAGAAATATAAAAGGTGTCATACAAAGAAATGATAGTGATAGGGTAAAAACGTAAAACATGAAAAATAAGAAAAATATTTGTTGATGCAGCTCAAATTGAATGTGTTTAGCATGCACAAGATTCTGAAATCAATCCAATACAATTGGAAACACAATGCAAAAAGAAGCAAACAAAAATAATAAATATTCAGGTGATATCTACTATACTTTCAAAATTATGGTATAAAAATCTTCTAAAGATTAATTTTATAAATGTATTGATAAACACCTGGATTTATAAAAGGAAACATGTTTGAATTCATAATATATAGGCTTGGTGTGATGCACATCAAAGAAGGAGAATGAACTCATTTTTTTCTCTATTTCTTTCACACTTCCTTTATTTAACATATGATTTGAATTTGGTTAGCTGGCCTTGTCTTACCTTGTTTTTGCCCCACATCTTGTCTTTAAATGGGCTTTTACTTTTTTAAAAAAAAATATTTTTATTGAACTAAATATTTTTCTCTGCTCTATTTTCTTCCTTTCCCCTCCACTTCTACCCTCTCCCATTGTCCCCATGTTCCCAATTTATTAAGGAAATCTAGTATTATACTACTTCCCATGTAGATTAGATGCATGTATGTCTGTCTTTGTTGTCTAGATTTTCTGGGATAGTGAGTTGTAGGCTTGTTTTTCTTTGCTTTATATCTAAAAGATACTTAGGAGTGAGTACATACTATATTTGTCTTTCTGGACCTGGGTTACCTCACTCAATATGATGTTTTCTAGACTCATCCTTTTGCCCACAAATGTCAAGGTGTCATTATTTTTTTTCTCCACTCTGTTGTACTCTATTTTGTAAATATACCACATTTTTATTAGCCCTTCTTTGTTTGAGGGGCATTTAGGTTGTTTACAAGTTCTGAGCACATAACCCTAACATTAACCCTAACTCAGATTTTGGTAAGATTGCCATTTTGGCTATGTTAATTCTATGACCCAAGAGCATGGGAGATCTTTCCATTTTCTGGTGTCTTCTTCAAGTTTTTCTTCAAAGATTTAAAGTTTTTGTCATACAGGTTTTCCACTTGTTTGGTTAGAGTTATGCCGAGATATTTTATGTTATTTGTGGCTATTGTGAAGAGTTAGGTTTCTCTGTTTTCTTCCTCAGCCCATTTGATGTCTGTGCAAGGGAGGGCTACTGATTTTTTTGAGTTGATCTTGGTTTCTGCTACAAAGAATGGTCTCAATATTGGAAAAATAGTATTTATTTTGAAGTGACAGAATTTAATTTTTATTTTATTTATTTCATTTTTATGTGTACAAATGTTAGTCCTGCTTTTCCATAAATGCACCATGTTCATATAGTGTCCAATGAAGCCAGAAAATGGCATTGGAGTTACAGAACTTACAGCACCATGGGGGTATTAGGAACTGAAACTGGGTCCTCTGCAAGAGAAATAAGTGCTCTTAACCACTAAACTTCAGTCCCTGAAGTGATACAAGCTTAGACAAATTATGTTACAAAATATGCTAAATGGTTTGGGCTTGGCTGATTAACCAATGACATGCTGTGACTTGGAACCATGGAAGAAAATATATTCCAAATTGTAACATCTTAAAATTTTATTGAAATTGCATATGATACTAAGACTAGTTTTTGTTGCTTGTGGGAACATAGCTGAGTTATAGTACACATCAAATAAAGATTCTGAGTGCTTGTGAGAGATAATCATTTGTTCATGGAATGTTAAAAGATAATTGTGGACAATTTTATTTAATGTTTTGCTATCATGTAAAGCACAAAATAGTTCAGAAGCTAATGTATCACAAAACAAATATAGTTTAATGATGCAGAATGTTATTGTTTTGGTAAAATGCAGAAACAAAATACCTTTCTCTTAAAATGTGTAAAGGTTGATTTATTTCAATTGTGATAAGTTCATTTACTCTCTTCAATGGATAGTTTTGTACTGAGAGAAAAGATCTAAGTGCACCAGATTTTTCTTTGTGGTTATTTTGATACAAGATTATGGATTTCAGACATGGAATATGTTTTAACAGGTGAAGATTAGAGCCTTATAATTTGCATTTCTAACAAGATTTTAGATTATGTTGATGTACTTGGAGTCTATTCTGGAATCCACAGTTGGAGAACACTCAATTCTCATCTTTCATATAAAAATTGAAATTCCTCAAACACCTCCCTGAAAAACCTTCAAAGTAATTCATCATCTGTGCTATAGATGTTTTTATTCTGAATTTTTATCTTCAAAATAGTCACAATGAAAAACTACTAATTTCTATAAGAATAAACTAAAATTTAATTTATATAGATAAAACATCCATACTTTAGTAGTCATTTTGTGCATATAAAAGACTATGACCCTATGGGATGGACAGCCTTTCTGGTTCATGAACAGGTATTATCTTGAAAATGTCAACCCTTTCTGCTGTGTTATATCCCACTACACTGAACACATCTATTCTTCTGGTCAATGTGTGCCTAATGATTAATGTCACTGGCATTCAGAGGGATGGTGGACAGTGATTCAAAGAAGGTTGACAAAAGCCATAGAAGACTGTTTTAGAACTCTAAAATGAGTCAAAATATTTTCTTCCACTTGGGATAAAATGGTGTTGAACATTACTAACTCATTGTCAGCAGGCTCACTTCCTTTACAAATATCATTGAAGACTGGCCCCAGAGAGATAAGGGCTCTTTCAATCAGTGTAATACCCTTCTGCATAAAAAGAAATATGAGTGTACAGTGGACTTAAGTGAAGAAGAAGAAAGAGGAGAAGGAGGAGGTGGAGAAGGAGGAAGAGAATAAAGAAGAAAAGAAAGAAGAGGAAACTATGTGAAGCAGTTCTTTTGATTGGAGAACACATAGCAATGCATGTTGCATGGCTGACTATGAGACTAACGCTAGCTTAATCATAGAAAAAATACAATAAATAAAAATAGAGTGGTTTTAAATCATTTGTTTTCCTTGCATTGCCAGATCATGCCATTATAAGCACAATCACAATAAGTACTGATAATGTATTCTTTTTTCTCATTATAATTACACTGAATTTCTCTCTCAAATATCTACTACTGCTCATAACAGAATGTTTAATATTATGAAAATTTTTCACAAACTGCTGCAATTCTTTCCAGAGCTATGGTTAATTCCATTTTATTATGTGTGTGTGTGTGTGTGTGTGTGTGTGTGTGTGTATATATATATACATATATATACATATATATACATTTCTGTAAAGTAAAGCATTTAATTTATAAAATAATGAATATGAAGTATGGCTATGCTTAATTAATTTAATTTTGCTCTTAAAATCATTCTCCCAAACTGATCTTCATTTTATATTTCATGATATTCCTAATAGTGTTGCTCCAAATTTCTGCACAGCCTTAGAACCTAAGCTATGTTATATTACATGACAAACAGGATTTTCTCCATAGTTATGAATCTTGAGATTATCGTAGATTATCTAGATGTGGACAGTGTAGTCGCAATAATCCTTATAGACAGGGGTCTGGAGATCTTGGCAGGGCTTCTATTAACCATGCAATAGAATGCGTGATGAAATATCAAAGACTCATCTGATTTTAATTTTTAATACCTTATGTAACTAAATTATAACTAAAATTTATTGGTTTAGATTAAGGCATCTTTATTTGATCTATGGAAGGAGGGTTATACCTCATTACTAACAAGAACAGTAGTTCTCAGATTTTAACTTGCACCAGAATCCCTTAAAAGTCTTTCTGTAACATGCAGTTTAGAGGTTGAAGTCAGTATCTAGAAATTTAGATTTCTGACAGATTCAGGGATGAAGCTGTTGCTTGTAATGAAGTTTTCTTTGAATAACCAGCTCCAAAATAATGACACTTCTTATTAAGTACAAAAGCTTGGCCTTAGCTTAGGCTTGTTCCCAACTAGCTCTTAAAACTTAACCCATTTATATTATTGTACATTCTGCCGTGTGGCTCGTTACCTCTTCTATGTACTGTATGTACTTCCAATTTTCTCCACATCTGACTGGTGAATCCTACATTTCTCAGATTCTTGCCCCCAAGTTCCTCTATCTCTTCCGGAGTAGTCCCATCTCTCCTTTCCTAGCTAGATATTGGTCATTTAGCTCCTTATTAAACCAATCAGAAGGTGTGTTAGGTAGATGACATAAAACAAACACGTTTTTACAGTGTACAAAGAGATTATCCACAAAAGCTTTTGGTGGTCTGAAAAACATAATTTGAGAACCAGTAGTCTGGGTAATATATTTGTGAACAATAATGATCAAATACAGGTTTCATCCTTGAAGTTGGCCATAGAGATAGTGATGGTTGTGACAATGATGATATTAATAAATACAATATTTTGGCATTTAGAAGAAGTTAACAAAAACTAACAATAAGGGCTGGAGGGATGGCTTATTGATTATAAACACAGGTATCATAGGACTGGGTTTTATTCCCAGCAGCCACATGGCAGCACACAACCACCTACAACACCAGTTCCAGATATTCTGACAACCTCAAACAGACATGTATGCACAGAAAACACAAATTCACACACACACACACACACACACACACACACACACACACATCACATAAAACATGACTCAAGATTTCATTGATCCTGTTGTATCAGGACATTGTTCCAATGCCTCACTCAACAACTTATGCTACAGAGGGTAAAACAAAATAAAAATAGTTGTTAGTACAATGAAATTTATTGTCTTGAGAATAGGAGCTAACTATATATATATTTTAAAATAAATTCTACTTCATGATTCTATCATTTAAACTCTTTTAACAGTTAAAGAAACATGTGACCTGATTGCTAATCTATGACCTGGAGAAGTTTAGTTAAATTCTTTAACTCCCAATTTTCTCATCTCTTAATAGTTACACCATAGGATTCTGGTGAGATTAAGTTATATGATACTCATAAGGATTTTAGCGCATTTTCTCTCCATGATACTCATTAACACTTTCAGCTACTTATAACTATATTTCCCCACTTATATTTATAATATAGTACTTCAGATTTCATGGAGCTTTAAGTGAATAAAACCATTTACTTTGGGATCATAGCTTATAATTTTAATATGCTAAAGGTCTAAGCACTACTGTTACTATTTTTGGAAAGTACAGATATTAATGTACCATCGTTTTTTGAACCATAGATTTTTTATTTTGAAGACTTTGGTCATTTCAGATGATGTTTATCAAGGTAGGTCAAATTCAGAAAGAATTAAAAAGCATTTGTTGACTGTTCCAACCACGTAATGGTTATAAAATTCCTGCTATGCTCTATACACCCCTTTTTATAAATTCTGTAATATAAGTCAGCATCTAAATAACATGTCACTGAGCTCCTTTTATTCTAATGTACTACCTTCTCTCAGAAATTATCTAAAATAAAAGATGGTAATTATGTATATTTAGGCAATAACTCAATTTTATACCACATTTAGTTTCTGACAAATTTTTTTTTAGTTTAGTTATCACAATGTAAAGCAAGCACACTTAATGGTAATTTGTATTCCTTCTCTTCACCATTTATCATAAGGTATTTGTAGTAGTAAAATTGTGCTTTAAAATAAATATTTTGTATTTAGACTTCTTCTTCATTTCTTAGCATACAGTGCCTAAAATACTTTTAGTTACTTCTGTGTGCAAATAAGGCATCTGATAGCAAGGACTTACTTATAAATTCAGCATGGGAACTGGTTGCTGGGAGAACCAATCATGTGGTTAAAATGTTGGAAAATTTGAGTCTTACATATCAAGCATTATGAGAGGAGAAAAATTCAAAGACTAAATTGATCCCTGGTGTCCAATGATTTACTTAGCATGCCTATAGAATAAAGTTTTTATTAAAATTCACAGATATAAGATTTATAGAGCTTCTGGGTTACTTAACACTTGGAGTTAGTAGAAGGATGATAATCTTGGAGGCAGTGTAAAAACTCCAAGCAACTTCACAGATGCCCTGATCATCAGGTACACTGTCCGATTCCTCATCTGCATCTCTTGCAATATCCTTTCTAGTAAATAATTAAACACATAAAAGGAATATTTTCCTGACTTGTATTATACATTGTAACAAATTATTAAAAGCACAGAAGGGATTGTTGGTAATCAGGTACATAGATTGTATAACAAAGTAGAAATCAAAACCTGGGATTGTGATTGGCATTTCATGTCTAGAGGTTAATCTTGGTATATTTCTTTTACTGTGGAGAGTCTATATTAATTCCAGTGCAGTGGAATTACCTAAAGGAAATTTGAGAAACTTAGTTCATAGTAGAAAACTAGTTGTATGTGCAGAAAAACTACCCTTTCTTGTCACAGAAATAAAAGTTGTCCCTGTCTTCTGAAAACATGTAGTTTGTGAAGAGAGTGGATTAAAAGGAAGGAAATAGAAACCTTTGATTCCAATAGATTCACGGCCACACGTGACATGGAACACCAATTGAGTGACACTTTTGGAGATGATTTTTAAAATTGTTTTAGTATCCATGATCTTTAATTTAAAAGTATATAGATTTTCTTCTATGAATGGAATCCACCCCTGTCAAACTTCTCCTGATCTGGCATGTCCTGTGACTATACCCAGGTCTTTTACATAGAATACCTAACCTTTATTTAAGCTAATAAATAATTATTTTATTATCACTACTAAGAAGCTTTGAAGTTTGTATTGCTGATAGGATAAACAATAAGAGTGAATTTACCACTGAAGGTAGAATTCAATCAAACCAGAGACATGAAATCATAATCCTAACTGATGACATTTATTTGAAATAGACCCCTCATTAGCTTTCTTTTATATAATATCCAAGGCAAAAATAACTTTTTATTGGTTGATTTACAGACAGCCATGTGGCACTAATGTTTGGAATTCAAAAGATGAAGAACTAAGGTAGAAAGATTTTCTAAAATGACAAAAAACCTTTACAAAATTGGAATAAAAGTAAAGCAAAATATTCCCCTTAACTACAAAATAATCAGTAAACAAAATATAATTGAAGAATTTTCATGTTTATATTACATGAAGTTACATTATAGACTTATGAAATAATATTTTTCCACAGCTGTCTAGGTGGATATCCTGAATTTATAGAAATTTGGGGACAGTGATTTGTCATGTAGAAGTAGTCAGTTATTACACACATTTTATAATATGTGCTCTTTGATAAGCACAATGGTAACTGTTCAAAGTTGGTATTTTCCTAAAACCCAGACCTGGTAGGTGTCATCATATATAAACAGGATAGTTTTACATATATCCTAAATTAAGAATCTTGAAGTGAGATGATTATTTGTGACTGTCCACACAGTCCTTGTTAGATCACAAGCGTGGTGCCAGTGGAGGGAGGGCAAAGGAGTACAGCTAGATAATATGTAACAGGTACAATATGGAGAAAGGCATGAGATAAGGGATTGAGCAGTCTATAGCAGCTGTAAAAGACAACTATCATCATCAGCTCCCATAGAATTTCCAGAGGGGATGCAAGCCCTTCCTATCTATTTTAGACTTTCAACTTCAGTAAAGAAGACAATAAGTTAGTGTCTTAATTTTATTGAAAAAATTTAGCTGATATTTAAAAATACAACAATGGTGTGTATTCAGGGGACATGATGTGGAGGTCTATATAAACACTGTGTGTTATTTGCATCAGACTTAAGCTGTTTTAAAGTGCGAAGTTAACTTTAACACCAGTGAAGCAATTAGCATAGCTAATGATATACACTGATCACTTTATATAAATACTTACATGTCACGACACCAATCACTTTATATAAATATTTACATGTGCCAGTGATAAAATTTCAGAATTCCAACTTACAGGACAACAGAAGAAAAACTAAACCAATAATTTTGATACACTCTGGGGAGAGAGATTGTGTCCTAATTCACTCCCTCTTCTTTATTCCTACTGTTTTATCAGTGTAGAATCAGCCTTCATTTGAATAAGAATTGATTCCAAGTATCCTCCCTTTCTTCAAATTTTGTACTTCTTCAAGCCCCCTTAATTTTGAATTATTATATCATTTTTTGTCAGATTTAAATCAGATCCTGTCATTTACTTTTGAAAACACCCCCATGCCTCCTAAATTCCCAAAGGCTAAACTGGAGTTCTGTAAAATTTTCCCACAATACACCCTTGCTTCCTTGACATTTCTCCCTTTGCACATTCACCTCTTTCGAAACCATCTGGTCCAAACTTGTACCATTATTACATGTCTCTACCAGAATAGAAGCCTCCTTTCACCCGTAGTCCCTTTACTTTTATTTCTGTTCTTAAGACATAGATTATTTTTAAGAGTTTAGTTTAAATAAGTCTGTGATTTGCCTGGTGAGTTATAACTGACCAAGCTTTTATTTAACTATTCATTTTACCTTTGTATATTTCCATTTTAAAATGAATAACATTCTGATTATGTGTTCATACTTTGGCTTTACATGTCTAGACTACACATAGTGTGCAGTCATGTGTACACAGAAGTCATCACAATTTAGTAGAGCATGTGTCTTTAGAAACAAATACCTTATTTCTGTTAGTGGTAGAAGTTTAATAATGTCTTGATGAATGAAATCAATTAACCACTGCTAATTTGAACTCATATTATAATATTGGTCATGGGATATACCATTTTTAAGACATAAGACGTGATATTTAAACATTTATTAGGACAAAGTTTTTCTTTTTATGACAGAATTTAACAGGCTCCTTCAGAATGTCATTGGGCTACAAAAATTACAGGTTTACTACCGAGATTGTTAAGTTCTTTTAATTCTCTTAGATTTAGAGTGAGAATTTTGTGAAAGAACAAATAAAGTGATGTTTTAGATCAATATAAATTATAAAGAACATTTTCTATTACTAAAGTAGAATTGCCACAGTGGGGGAGATCTGTTTGTCTTTATGTACTATATTATGTTGTTCCTAAGACAAGATGATATTTCTAATTCCTTTAAGGTCTAATCAATATTCACCGAGTTCATTGTCATATGTTAAGAACCTGCCATCTCTGTAATTTTAAATGATACATTTAAATGACCATGAGTAATTTTGTTTTTTGTGTGATTTTAAAATTATATTTTAAGCTGTCAATGCAATAGGAAAAGCTTTTTTCCATTAATCATTCATGAAATTACAGCACATTTTAATGGGCTAGAAACATTCTTTAGCATTTTCTTTAGAAGTAAGCATAGTGGTAAATTTTGAATGAGGCCTATATTCTTATACTTTGACTTCTTGCAGAGAAAATTGATATCATGGGCTCCTAAACCTATTTTATTGCTAAACTGCTATATGATTTGGGGAAATTACCCATGTTAAGCTTCCCTTCCCTTAGATATAAAATGGGATTAATGAAAGAGGTAATTTCAGGGGCTGTCATACAAATAAAGTAACAAGCACAATGCCTGGATTGCAGTAAATGTTCAAAGAAGATGCACTAGAAATATTGCAATGAGCTCTCAATCCCTCCTTGTTTTACTATTCAAAATACAGTGTTCTCCACTTAGGAAGTATTCTGTAAATAGTGTTCACTACATGTGTACAATACCATAAAAATAATTAAATTGCAAACTTTGAAGTTAGTGTGATTTACATTTGGACAAAAAAGATATGGCAAATCAACAAATGGTTTTAAGAAAGAATATGGTTGTTTAGTAAAGTAAAATGTGTGACCAGGGTATGGAAAGAGAAATGACCATCATTAACTGGGCTTTGGCAACATAACAATCATAGCAAGAAAGGTTCTATGCAGTTATTGGAAATGGGACTAATTTTAACAAAGAAAATAACGGAGATAAGGAAGGAGAGGCCAGGAACACAAAATGACTAAGAAGGGAGCAAATGACTATTTAATTAAAGCAAGTAGTGTTAGTTTTAAATCACTCAAATTTCTACCACTTTTTAAATCTTCATCTCTAAGTTTAACATATTGATAACAAGTATTTTCTTAACAGTTTGTAATGTTTTTCAAATTTATATTCATTTAAATATGTAATTTTTGTTTTTATTCCAAAAATTGGTACAGATGAATCATAAAGAATCCATAAAAATGAATGATGAATGTAGCTGTGTTTAAACATGATTGTTGCCTGGCCAGGCTGTCATCAGAGAGGCTTCGCCTAGCAACTTATGGAAACAGATACAGAGACCCAAAGCCAAACATCAGGTGGAGCTCACAAAATCCTGTGGAAGAGACAGGGGAACGATCATGGTAGCCACAAAGGCCAAAAACACCACGAGAAAACACAGAAAGTAGACTCACCTGGGCTCATGGGGGCTCACTGAGACTTAACCTACAAGCAGAGAGAGTGCATGGTACTGACCTAGGCCCCCTAAACATATATGACAGTTGTGTAGCTTGATCTTCTTGTAAGACTCCTGACCATGGGAGCCAGGGTTATCTGACTCTCTCTGACTATTTTGCTGGCTTTTGGGACCCTATTCCTCATACTGCATTGCATTGTCCAGCCTTAATATGAGGGAATGCATCTAATTGTACTGAGACTTGCTATGCCATGCTTGGTTGATATCCATGAAAGGCCTGCCCTTTCCTGAATAGAAAAGGAGGAGGAGTGGATGGGGAACAGAGAGGAGATGGGGAGGTTCTGAGAAGAGAGGCGAGAAGGGAAACTGTGGTCAGGATGTAAAAATAATAATAACTATAACAAAAGCATAATTAAGTAAAATGCTATGTAAGTGAAATTTCATAAACAGTTCTGGAATGAGAAGTGCTATATTTGGGACTATAAAAAATCTAAAACATTGTACAACATGTCTTGTCTATTATGATTAGTTTTGCTAAAACTGAGTAATAGGATGCCAGAAAAGCTTAGCATCATAAGTACAACCTTTGTTCCATACTATGATAAAGACAAAGAACTTTACAAGGGAAAAATATAAGAAATTAACAGAAAATTCTGGCAATGGAGAATGACAATTTCTAATATACTAATTTAGCAAAAAGAAAAGAGAGAAACATGAGAAAGAAAACTTAAAAAGTTAAATGTATTTATAATCCTGTTCTCATAGTAGTAACAAGTTGCAATGATTACCTGAAAAAGAGAATTCATCTCTGAACAGCATATAATATTTAATGAGAAGGCTTTAATAAAATTATTCATTATAATTAACAATCATGATGGTGTTTGTTGATTATTATATGGCTAGTATATTAAAATATACTTTGGGGTACATAATTTATGAGAGATTTAGGAATCATTTAATATGTAAGGAAGTCAATGTCTAATAAACAAGTGATGATATTGGGATTTGAATCTTGCTCTGTAGAGCAATGAAATTAGTTAGTCATTCAGGTGTTTTCAATTGCAGATTCTAGCCTGTTTGCAGCATTTATGGAATGAAAAAAGTGCATATTCTTTGAAAGCATTTTCTTATCTTAAAAAACTACCTATAATTGTGACAAGTATAAGATTTGACCCTCCTTGAAAGTAAACAATATAAAATGCCCATAGTTTATGAGTAATGGCATATAACACACCATATAATGTCAAAACGACATAGATGTGTTACTGTAATAATTTCACAAACTCTAGTCCTCACACTACAGATTTTTAAGGCAAGATGTTAGTGCAATGGGTTGTAAGATAGGAGAGAAGTCCATACGTTAGAGAAGTCAAATTTCTTTTTTTTTCCCCCTCTGGATAGACTTTATTCTGCCATGCAGTTAGTATAATTCCCTATAATTCTTTTTTTTTTTTTTTTTTGATTTTCGAGACAGGGTTTCTCCATAGCTTTTTGGTTTCAGTCCTGGAACTAGCTCTTGTAGACCAGGCTGGCCTCGAACTCACAGAGATCCGCCTGCCTCTGCCTCCCGAGTGCTGGGATTAAAGGCCTGTGCCACCACCGCCCGGCTAAATCCCTATAATTCTTGTGAGCTAAAACAGAACTGAGTTGATGGGAAGGGGCAGACAGCACTGTATACAGTGATGGTGTTAGGCCGGGCACTGGCTATCCAGGATGTGCTTCGGAGTTACAGTGATAATGCATTCCCCTCCTGGGGGCTCCTGTGGCCCACTGTGTTCTCTGAGACATTCAGAGCCTACTTTCACTCAGCACTTCGTGTACTAACTTAATAGGGAGTTTAGTAAAAACGTGCCAAGTAGTAGCGTACACAGGATGAACTGTCTTATGCTTTGTGCTCTTTTCCCTGGACTTGTCTGTTTCTCCCTGGTATATGAAATTCATAATGTTCATTCAAAACTGAATCTGTTCTTAGGACTCCCGGCTCCACATATTCACTGAAATTAGAAACCTGGACTCATTATTTTTAAGGCTTCCTCCCATTACTTCATGCATCTAGCTGTTCAGTTCTTGAGAAGTCTAATCTACTAAATCTCTGTTCTTTACACTCAGCTAGGCGTGCTCACTGTAATTTAGAAAAGAGTCCTGCTTGAGTTACTACTACATTTCCCTCCCTAAAGCATTCATTGTTCATTTCTATCCATTGGGCTCATTCTTCACAAATGAACATTATTTCTTCTGCATAATGCTGCTAGGTATTTTTTTTTAATTGAGAAAAGGAGAAAAAAAAACAAGTTTCCACCTCCTCCCAGCCTCCCATTTCCCTCCCCCTCCTCCCACCCTACGCCCCCTCCTCCCACCTTTCTCCCCCTCCCCCCACTCCTTTCCCCCTCCATCCCCAGTCCAAAGAGCAGTCAGGGTTTTCTGCCCTGTGGTAAGACCTAGGACCTCCCACCTCCGTCCATATCTAGGAAGGTGAACATCGAAACTGGCTAGTCTCCCACAAAGCCATCACATTACGTAGGATCAAACCCCCGTGCCACTGTCCTTTGCGTCTCATCAGCCCTCATTGTTCGCCATGTTCAGAGAGTCCAGGTTTATCCCATGCTTTTTCAGTCACAGTCCAGCTGGTCTTGGTGAGCTCCCAATAGATCAGCTCCACTGTCTCAGTGGGTGGGTGCACCCCTCGTGGTACCGACTTCTTTGCTCATGTTCTCCCTCCTTCTGCTCCTCATTGGGACCTTGGGAGCTCAATCCAGTGCTCCAGTGTGGGTCTCTGTCTCTATCTCCATCCATCACCAGATGAAGGTTCTATGATGATATGCAAGGTATTCGTCAGTATTGATCTAGGATAGGGTCATTTCAGGTTCCCGATCCTCTACTGCCCAAGGAACTAACTGGGGACCTCAGCTTGGGCACCTGGGAGCCCCGCTAGGGTCATGTCTCTTGCCAACCCTAAAGTGGCTCCCTTAACTAAGAATTGTGGTTCCGTGCTCCCCTGTCCAACCTTCCTTTATCCCAATCCTCCTGTTTTCCCAAGGCTTGACCTCCTTCCCTTCTAACTTTTCTCTCCCCATCTCCCCTTACCCCCATCCCACCCCACCCCCAAGATCCCAATTTTCTCCCTGGCAATTTTGTCTACTTCCCTTTGCCAAGAGGATAACTATATGTTTTTCCTTGGGTTCCCCTTCTTACTTAGCTTCTTTAGATTCACCTATTGTAGACTCCGTGACCCTTATTTATGGCTAGAAACCAATTATGAGTGAGTACATCCCATGTTCATCTTTTTGGGTCTGGGATACCTGACTCAGGATAGTGTTTTCTATTTCCATCCATTTGTATGCAAAATTCAAGAAGTCATTGTTTTTTACCGCAGCGTAGTACTCTAATGTGTAGATATTCCATACTTTCTTCATCCATTCTTCCATTGAAGGGCATCTAGGTTGTTTCCAGGTTCTGGCTATTACAAATAATACTGCTATGAACATAGTTGAACAAATGCTTTTGTCATATGATAGGGCATCTCTTGGGTATATTCCCAAGAGTGGTATTGCTGGGTCCAGGGGTAAGTTGATCCCGAATTTCCTGAGAAACCGAAACACTGACTTCCATAGTTGTTGCACAAGATTGCATTCCCACCAGCAATGGATGAGGGTACCCCTTCCTCCACAGCCTCTCCAGCAAAGGTTATCGTTGGTGTTTTTGACTTTAACCATTCTGACAGGTGTAAGATGATATCTCAAAGTTGTTTTGATTTGCATTTCCCTGATTGCTAAGGAAGTTGAGCATGACCTTAAGTGTCTTTTGGCCATTTGAACTTCTTCTGTTGAGAATTCTCTGTTCAGATCAGTGCCCCATTTTTTAATTGGGTTAATTAGCATTTTAAAGTCTAGTTTCTTGAGTTCTCTATATATTTTGGAGATCAGACCTTTGTCTGTTGTGGGGTTGGTGAAGATATTCTCCCAGTCAGTAGGTTGCCTTTGTTTCTTAGTGACAGTGTCCTTTGCTTTACAGAAGCTTCTCAGTTTTAGTAGGTCCCATTTATTCAAAGTTGCCCTTAATGTCTGTGCTTCTGGGGTTATACATAGGAAGCGATCTCCTGTGCCCATCTGTTGTAGGGTATTTCCCACTTTCTCTTCTATCAGGTTCAGTGTGTTCGGGCTGATATTGAGGTCTTTAATCCATTTGGACTTGAGTTTTGTGCACGGTGAAAGATGTGGGTCTATTTTCATTCTTCTACAGGTTGACATCCAGTTGTGCCAGCACCATTTGTTGAAGATGCTTTCTTTCTTCCATTGTATACTTTTAGCTGCTTTATCAAAAATGAGGTGTTCATAGGTTTGTGGGTTAAAATCCGGGTCTTCTATACGTTTCCATTGGTCGACTTCTCTGTTTTTATGCCAGTACCACACTGTTTTCATTACTGTAGCTCTGTAATAGAGTTTGAAGTCAGGGATGGTAATGCCTCCAGAAGATCCTTTATTGTATAGGATTGTTTTTGCTATCCTGGGTTTTTTGTTTTTCCATATAAAGTTGATTATTGTCCTCTCCAGATCTGTGAAGAATTTTGATGGGATCTTGATGGGGATTGCATTGAATCTATAAATTGCTTTTGGTAGAATTGCCATTTTTACTATGTTGATCCTCCCAATCCAAGAGCAAGGTAGATCCATCCATTTTTTGGTATCCTCTTCAATTTCTTTCTTCAATGCCTTAAAGTTCTTGTCAAATAGATCTTTCACTTCCTTGGTTAGATTTACCCCAAGATATTTTATGCTGTTTGTGGCTATCGTGAATGGTGAAGCTTCTCTGATTTCCCTTTCTGCTTCCCTATCCTTTGTGTATAAGAGGGCGACTGATTTTTTGGAGTTGATCTTGTATCCTGCCACATTACTAAAGCTGTTTATCAGCTGTAAAAGTTCTTTGGTGAAGTTTTGGGGGTCGCTTAAGTACACTATCATATCATCTGCGAATAACGAAAGTTTAAATTCTTCCTTTCCAATTCGAATCCCCTTGATCCCATTATGTTGTCTTATTGCTATTGCTAGAACTTCAAGTACTATATTGAAGAGGTATGGCGAGAGTGGACAGCCTTGTCGTGTTCCTGAGTTAAGCGGAATGGCTTTGAGTTTCTCTCCGTTTAATTTGATGTTAGCTGTCGGCTTGCTGTATATAGCTTTTATTATATTTAGGTATGACCCTTGTATCCCTAATCTCTCCAAGACTTTTAACATAAATGCATGTTGAATTTTGTCGAATGCTTTTTCAGCATCTAATGAGATGATCATATGGTTATTTTCTTTCAGTTTATTTATATGCTGGATTACATTGATAGATTTTCGTATGTTGAACCAGCCCTGCATCTCAGGAATGAGGCCTACTTGATCATAATGGATAATATTTCGGATGTGTTCTTGGATTCGGTTTGCCAGTATTTTGTTGAGGATTTTTGCGTCGATGTTCTTGAGTGAGATTGGCCTGTAATTCTCTTTTCTGTTTGAGTCTTTGTGTGGTTTTGGTATCAGAGTAACTGTAGCTTCATAAAAGGAATTAGGTAATGACCCTTCTGTTTCTATATTGTGGAATACATTAAGGAGTATAAGTATTAGCTCTTCTTGGAAGTTCTGGTAGAATTCCGCATTGAAACCATCTGGTCCTGGGCTTTTTTTGGTAGGGAGGTTTTTGATAACAGCTTCTAATTCTTCGTGACCAACAGGTCTGTTTAGATTGTTCACCTGGTCCTGGTGTAACTTTGGTATATGGTATTTATCTAAAAAAGTGTCCATTTCTTTTACATTATCCAGTTTCGTGTTATACAGGCTTTTGTAATAAGATCTGATGATTCTCTGAATTTCCTCTGTGTCTGTGGTTATGTCCCCCTTTTCATTTCTCATCTTATTAATTTGCAAATTCTCTCTCTGCCGTTTGATTAGTTTGGATAGGGGTTTATCAATTTTGTTGATTTTCTCCAGGAACCAGCTTTTTGTTTCATTGATTCTTTGGATTGTTTTCTGTGTTTCTATTTTTTTGATTTCAGCCCTCAGTTTGATTATTTCCAATCTTCTACTCCTCCTAGGTGAGTCTGCTTCTTTTTTTTTTCTAGAGCTTTCAGGTGGGCTGTTAAGTCTCCAATATGAGCTTTCTCTGTTTTCTTTAAGTGGGCACTTAGTGCTATGAACTTTCCTCTTAGGACTGCTTTCATAGTGTCCCATAAGTTTGAGTATGTTGTTTCTTTATTTTCATTGAATTCAAGGAAGACTTTGATTTCTTCTTTATTTCTTCCTTAATCCGGGTATGGTTCAGTAGTTGACTGTTCAGTTTCCATGAGTTTGTAGGCTTTCTGGGGGTAGCATTGTTGTTGAATTCTAACTTTAATCCATGGTGATCTGATAAGACGCAGGTGGTTACTAATATTTTTTTGTAACTGTGTAAGTTAGCTTTGCTACCGAGTATGTGGTCAATTTTCGAGAAGGTTCCATGAGCTGCAGAGAAGAAGGTATATTCTTTCCTCTTCGGGTGGAATAATCTATAGATGTCTGTTAAGTCCATTTGCTTCATTACCTCCATTAATTCTCTAATTTCTCTGTTAGGTTTCTGTTTGATTGACCTGTCCATTGGTGAGAGAGGATTGTTGAAGTCTCCTACTATTAGTGTGTGTGGTTTGATGGCTGCCTTGAGTTTTAGTAATGTTTCTTTTACATACGTGGGCGCTTTTATATTAGGGGCGTAGATATTCAGGATTGAGACTTCATCCTGATGAATTATTCCTGTTATGAGTATAAAATGTCCCTCTCCATCTCTTCTGATTGATTTAAGTTTGAAGTCAACTTTGTTAGAAATTAGTATGGCCACACCTGCTTGTTTCTTAGGTCCATTTGCTTGATAAGCCTTTTCCCAGCCCTTTACTCTGAGTAGGTGCCTGTCTTTCTGGTTGAGGTGTGTTTCTTGTAGACAGCAGAATTTTGGATCCTGTTTTCGAATCCAATCCCTTAGCCTGTGCCTTTTTATAGGTGAGTTGATCCCATTGACATTAAGTGATATTAATGACCAGTGGTTGTTAACTCCGGTCACTTTTTTAGTAGTAGGGTTTGTGTGTTTCCCTTCTTTGAGTTGCGCTGGTGAAGGGTCTCTAGATGTCTGAGTTATTGTGGTCATTTTTGGACTCCTTGGTTAGTGATTTTCCTTCTATTACTTTCTGTAAGGCTGGATTTGTGGCTACGTATTGTTTAAATTTGTTTTTATCCTGGAAAATTTTGTTTTCTCCATTTATAGTGAACAAAAGCTTGGCTGGGTATAGTAGTCTTGCCTTGCATCCATGGTCTCTTAGTTTTTGCAGTACATCTCTCCAGGACCTTCTGGCTTTCATGGTTTCCATAGAGAAGTCAGGTGTAAGTCTGATAGATTTACCTTTATAAGTAACTTGGCCTTTTTCCTTTGCGGCTCTTAATATTCTTTCTTTATTCTGTATATTTTGTGTTTTGATTATTATATGGTGAGGGGATGTTTTTTTTTTGATCGAGCCTATTTGGTGTTCTGTATGCTTCTTGAACCTTCATAGGTACCTCTTTCTTCAGGTTGAGAAAGTTTTCTTCTATAATTTTATTAAGTATATTTTCTGTACCGTTGAGCTGCACTTCTTCTCCTTCTTCTACTCCAATTATTCTTAGGTTTGGTTTTTTTATTGTGTCCCAAATTTACTGAATGTTTTGTGATGAGGATTTGTTGGTTTTGCTGTTTTCTTTGATCAGTGTGTTTATTTTCTCTATGGTATCTTCAGTGTCTGATATTCTCTCTTCTATCTCTTTTTTTTTTTTTTTTTTTTTTTTTTTTTTTTTCGAGACAGGGTTTCTCTGCGGCTTTGGAGCCTGTCCTGGAACTAGCTCTGTAGACCAGGCTGGTCTCGAACTCACAGAGATCCGCCTGCCTCTGCCTCCCGAGTGCTGGGATTAAAGGCGTGGGTCGCCTTAGTTTAGGAGCTTGATACTGTACTTGAGCACTGGTCCTAGCATACAGCGAGAAGTCAAATTTCTATTAGACAAGAAGCGTGCCTACATATTACTCCTGAGGAAGACTTATCTCTCAGCTGTATGCTATACATACATCGTTAAGAAGCTAATTTAGGACAAAATGTCTCCGCCTTCTACACTTAAAAATATATGAGGTGCCCACAGACATTTGTCACCTAACATGTTTTGTACATAAATGCATTATCAGCATCATGTTACCAGCTTATCTTACATTGTTCACTATATCTTCTCATCATACTATTTGATTAAATTGCTATTTAGATTCCAGTATGGTTTATAAGGAGAAATTTTTAATTGTAGTATAAGTATCCTAGCATTAAGTAGCATGGAATTTGAAGGATATAAATATTGGACACAAATATCTCCATCTCTGTAAAAGTTGTCTTAGCTACCTTGTTGAGATACTTCTTTAAACATTGAATGCAAATGTTCTCATTTTGCCTATTTTTTTTCAATGATTTTTTAATTTTTTATTGAAAATTTCCGCATCCTCCCTGCCTCCCTTATCCTTCTCTCTCCCCCCACTCCCCAAAGCTTATTCCCCTCTCCCTCTCTCCAGTCCAAAGAGCAGTCAGGGTTCCGTGCCCTGTGGGAAGTCCAAGGTCCTCCCCACTCCATCAAGGTCTAGGAAGGTGAGCATCCAAACAGGCTAGGCTCCCACAAAGCCAGTAGATGCAGTAGAATCAAAACCAAGAGCCATTGTCCTTGGCTTCTCAGCAGCCCTCATTGTCCGCCATGTTCAGAGAGTCCAGTTTTACCCCATGCTTTTTCAGTCCCAGTCCAGCTGGCCTTGGTGAGCTCCGTTTAGATCAGCCCCACCGTCTTAGTGGGTGGGTGCACCCCTCGAGGTCCTGACTTCCTTGCTCATGTTCTCCCTCCTTCTTTTCCTCATTTGGACCTTGGGAGCTCAGTCCAGTGCTCCAATGTGGGTCTCTGTCTCCATCTCCATCCATCGCCAGATGAAGGTTCTATGATGATAAGCAAGCTATTCATTAGTATGGCTATAGGATCGGGCCATTTCAGGCTCTCTCTCTCCTCAGCTGCCCAAGTACCTAGCTGGTGACATCTCTCTGGATCCCTGGCAAACCCTCTAGAGTCAAGTCTCTTGCCAACCCTAAAATGGCTCCCTTAATTAAGATATATTCTTCCCTGCTCCCATATCCACCCTTCCTTTATCCCAACCATCCCATTCCCCCAAGCTCTCCCCATCTTTCCCTTCTTACTTTTCTCTCCCCATCTCCCCTTTCCCGCATCCCACCCCACCCCCCCAGTTCCCAATATTTGCCCAGCAGTCTTGTCTACTTACAATATCCAGGAGGATAACTATATGTTTTTCTTTGGATTCACCTTCTTATTTAGCTTCTCTAGGATCATGTATTATAGGCTCAATGTCCTTTATTTATGGCTAAAATCCAATTATGAGTGAGTACATCCCATGTTCCTCTTTTTGGGTCTAGGTTACCTCACTTAGGATAGTGGTTTCTATTTCCATCCATTTGCATGTAAAATTCAAGATGTCATTGTTTTTTACTGCTGAGTATTACTCTAATATGTATATATTCCATACTTTCTTCATCCATTCTTCCATTGAAGGGCATCTAGGTTGTTTCCAGGTTCTGGCTCTTTCAAATAATGCTGCTATAAACATAGATGAACAAATACTTTTGGGATTTGAATCTTGCTCTGTAGAGCAATGAAATTAGTTAGTCATTCAGGTGTTTTCAACTGTGCCTCCAGTTAAAGAGATCCTTGTGCCTACTTTTGGACTCTAGAGTTATATGGGTTAAGGATACAAGGACTCTAGGCATACATGTGATACATACGCATATAAATAAAACACACACACAAAATAAAGATAAATTAATCTTTTTATAAATGATATTGATATAATCTAGGTATATACAACATAACACAGAGGTATGTGGAAATGTAGAAGGTAAATTCCCTAATGAATTTTGAATTTCATTGACTTTATTTAATCCTATCATTGTTTCTTTAAAAATTGGAGAAATCATCTAAATACTGTGAAGCTCAGATATGTCATCTCTAAACCATGTTTAATATTTGAAAATTCACATAATATTATTGTTTGAGATTAACTGGGTAAAATGTGATGTAGAATGACCAGTAGACAATCCATTTTCATATTTTTCTATTGTTACTATAATAAAAATGGCAAAATATATGTTTTATAGAAATGCAGTATAGAGGGGTTTACAAGTAAATTCACAGTTTAGAAGAAATTAAGGCCACTGTAAGAGTTCTTTTAAGATTTTAAAAAGTACTTTGTGAGCATATAAGTTTATGTTATACTGGGTAGTTTATATATTCAATCTTCCATTTGCCTTGTATCAAGTATCAAACTGTGATATCACAGAGATTTGCTATTAATATGAATTTATGTTGATATTGAAAACTAATTGAATTTTATGAGGCTGCATTGACAAAAATGCTAGAAAAGATATCAGCACAGGCTATAGGCTATATAATCACTTTGTATTTGTTCATACATATAGTCACATACAGAGCCATTTCTGTAAGAAAGAACTGAGAAAACATTGTTCATTCCTAGAAAGCATTGCAGATTCTTAGTGATTGATGCAAACATGTGTTGAACTATAATTATCAACTGTAATTAGTACTGATCTTTATAAATTAGAATGATGTTCATAAAAATTCTTTTATCAATTAAGAACCATTTATGACTTATGATAATAGTATCAACATTAATACAACAGTGCTGCTTAATAAAAGAATGATAAATTTCATAGTGAACCTTTATAAACTTAATAATACCTTATCAATTTTTAAATCTGTATCAGATTCACTTATATATTGCTTCATAGAAGACAACCCCCTTCCCAATTGAAGTGGATAATAGATGACCAAGTTATTTGCAGCAGTTGACAAGCAGAAAAGAACTCTAGGTAATTTACAATTTGCCTCACTGATACTCTCTGGAATGCATATATACTTAACAATGTCTCAAATCATAAGCTGTATATGATTAAAACTATTTGTCATTCAATTCAAAATGGTAATTTGATGAGTTAATTTACAACTGTGTATGTGTGTGTGTGTATATATATATATATAAATATATATATATATATGTTTCCATTAATCATTGTCAATTCCACTGATAACTTTGAAACTATGTAAAGTTCAAAACAGAGGATCTTATCATAATGAAACTATTAATTACATAATTATTTATATATAAATAATTATATATTTTGAATAAATATTTAAATGGTTATATATATAAACTATATATATATATATATATATATATATATATATATATATTATTGTTTTTTCAAGACAGGGTTTCTCTGTGTAACATTGGAACCTGTTCTGGAACTTGCTCTATAGACCAGGCTGGCCTTGAACTCATAGAGATCCACCTGCCTCTGCCTCCTTAGTGCTGGGATTAAAGGTGTATCCTAGTTTCCTTGACAGTAGCAGACTGCCTCTGCCACCAAAGCAGTTATGTCAATGTCATTACCTGTAGCCAGGTACCTTTCCACCATTAACTATGTGACTTGCGCACCCTTTAAAAGTGCCTACCTGACACAGCTTCTTTTCTTTGCCTCTTACTCCTCTTTTTGTCTCTTCTTTCCTCTCTTGCCTCTTTTTGCTCTCTTACTTCTCTTCTTCCTTTTGTCTGTCTGCTACTCTCCTCTTCGCATGCTGACAGGGCCTTTCAGCCCCCTCCCCCCAATAAGCCTCTTGCACTAACTCTGTTGTTTGTGGCCTGTTTACTTAGTGGCATACCTTGGCAGGACCAACTAAAAGGTACCCACTTGCCTTCCTTTTTTTATTTATCCTTTCATAAATTTTACAAGCCTTTGTTTACATTTGTTGCCACTGAACAAGTTTAAATATACTCACTTTACTTATTTATATAGCTGCATTTTGCTTATAGTAATAACTAAGGTAATGATTTAATGATTATATAATTTCAATAAGCACATGAACATGACATATTTATTAATGAATCAATCTAATCTACTTGTCTTTTTTAAAGTTTGAGGCTATGGCTCCTTATGATCCTTTAAGTCACTTTCAGAAGATAAAATGCTTTTCTCAATAATGAATAAGTCGAAAAGTAATCAATACCTTAAACCTATTCTAAAGAAGTGGTCTACTTCTACATATGTCCCTCCCTGCCTGATCCAGAGACAAGCTGAAAAATTACAGTCAAGAAGGGATGTATTTTCCATTGTATTTCTCTCCATGCCCTGTACATTGTCACCCATCCCTGCATACATCTGACTTGATTTGGATTCCTTGTGACTACAGGACAGTGAAGGAAAAGAAACAAAAGAAGCGATAAATTATTTATTTAACTCATTTTGTGGTAATGGTTTCTAGGGTCTTTTAGAAACAGAATCTATTTACTCCACTATCAATTATTTGACCTGTTGTTTACTTCACTGGAAAAAAAAGTATCTCCATTTTAGTTCCCTGGGGCTTCGCTCTTGGTCCTCTGTATTTGGAAGGTCTTCCTTCATTGTTCTGCAAATATCTGTGGCCCTCCTGCAGATTGCTCTTTATCTGGACCTCAGAGGGATTTTTTTCCCCAAGCTTTGTATCCAATACTGATAGATGCAGGATCTGTTCTAGTCATAGTCCAACATTCAGAATCAGCGCCAACAGAAGGCTAAACTCTTTTGCTTGGAATTCTGACCCATTCAGTTGTATATCATACATCTGTTTAGGATTTTCCCCAATAACAGAAAGGTAAAGATGGTCTCCTACCTTAGAATGAAAAACAATTTGTTCCCCACTCCACTATGACAAAATGCATAGGCTCATGAAACAGGAAATGCTGTTTCTCTACCTCCAAACCTTGTCATGCTCCCATGAGGCAGTGTAAAGAAGATGGGTAAAACGTATCCTCCTTTTCAACTGGAATATAAAATTTACATCTTCATATGATATGGTGCAAAACAAATTATAAAAATAATATATCTAGCTTACATTCTGATGGGCCAAAAGTACACTACTAAGATGACAAATAAAAATCCTAAAGTATTTCTCTGAATTGAGATATAATTATATCAGCAGAATTAAAAACCATTTTAAGATTTATTTTATTTTAAATAACTAGATGTTTCTCAAAGCCATGTTTTCTGTTTTTATTAGTTATATGTAATTTCACAAAACTCATTGACAATACTTATTCTAAATGCAATCCCTTTTTAATTTTTTTTCTCAGGAAAGTAGATGTTAGTACAAATGTTATTACAGAATATTAGCTCAGAAACGTTAGTGTTAAATAAATATAATCTAAGCAATTGTTATTTGAACATATGCAACTTAGAATCTATTAAAGAATACTATTTACATGGGCATGTTGTACCACATAGTTTGATTTTTTTCATACATAACGCAGCCAAAATAAGAATTAAGTATTTCTTTTTAATTTAATACAATTATTATTGCCATATGAATTTTATATTGATTATCTGATTTGATTATTTCATACTGATTATTTGTTTTGAATTCTGAGTGGTGTTCATATGGATTAGGAAAAACTTACACAAATATTGAACGCCGATTTTCTCTAGAACTTCCCCATTTTTCTAAAAATTATGAAAGTTGAAATTTTAAATGTTCTCTTGACAAAAATTCTCAGTTCTATATTATCATATTTTAGAATAACATTTTCTGTTCTTTAGTTTATGAAGTTGTTTCTCAATAGAAGCTACAGCAGAAAATAAAGCATAAATTAACTAACTCCATCTGAATTTCTGGCAAAAGAATAGATAGCCTTTTACATATATCCTGACTCTAAGGGTTTAATTGCTCTTTTATGGAAACATAAAGCAATCAAAGTGAAGAAAATCATCTATAAATTCAGTGTAGTAACAGTTAAAGACTAAAAAGTGCCTAGGGAACAATACAACTGTGATAATGAAATCAAACATTTAACTATTGATTGGGTGTTACACTGGACTGTAAATATAAGACCACATAGAATTATACTAGTAAGGAAATTATATAGAACCTATATTCTGTACCAATAGCAATTTTCTTATTTTGAGAATAAGCTAAAGTTATACAAGTTGTTACCTTTGGAGGAAACTAGGTGAAGGGTATAAAGGACCTTTCTGTACTATTTTTGCAAATGCTTGTGAGTCCATAATTATTTCAAAATAGAAAGTTATAAAAAGATAACCTTTGACTGCTTTTCAGTTTTCTCACTTAATCAGATTCATAAGTCTTTCACTTTAAGACACCCGTTTTCCTATAAAATTGCTCAAAATTAAAGAACGACCTAGGACCCATGGCATATTATTAATGTCAAACATATTATTAATGTAAATGTGCTAAAATACACTTAAGCAAACGTTTTGAAAAACACTGAATTACAATGTTTTTGCATAATATTATAAATAAAATTATTTCTGTGTAAGTATAAAAATTATTATGGTTATCTTAAAACCAGATATGTTCAAAAATGTTTCATGTCTATGTGAAATTCATTTATATTCAATCCATCAATATAAAAGATCAGTGCTTTCATTTTTAAGGATTTGAAATCACCTTATGAATAGAAGAATGTTTTATAATTTAGCATAAAAGACAAGTCTAATCCTGTCTTATCACAATGAGTTATATAATGGAAGTAGGATCACGGGATACAAATTTATTCATGCCAGTTGCTTACAAATATACAATATTACTTGTGTTACCTTTGGGAAAAACATTATTAAACTCTTTTCCTCGAGGAATTAAGTTCCTATTCTTGGAAGATGACGTAGTAAACATCCATATTTCAGCAAAGTCTTTTGAAATGTCATTCTGTCCAAAAAGTTATTTTAAAGGACATTGATAAGTAATTAAATAGGAAGAGACTTGGATATAAAATTACGGTAATCATATTTAATAATAGAAACTATAAATATAAAAATTAACATCATTTTCAGTATTTATAGGATTTGAAAGAGTAGAATGTAGTATGTCTTCTTTGCCCATATGTCTTATGGTTCTTTGCCAGAAGCAGTGTTCCCTATATATCACCTGAATATATTATCATAAATTTTTTGAGCACTACTCCCATAGAAATGGTCAGTTTGTTTTGGAGATCAGGTCACACAGTCTTCTTATTTTACAGTCAAGAAAGCTAATTTAGAATTCTTCACAATCAATGAGCACAAAATACAGATTTTCACACTGGTCTGATTCCATGTGTAGGATGCTTTTAAGAAGATAAGAATTATCTAAGATTATATCTTTAAACGATTGTGAAATAAAACTATCAATTATATTCCACAGTGTCCTACCAATATAATTTCTATGTATATTTGTCATCAGGACATGCTCACCAAGGAAACAAAGTAAAGACAATTATATACGCAAGATTGAAACCTCAGTTCTTCTAATCTCAGCTCTGGACTTGCTCATATAATCCCTCCACTCTCTCTTCAACTGGACTTCTGGAACTTGGCCCAGTGCTTGGCTGTGGATCTCTTTCCTCTGTTTCCATCGGTTACTTGATAAGGCTCTGCGATAACAGGGCAGTCACCAATCTGATTATAAGGGAAGGCACCCTCTTCACTTTGCTCTGAGTCTTAGTTGGACTTATTCTTGTGGGTTCTTGGGAGTTTCCCTGGCATCAGGTTTCTCCCTAACCCCATAACGGCCCCCTCTATGAAGATATCTCTTTCATTACTCTTCTCTTCCTTCCCATCCCCAACTCAACCATTTTCTCATATTCCCTTCCCCGCATCTTTTCCCCTCTATTCTCCCGCCGCCAGTTTCCCCAAGATTTCGCCTCTATTTCCGCTTGTCAGGGAGATCCATGCATCCCTCCTGGGGTCCTCTTTGTTACCTAGGCTTTTCTAGGGCTGAGGATTGTATTCTGGTTATCCTTTGCTTTACATTTAATACATACTCATGAGTGAGTGCATACTGTGTTTGTCTTTCTGGGTTTGGGTTTCCTCACTCAGAATGATTTTTTTTTTCTAGTTCCATCCATTTGCCTGCGGTTTTCCTGATGTCATTGTTTTTGTTTGTTCATTTGTTTTTGTTTTTCTCAGTAATACTATATTGTGTCGATGTACTACATTTTCTTTATCCATTCTTCGGTTGAGGGGCTTCTAGGTATTGTTGTTTGGCAACAGCTGTGGCGGCGAGGGATGAGTCATGGAGTAGAACAAAGCCATGTGGAGATTTATTAGAGAGAGGGGTAAGAAGGGGTTGTGGTGACTGGTTGGGAAATGGAGTGAAACGAGCAGAACGGACGGGTGTAGCTTGCTAAAAAGGGAAACTTTGAACATGCATACAGAGCCTTATGGAGTCAAACAACGTATAATTCAGCCATGCAACGTAAGACATAGCCACACAGTGTTTGATATAGTGTTGCAGGGCTGTGGGGCCCCCGAGCTGACTACATTTGCCTGAATGCCAGTGGGTGTATCCTGCCAGTAGACATGGGACAGGGTTAGTAAAACGCTTGAATCCTAACACTAGGTTGTTTTCAGGTTCGAGCTATTATGAATAATGCTTCTATGAATATAGTTGAGTAAGTATCCTTGTAGTATGAGTGTGCATCCTTTGGGTATATGCCTAAGAGTGTTATTGCTGGGTCTTAGGTAGATTGATTCCCAATTTTCTGAGAAACTGCCATAGTTATTTCCAAAGTGTCTGTACAAGTTTGTACTCCCACTAACAATAAAGAAAAACTTCCCTTACCCCATATCCTCTCCAACAGAGGCTTTCATTAGAGTTTTTGATCCTAGTCATTTCTGACAGGTTTAAGATGGTATCTCAGAGTTGTTTTGGTTTGCATTTACCTGATAGCTGAGAATTTTGAGCAATTCCTTTAAGTGTTTCTCAGCCATTTGAAATTCTTCTCTTGAGAATTCTCTGTTTAGATCTGTAACACCTTTTTAAATTGGATTACTTGGTATTTCCATGTATAGTATCTTGAGTTATTTATATATTTTGGAGATCAGGCTTCTGTATGATATGGGGTTGGTGAAGATATTTCCTCATTCTGTAGGTTACCATTTTGTCTTATTTAGGGCATTTAGGTTGTTTCCAGGTAGCTCTATAATAAAGCTTGAAATCAGGGATGGTGATTCCTCCTGAAGTTTTTCTTTTTTATTGTAGTAGATTGTTGTAACTATCCTAAATTTTATTTTTTGTCCATATGAAGTCGAGTAGTGTTCTTTCAAGATCTGTAAAGAATTGTTTTGGGAATTTGATAGGGATTGCATTGAATCTATAGATTGCTTTTGGTAAGCTTTCCATTTTTATATGTTAATCCTACCTATCCATGAGCGTGGAAGATCTTTGATTCTTTGACTTTTTCCCCAATTCATTTCTTCAAAGATTTTAAATTCTTGTCATATAGGTTTTTTACTCATTAGGTTATTGTTACCCCAAGATATTTTATATTATTTGTGGCTATTGTGAATGGTATTATTCCTCTGGTTTCTTTCGCAGTCCATTTATCATTTGTACATTTTTAAATAAATAAAACAAGAAATTAATAATAGTTCTCAAAGTAAGCTATGATGGATTATGAGTATTATCTCTCAGAGTATATGAAAAAGAGGGAATAATATGAAAACAATGGACAGTAAGTTTTAGCTACATTTGGGGAATGCTTTTTAGAGATCTTGATATATTATCACACAATTTTATCATTAAATCACTTTTTCCAATTTTTAGTTTTAAAATATTTTAAGCAAATACCACGTATATCTTTTTGATTTTTTATACATTCAATGCCTATTGGTTGTCCAGGGTATAACTATGACTTCTTTCTATATAAATATCAGTATATGCATTTGCATAACAAAATTTGTCTTCTGGGGTTTTAGTTGTATATTTCAATGATAGACCTGAAAAACAAATGTCTTTTTTCTAAATAAATCTCATAATGGAAAAGGTATCTCTGTGTTATAAGAAAGAAAAAATCCTGGAAAAAAAAATGGTGGTTCTGTTTTATGTTGCCTGGATCCTATCCTTGTGATTGTTTTCCACAGCATAGCCTTTTAGAGGCTCTGCATGGCTAAAGCTATCAACATGAATCAACTTGTAGGGGATTCTCTGACTCTATCAGGCCTCTTACTTGATTGAACTTAGTATCTTCTCCCTCCAATTGAGTGCTTAAGCAATTTCAAATCAGAAAAGTGATGCAGCAGTAAAATTTGAAAATATAGAAAGATCACTCATCCTAATGATATGTTATTTGGCGCCTTTGAATATTTGACTATTGCAAATGGTTCATCGGAAATTTAAACAGGTTATCTGTCTCAATTCAAATTCCCATTTGAAAAGCAGAGAGGAACCTGCCACAGTTGAAAGCGTGCAGATACTAAAGTGAAATAACATTCTTCTCAGGCAGATAATATCTTATCACAAATTCAGGATGTGTTTAAGATTAACATTTTAATAGCATATCTAGCCAGGATATAACACCTAGAGATGCAATAACTGCATTTTTTGTACTATGCTTTTTAATTCATGTTAGTATTTAAGACATGTTTATAATATTTATATTATAGTACAACAGGGCAATTATGCTGCATATGACAGAGACCTGGATATGTTTATTATAAAACATGTAGAGATGGTTCATTTGCATTTGTTAGTTCCTTTATGATGTGTGGTGTTTGATTAGGGACAGTAAATATAAAGATAACACCAGTTTTCCATGATAGTTTCCAGTCACTAAAATAGTTATATCTTAAATCTTATATATTGTCACTACCTTGACTATTATGGCAATTATCATATATTGTATTAACTATTTTACAGTATAATTAACCATATTTTAATTTAATTTTCTTGTAATAAAATTGTATTCACTTTATATTTTATGTTATCCATTTGACTTTTAATATTTTTAAATTTGCAAGATAAAATTAATTAGAACAGCTTATTTTTTCAATATAGTTACTTGTGTGTGTGTATTTGCTAGAGTTGTAACTTCTTCTGGAATCCTTAGCATATACATTCTTGTAAAATAATTATACTTTGCTTTTTTAATATCTAAATGCAAATTATGTTATCAGGTACAGGAATGTATTTCCTCTTTAAACATTTTATGAAGAAATCTTTCTGAAGAGGCTTCCATGTTGATAATGTATGAAAGAAGTATATCATGCATATTCCTAAGACAAGAAACTATTGGCCCCATAGTCCTGTTAACATTTGCTTTATCAAGCAGATACAATTTGTACCAAACTGTTTTGGTTTTCATCATAGTCACTACTATTTTTTTTTTAAAAAAAAAATTCTAGGTTTAAGCAAGATTGCTTAAATGTGTCTATCTCTAAAAAAAAAAAAATGCAGCAGACATGTGGTAGAAATGGTGAGAAATTTGGTTCAGATCATGTGAGTAGCCCAGAGAGATCACATGGTAGTAAGCTCCTCTGAAAGAAAAGATTTACAGAGATTTGGATGCCAAGAGACACTAAAACAAAAGTACAAATCCTACTGCACGTACTGGCTTTGGGGGAGCCTAGGCAGTTTGGATGCTCACCTTAGGAGACCTGGATAGAGGTGGGTGGTCCTTGGGCTTCCCACAGGTCAGGGAACCCTGATTGCTCTTAGAGCAGATGAGGGAGGGGGACTTGATCGGGGGAGGGGGAGGGAAATGGGAAGCGGTTGCGGGGAGGAGGCAGAAATCCTTAATAAATAAATAAAAAAAAGAAAGAAAAAAAAGACATTTGGGGTTAGGAATGGCATAGTTTAAGGCAATTAGTTCACCTGTATGGGTAATTGTCTATTTTCAAAGTCAGGACTCCTCAGTTCCCATGAGAGTGGAAGACAGAAACATTATTATTTCTGTGATTATTGTACATTAACAGGATGGTTTTCATGTCATAAAGAATGACACACAATCCTCAAAGAGACATAGAATGAACCTACAATCACAATTTCTTATAGTAAAATGATCAAGGAAAGGGAAGAATTGATTGGAACAAGCCTTAAGTTATATTAACAGTATTGAGCATCCTTCGGAATATAGGCTTCTCTTCATAACTATATCACTCTTGAGTTATTAGAAAGTTTGTCACTGTTTATGTAAGTCTATTATTGCTGGAAGTGTATAGATTTTTGTGGATAGCAAGTTTCATTTCTTGGAAGCCAAGGCTGAAACTTAGTAGCTACGTCAGAAGACCTAGATTAAAGTCAGTCAAGGAGAGTTGTCACACCCCACACCTAATCGTAGGAAAATTGACAAAGAATGTTTTGCATTTATGAATATAAGTTTAACAAATATATTGGTTTCTTCAACCTGTATTTGCAATCAATACCTTAAAAATAAAGATAGCATATGAATGAATAGTGAAACATTTTACTCTTTAAAATTTGTGAGATTCTCCCAAATGTATGCCTTTACATTTTAATTCTGGTCACAGACATTTGTGTTACAGCATGAATAGTCATATTCACTTTGTGTAATAGGTAGTAGATTTTGACATCCCAGTTCTCAAAAGTAAACTCTATCTTTTAACAGGAATATGACCTTATAAAATCAATTAAATGGCTCAAGTTTCAGTTTTCTCATTAAATAAAACAGACATTTTGCGAATAATTGCTGCAAAAAGTTATCATGAGAATTAAATGATTCAATTGCTAGGCAAAATACATGCTAAGAAGTAATGACAATTAAATATTTTAAAATTGGATGAGTACAGATGTAGAAAGTAATCTATATACTTACATATTTGAAAACCATTAACAAAAAGACCTTTTGATTTTTTACTTGAGTCTTCATTATTACTATATATACTTGATCTTAGTCTATTTTATTTGTCTCATTTATGTAAGAGGTAATTATATAAAAATAGGTCATATTTTAATATATCATATTTAAAAGGAAATCATTCATAAGTCAAATGCAAAGTCTGTTGCCTGAATGGCATAGAGTTCTATCTCTCTTAGTGCTCAGAATTAGCTTGAAGAAAAGCATGTTTGTATTTTTTGTTAATAGCCATGGTGGTATCGTTGTTTTCATATTATAGTTTGGTAATTTGTGGCCATAAATATGAAATACCTTATTAATATGAATCAATAAGAGCCTATTCTCCTGTCTCATAATCAAGAATTGTCTTATCATTTTAATCTCAATTTCAGCAGTGAGTAAAGGTAAAAGATTGTTTTCTTCACATTTTGTTCGTTATTGTAATGTTTGTATTTATGACTCCAAATATTTCATTTATTTGCATACTTACTTTATCTCTTCTCCCTGGTACATTGTTATTTACATTTTATTTTTTCTTACAAAGCTGTTAAAACAATTCATTAACAAGTACTTTTTTAATTTATTAGATTTTAAAAAGTACCAAACCAAGTTCCCAATCCCTCCCCTCCTCCCATTCCCTCCATAAATTCTCCCACCCCATCCCTATCTAATCCTCAGAGAGGGTAAGGCACATTGCTTTGTGGAAGGTCCAAGGTCCTCCCTACTATATCTAGGCTGAGCAAGGTATCCATCCAAAGAGAAAAGGATCCCAAAAAGCCAGTACATGCACTAGGGATAAATCCTGGTGCCACTGCCAGGGCCCCTCAGTCTGCCCCAGCCGTGCAACTGTCAACCACATTCAGAGGGACCAGTTTGGTCCTATGCTGGTTCCTTCCCAGTCTGGCTGGAGTAGGTGAGTTCCTATTAGCTCAGGTAAACTGTTTCAGTGGGTGAATCCATCATGGTCTTGACCTCTTTGCTTATATTCTAATTCCTTCCACTCTTCAACTGGGTCCAGTTTTCCCATATGAGTCTCTGCCTGTTTCCATCAGTTCCTGGATAAAGGTTCTACGGTGATATTTAAGATATTCATCAGTCTGACTACCGGGCAAGTCAAGATCGAGCACCCTCTTCTCTATTGCTTAGGGTCTTAGGAGAGGTCATCCTTATGGATTCCTGGGAATTTCTCTAGAGCCTGGTTTTTCCTAACCCTATAATGGTTCCCTCAATTAAGATATCTCTGTCCTTGCTCTGGGAGGGGAGACAAGGAAGAGGAGAGAAGAAGGGGAGGATTGAGGAGAACTTGAAGGAGTGAGATTGTTGAGATGGAGGAAGGACAGAGAACAAATAATTTTTTTAAAAAAACACATTTTTAAAGTTTTGTGTGAAATTTCTTTGAAATATAAATGCTTTTATTTTGATAATTATAATGTAAGAAAAATCAGTTTTGATAAATACTTCAGTTTTGTCTTTTTTATTAGTGACATCTCTTTAGGGTCAGTCTTTATTTTTAGTAATACACCTATTCTGCCTTTTATCTTCGTGTGCACATTTAACTTTTGTGAGAATAAGAAAGGTAATTTCAAGAACCTTATTTCCTGGTTGGAATGGCCCTTATAGTTGATTTTTACTAGAAACAAAGCCCATACCTGTAGACATCTGAAATGAGAAGAGTCCCGGTTGTGTATCTATCCCTCGTAATGGATGCACCCATTACTTTCAACTCCTGCCATACAAATGCTGTAATGAATACCCAGCTATATGTCTTATAGGCCTGTGTGAAAATGTCTCTGGGATAAATGCCAATTGTGGAATTACTGTGTCAAAGGTTATGTATATACTTAATTTGACTAAGTAGTAACAGATGGCAAGGCAGATTGCTGCCGCCATCTACACTACCACCAATGGAGTGTTCAGGTACTTATGTCATTGTAACTACGTGGTTGATTCCTTTTAGAGTTCATGTATTCCTTTTAACTGTTGTAGAAAGGTGGAACAATGTTTCATACGTTTGAAATACTTTTCATTAGGAGCCTAGGGATTATGAAACTGATAATGACTAAAGCTTAAACTTGGCAGATGATGTCTATACTGGAATTGGCTTAAATAATCAGATGTCTCACAAGGTGCAATACGTGTGTGGTTGATGTTTCCAGAAGAATGTAGTGATTTTCAACAAACACAAATTAAATCTTTTTTGTAGGTGTTGTTGTTGTTTCATGCATTTTAATATAGTGAATCTATTTTTATCATTCTTTGATTCCATATTTAGGACATAAAATGAAAATGATATAAATAAATATAATGCTTTCCAAATTGTCTTTTATAAATGGTATGGATCAAGAAAATTTACTGTTTTATTTGGAGAAGTTTGTGTAGCAGAAACTATGATATTTTATAGTATTTTTCATTATGCAGAACTCATTGTATTGGCTTTTATGTTAAAATGCTCTAAGTAGGAAAGTGTTCTTACTGACCTACTAATTTTAAGACAAAAACATCCCCCATTACATTATTAGAATGTTTTGTTAGATTTTTTTCTATTAATTTTATTTACTATTCATTCATTTGTTTGTCTGAAATATAAATGGCAATGATCTGACTTTAGTCAGTGGTAGAAAAGCCTATATTCAGCCATATTATAATTAATTACACAATACTCACTATTGATACTGACTGATCACTTGGCATGTTATTACTATCGACATTTCCTTTTTTTCTATGCCCAAATGATAAAATCCCATTTAATGTATAGCCTTAAGCGATGTGCATCTTTGTTCTTTACAATAATGCTGGGTAAATAGCAGTAGTTCAGCAAATGCACATTGACTGGTATGCAATTCTTTTTTAAAAAATGAAATTTACTATTCATTAACTCTATGCAAGCTGATCTTCTGCTCTATATACATTAAATGTTTTGCCACATTTCAGCCCTGAACTTACATGTGCATACACATTATGCCTTACATAGACAAAGAATGTAGACTGGTGGTTATATAATTACATTATCTCTTACAAATATGTATTTTTATTTGAAACTTTGTGAAACATACTCATAAGTATATACAAATAAATGAATTATAGTAAAATATTCTTTCGCTTTTTACCTTTAAATATGTACATCTAATGGATATTGGATTAAGACTGAGAAACACAAAAATTGATCTAAGGAGATAGGACTTGATTCAGAGTATCTCTTCTCAAATTATATCTTTTTAAAATTTTTTTAAATTCATTTTTATTTTTTGTGCATTGGTGTTTTGCCTGAATGTGTGTCTATGTGAGTGTGTCAGATGCTTTTGAACTGGAGCTACAGACAGTTGTAAGCTACCATGTGGGTGCTGGGAATTGAAACTGGGTTCTTTCTTTTTTTTTTTTTAATTATAACACTCTTTGGTCAATAACTCGAGCGTATTTCTAGCTAGCTCTTATATCTTAAATTTTCTATTATTTTTTTCCATTTTTTTATTGAGAAAAGGAGAAAAAAAAACAAGTTTCCACCTCCTCCCAGCCTCCCATTTCCCTCCCCATCCTCCCACCCTTCTCCCCCTCCTTCCACCCTTCTCCCCCTCCTCCCACCCTTCTTCCCCTACCCCCACTCCTCTCCCCCTCCCTCTCCAGTTCACAGAGCAGTCAGGGTTCCCTGCCCTGTGGTAAGTCCTAGGACCTCCCCTCTCCGTCCATTCCTAGGAAGGTGAACATCCAAACTGGCTAGGCTCCCACAAAGCCAGCACATTACATAGGTTCAAAACCCCGTGCCACTGTCCTTGGCGTCTCATCAGCCCTCATTGTTCGCCATGCTCAGAGAGTCCGGTTTTATACCATGCTTTTTCAGTCACAGTCCAGCTGGCCTTGGTGAGCTCCCAATAGATCAGCTCCACTGTCTCAGTGGGTGGGTGCACCCCTCGTGGTCCCGACTTCTTTGCTCATGTTCTCCCTCCTTCTGCTCCTCATTCTTTCAAAGAGCAGCCAGTGTTCTTAACCACTGAGTCATCTCTCCAACCTCCTTAAATTATTTCTTGATGCTATAAAGAACCTTATAGCATCTTTTTGGTTGAGTTGTTACTTACTTAACCATTAATGTCTTTAAATGAGTAAGCATTGCATTTATTGTTTAAGAATAAGAGACAAGTTTTTGGTCATGCTAATATTTTGATGACAATACCATTTACATAAAGCACAAACAAGCTCTACCTTCAGGAACAGTTAGGAAGGATGCATTTTAAATTCTCTGTCACTATGTTTACTTGAGAGAACAGAAATCTACTCAAGAATAGAAATCTACTCATTCTTGATGGAGAGTGACTGAAAAAGATTTAAAAAGCAGCCAAGGTTGTAGTGGGAGACATATGCAACCATGGGTAGTTAATCGTCAATAATTCTGAACCTAGTAACAAGATAACTCTGAGAGTGCAGAGAAATGCCTAATCAATCTAATAACCTCAGGAATTATGAAGAATTTTAAATTAAAGTTATAAAGGAATGAATCTTTATAACTATTACGGGCCATCTCATAACCCTTCTTGTTATCCTGATCTCTATTGACATGCTCATTGTCTTTACACGGAGCCTTCTATATCTGGCTCTTTTCTTTTTTTTTTTCTTTTTTTTTATTGCGAAAAGAAGAAAAAAAAACATAAACAAAAAACAAGTTTCCACCTCCTCCCAGCCTCCCATTTCCCTTTCCCTCCTCCCATCCTTCTCCCCCTCCTCCCACCCTTCTTCCCCTCCTCCCACCCTTCTCCCCCTCCCCCCACTCCTCTCCCCCTCCCTCTCCAGTCCACAGAGCAGTCCGGGTTCCCTGCCCTGTGTTATGTCCTAGGTCCTCCCCCCTCCGTCCATATCTAGGAAGGTGAACATCCAAACTGGCTAGGCTCCCTCAAAGCCAGCACATTAAGTAGGATCAAAACCCCCTGCCATTGTCCTTGGTGTCTCATCAGCCCTCATTGTTCGCCATGTTCAGAGAGTCCGGTTTTATCCCATGCTTTTTCGGTCACAGTCCAGCTGGCCTTGGTGAGCTCCCAATAGATCAGCTCCACTGTCTCAGTGGGTGGATGCACGCCTCGTGGTCCCGAATTCTTTGCTCATGTTCTCCCTCCTTCTGCTCCTCCTTGGGACCTTGGGAGCTCGGTCCAGTGCTCCTGTGTGGGTCTCTGTCTCTATCTCTATCCATCACCAGATGAAGATTCTATGATGATATGCAAGATATTCGTCAGTATTGCTCTAGGATAGGGTCATTTCAGGTTCCCAATCCTCAGCTGCCCAAGGAACTAACTGGGAACCTCATCTTGGGCACTAGGGAGCCCCTCTAGGGTCAAGTCTCTTGCCCACCCTAAAGTGGCTCCCTTAACTAAGAATTGTGGTTCCGTGCTCCCCTATCCACCTTTCCTTTATCCCAATTCTCCTGTTTCCCCAGGTCCCCCCTCCTTCCCTTCTACCTTTTCTCTCCCCATCTCCCCTTACCCCCATCCCACCCCACCCCCAAGATCCCATTTTCTCCCCGGAAATTTGGTCTACTTCCCTTAGCCAAGAGGATAACTATATCTTTTTCCTTGGGATCACCTTCTTACTTAGCTTCTTTAGGTTCACCTATTGTAGACTCCGTGGTCCTTATTTATGGCTAGAAACCAATTATGAGTGAGTACATCCCATATTCATCTTTTTGGGTCTGGGACACCTCACTCAGGATAGTGTTTTCTATTTCCATCCTGGCTCTTTTCTTTTTATACTTATAGTCTCATAAACCCTAATAATCATCATGACTGAAAACAAAACCCCTACATTCTGATGCTTACAAATTTGCGTATGCAACTCAAACTCCTATTCTTTTCTACACATCAATATACATCTATAAATTTCATACTTAACTTCTGTATCTAAATGCAAATCTCACTTCACATGTTAGACCTGTACTCTTCTTCTCTCCAGATGCCAATTCCATGGATTGCAACTCTTAATCAATCACAACATAGTTCTATGCTAGCTGAAACTGTTTCCCTGGCTTCTTGGCTTCTCCCTTCTTTTCATTCTACCGTTAATAAATATATATTATAACATGAAGATATATCCAGAAATATTACTTCACTAAATGGCCAAGTAGTCTGAAAGTTCATGTTCCCGCTCCATGACTCATAATGTCTGGTCTTTATACAGAAATCCGATATTTGTTTTACAGACCACAGTGTGTGTTTATTATATGTTCAATCTAAAAATGATTTCTGTTTAACTCACAAGAAAAGCCAGAATCTTTAAAGGAACTTCTAATCCTTTCCACAATGAGGCCTCTGATTCTTTTTATCTTGTGGCATAACCATTTTTTATCTCCACTCAAATCTCTTGTTTTACATATGCTGACCAATGGTATGTGAGTGTGCCTTCGGGAATTGACAGCGCTTGCACTCATTTGAAGTGACATGCGACTTTGAACTTCATCTTATGTATCTGCTTGAATAACTCCTCAGTTAGGGAAACTTATAATTCAAACAACTCCACTGTTCCCAAGACTTTCTTAGTCACACTGAAATTTCATTTGACCCATAGTATTTACCATTCTCAAACATACTGAAAACTCAATTTCTTTTAATAATTATATTATATCCTTCCAATAGTAATAGAAACTCCTCACTGTAGAGATCTTTTCAATTTTGATATTAGATAATCCCCAAGTCCATATTACATTATCTACTAGATATTCATAAACACTTCTGGAATGATTAAAAAGAAAAACCCAGTTATCAAGGCAATATATTTCATTCTCTGCACTTACAAGCGCACAACTGGAAAGGGCTAAAAACAAAAAAATGATCTCCTTTTGGTCCACCAAAGAAAATGGATGCAATGTGGAACCCTGATTTAGGAAACAAATGAATAAAAAGAGATTGGGAGATCTAGGTAGGTAGTTGCTTATATTTTATGATTTTAAACTACTTTAATATTGTTATGTATTACAATGATGTTTCAGTAAATTTTAAGGGCTTATGTGCTTGTGATACAAAATGAAGTGTTTATAAATAAATGATTTAAGACATGACCTTTATTTTAAAATATCCTAGTAGAAAGTTAGTGAGAGACTTACATTACTTATCAATTAATGGTCATAGGTATTAAGGGATTATACTATTTTTATACTTTTTTGTATGTTTGAAAATTTTCACAATAAAATAAATAAGTAAACTAAGTAGGACCACTTTACTCAAAAATGTTTTATGTTGCTATTTAAGGAAAGATTATTAGTTATTTTTTATCCTCTCTGTGTGTAGCACATCACAGATAGAAACAGATGTAAATTATGCAAATTTGATATATAAGCAATGAAATACCATTAGGTGAGTAAGTTCTGAATCATGAGTCATTTTGATGATGAACCATAGAGGAGAAATAGATGAAATCATGGATATAACACTTTTGAAAATGGTCTTATCTCATAAAATATAGAGGCAGTCATAAAAAAATGTACAGTTACATAAAAAAATTACAATTGACTTTAGTTCAAGGATAAGATATAGTTAGGAGTCATTGAAAATCCAGACTAAAAGATAAGAAAAAAATCACTAAATGTATAATTCAACAATAATTCCCTTAGATGATTTCTTCTTAGTATGAAAAATAATCTCATATAAATAATAAAAATAAGATCATAAAAGCCATAAAGTCAGTGAAGAGCCTTCCTTATTTAATTTTGAAATCCTGGTTACTATAATATCTATTATTAATATTTTTGCTTTGTATGCTGTCAAAAACCCCTCAACCCCATAACTCTTAAAATGTTTTGAGTTTGATCAGAACCAGTACTCACCTGACTCACACTAAAAACTCTTCCGTAGTCCCAACTTTCATTTTCAAAGGCTGCTCTCACACTCTCACTTAGCTTATGTGGAAATGATTGCCTATCACTTAAACTTGGCTTTGCTTTACACTCTGCAGCCTTTCATTTTGTATAATAAAATATAATACAATATAATATATCTATTATTTGAGAATTTTATATATGCATACAGCATATTTTGATCATATTCAGCTCTAGTTATATCCCCCAATTTCTTCCATATCCCTCCCAATCATCATCATCTCAGAGAGATATTTTAAGTGATGATCGTATGCAGATGGGTGTGGAGCCACCCAATGGAGCATGGTCAACCTACCAGGGACCACACCTTTGAAAAAAATGAATGCTCCCTCCTTTATCATTCACCATTTGCCAGCAACTCTTCAATTAGGGTTCCAGGATTTTGGTGTCTCACTCCATTCATGCTATAATGTGGACTGGCTGGATCTTGTGCAGGTCTTGTCCAGGCAATCACAGCTACCATGAGCTCATGCATCCAACAGTCCTGCCACGCTCCATTTCACCCGCAGCACTCATTAGTAAAAATAATTCCATGCCGTTCTTTTGTGAGGTTTTTTGAACACTGTGGGGAGAAAGTGTAGTGGTGATGTTCTATTTAGCCCACAGATAGCTTTTTTCTGTACTTTGAACTGTTGTGTGTCTCTGTATTTACTGCTGTCCACTACACAAAGAAGCTTCTTAGATGAGGAATGAGAGATGCACGGATTAAACAAAGTCCCTTCTTTCCATTATAAATTTCATTTGGAATGGATTTGGAGGTAGGATGAGAGATAAGATCTAGTTTGAATACAGCAATATACATGAATGACTCTCTCTCTCTCTCTCTCTCTCTCTCTCTCTATATATATATATATATATATATATATATATATATATATATATATCCTGTTAATGTTTATGAAATAAACAAAAGAACCTTGAGTGAGTCTTGTCTTGCTTACTACCTTCTCAGAAAAAACTTCAACCTCAAACTTGATATTGCACAAGAATTTTCCAGTGAAATGACTAAGCAAGGATGAATACAGACAGTCACAATTCCATTCATGGATACTAGGAATTGTTGGCATTTTAGAGCATAACTGCCTGTAACATTCCAAATAAAACAGCAAATAGCATACACACTGGGATGCTAACATTAATTTTATACCTTAAGTGTGATAAGGAGATGCAATGAAAAAATGATAATAATAAAATTGTTTCTACTGAGAAACTTAGGTCAAATGCCTGGAACCATTATAGCACGTCACTCAGATAACATTTTCCCGAAAGAGCATGTAGTCCCAATACTGGGAATATTAAAAGTACTCTTGTCTAACTAGTTGCATCTTAATTAGCTACAGAAACTGTTTAGTATCACATCTTTCAATATTACAAATAGCTATGATATCTATGTTGTCCACGATGTATTGCCCTCCAAATAAACTTTTTTTTTAGTTTAGAGATTTTTAATTTAGATTTTTTTCTAATTTCCCATATTTATGCATTACTTGTTCTTTTCACCTATTTCAAATAGTAATTTATTTTTAATTTAGAAATGGCATTTTACAAAATAAATTAAACACCTATGTGTTTGTCTTTGGATTCACCTTATTTAGCTTCTCTAGGAACAGGTGAATCCAAAGACAAACACATAGGCATCCTCAGGAATATTAACCTTCATCAGGCGATGAAAGGAGACAGAGACAGAGACCCACACGGGAGCACCGGACAGAAATCTCAAGGTCCAAATCAGGAGCAGAAGGAGACGGAGCACGAGCAAGGAACTCAGGACCACGAGGGGTGCACCCACACACTAAGACAATGGGGATGTTCTATTGGGATCTCACCAAGGCCAGCTGGCCTAGGTCTGAAAAAGCATGGGATAAATCCGGACTAGCTGAACATAGCGGACAATGAGGAATACTGAGAATTCAAGAACAATTGCAGTGGGTTTTTGATCCTACTGCACGTACTGGCTTTGTGGGAGCCTAGGCAGTTTGAATGCTCACCTTACGAGACCTGGATAGAGGTGGGCAGTCCTTGGGCTTCCCACAGGTCAGGGAACCCTGATTGCTCTTCGAGCAGATGGGGGGGGGGACTTGATCGGGGGAGGGGGAGGGAAATGGGAAGCGGTTGTGGGGACGAGGCAGAAATCCTTAATAAATAAATAAATTAAAAAAAATAAATAAATTAAACACAAAAGCGCTTTACTTACAGTCAAATTACTCATAAATTATATAACCAATTGCAAAGTGTATATCTCTTGTTATCTAGATCACAATTTTTACATTTTTTGCCATAAACTTTTTTGAAGACTTTTTTATTTCAAAACTATCTTTTCTCATTTAACATACCAATCCCAGTCCCCACTCCTTCCCCTTCTCCTACTCCCCCCACTTTTCTCCCACCATTCCCACTATCTATTCTTCAGAGAGGGAAAGGCTTCCCATGGGGAGTTAACAAAGTCTGACACTTTGAGACAGGAACAAGACCCTTCCCCCTATTTCTAGGCTGAGCAAGGTATCCCTCCAAAGAAAATGGGCTTCAAAGAGCCAGTACAAGCAGTAGGGATAAATTCTCGTCCCCCTGACAGTGGCCTCAAAAAATGCCCCAGCCTCACAACTGTCACCCACATTCAGACGGCTTATTTTGGTCCTATGCAGGTTTCCCCGCTGTCAATTCAGAGTCAGTGAGCTCTTGCTAGCTCAGGTCAGCTGTTTCTGTGGGTATCCAAATCATAGTCTTTATACCGTTGCTCATATTATCACTCCTCTCTCTCTTCGACTGGACTCAGGGAGCTTGTACCAATGCTTGGCTGTGTTTCTGCATCCATTCCCATCAGTGTCTGGGGTTATCCTAGTAGATTCCTGGGAATTCTAGTTCCAGGTTTCTTGATAGCCCCATAAGGGCTCTTTCAATCATGACATCGCTTTCCTTGTTTTCCCTTTCTGTCCTTCCCCCATTTATGCCATCCTGTTCACTCATGTTCTGCTCCCCCATTCTCTTCTCCTTTCCCCCTCCTCTTCTGCCTTCCCTTTTCCCTCTCACTAGCCAGGCTCCCAATTTTCTCAAGACATCTTGTCTATTCCCCATCCAAATAAATTTATAATGTCCAACAGTATTGTTTATTTCATTCCACTTTGATAAAATTCTAGCTATGAGCTAATAGATAAAACAAGTATCTTGTGTACCTAGGAAATGTGCTATAGCTTCTGTTTTAGCAAATGATTATAAAACATCAAAGAGTTCTCTAATTGTCTCTTTAATGTTCAAGATACAATGTGCTGTAGTAGAAAGATTATGATCAGCTTTAAAAGAAACTGCAAGTCATATTCCTATTTTGTTCCATATACAATCATGGCTTAGTACTTATATTTCTCAAAATAGTATTTTATTCTGATAAATGTTAAAGATGATTGTTTAAGGAAAGATACTTGATGTATATGACCTAATAGATACCAGGTCTTATTTTTTTTATAAAAAACTAATTTAAATATTTCATATAATGTATTTTGATCATGTTTTTCCTATCTTAACTCTCCCCAGATCCACCCTCTTTCCTATCCACCAATATCATATGAATAGTCTCTTTCTGCCCTTTTTCTTTCTCAAAATCAACAAAAAAATGAAAGGAAAAACAAGCAAAAAAATTGAAGCAAAAACCCACACAATGAGCCTTGGAGTTCATTTTGTGTTGGCTAACTGCTCCTGGGCATGGAGCCTGACCTGAAGTATTATTGACATACCCAGGGACATTCCATTGGAGACACTTAATTTTCCATTTCTGAATAGGTATCAATTGTAAGTAGTGTCTTGAATAAGGGTGGGACCACTTGTCCACTTCTTCTCAGTGCTAGAACCTCATCTGGCTTGAAACTTTGCCAATCCTATGTGTGTTGTCATAATCTCTATGAGTTCATATGTGAATTATTCTTAGATAATTTTTCTACCATTTATCACTTTGTGATGGGAAACACAAAGAAATGTTCAAGTGGTACTCTAAGAAATTGTGAAAACTGAAATGATTTGCTGAAATCTTGAACTTACAAAACACAAATCATGTAATTCAGAATTTGCTCATTATTTTTTTTTTCGTTTCTACCTCTCTGTCGCACAAACATAAAATCTTGTTGTTACGCAAGGAAGAGACAGATGCAAAATAAGCTAACTTAAAATAAAACCAAAGTGGAGAAACCACAAAATTTTAGCTTTTAAAGATACTTATCCTTATGCAGCTCCGAGTCATGTCATTAATATTACCTACTACTGCCCAACTTTCTAGTTGACCAGTCAAGCACCACGGCAGTGTAAAATAAAATCACAATAAATGTACTGAGAAAACTGCTCCCTATTGTAACTTTTCTGGTTCATGCAGTTATTAAATGAATATCAATGTGGATACACACAGTAATGAATTTTTGGGGGAGGGCATTTGAAATAGGGTTTTTCTGTGTGTAGCTTTGGAGTCTGTACTGGAACTAGCTCTTGTAGACCATGCCTGCCCTGAACTCACAGAAATTGGCCTGCCTCTGCAGCCTGAGTGCTGGGATTAAAGGCATGCACCACCACCGCCCAGCCTGATTTTATTTTTTAATGTTTACTGTGTTTAATGTCACTTTTCATCATGATGCTGTTTTATTGATTTGTTGAGGCATTATAAATGCTTCTGATTATTACAAGTACTTTTATAACTTCTCTAGTCTATGGAAAATTATAGGACACACAGAGAGAGAAAGAGAGAGAGAGAGAGAGAGAGAGAGAGAAGAAAGTACTTCCCTAACATCTCTTATGCACGACATGCCTAATGCATGAGTAAAAATAACTATTTTAAAGGCTGTCTTGTAAAATCTGCTTGAAAGATATTCATAGCACCCCAGAGTTACACTATTCATGGGTTACCATGAAACTAAATTTATATAATTTAGTCCTACTGCTCTATTCTGCATGTCTGTGTTCTTAATTACTAAAACCTAAGGAATCTAAAATGTTGACTGCTACTCACAGATAAGAACAATAAGTGAAATGATGTTTTCTGAATTTGCTTTATTATTAAAAGCAAACAATAATGTACAGCTACGCAGTCACTTTAAAAACTCAGCTTATTCATCTTTACTCAGGAAGCAGAGTTGATGCTAAATAGAGCAAAGTATATTCACTCACAGTAATGAAAATAAGATTTGCCATTTGCATCTAAATTAATATATTTATATTATAAAACCTTAGTATTCCTGTAATTTGGCTACTTTAAAAGTAATTATCTTATGCCATAAGTAGTATATATTTTTGCAACTTGGCTTTCATGAAGAAAAAAATATTACTTAGTCCTATGTATATGTCAACTTACATACTTCTTAAGGATTAATATTTCTGAATATTTGCAAGATCATTCTCGAACTCATTAAAATAGATGAGGGCAGAAATTCAGTCTTTTGAGTCAACATATGACAATTTGTAATGGCCTATTGAGATGTACTTTCATTGTAAACAATACCATAATTTATTAGTGTGAGAACATACAGTGAAAGCAGTCTATTCCTGTTGGCTAACAAATAAGAAAATGAGGAAATAGTGGAGTGGTCAAATCTTCCCAATTAACTTTGAGATGACATGAGGCTCAAACTTGAACAGAACTTCTTTGTCCATTTAAATAACTAACATTAAAAAAATCTATCTCTCTATCTATTTATCTATCCATCAATATATTTATTTATACATTTGCATTTTGAGTTTAGAAAGAGAGACAGAGAAATGGAGGTTTATTTCCTATAATGTTTGTGCATAATCAAGAGAGGGACAGATGATATAAAAATGTCAGAAGAAGGAAGACAGAATAGATAGGAGAGATGGGAGTTGGGTGTGATGGTGCACACTTTTAATCCCAACATTGACAGGAAGAGGCAGGTGGATTTCTGTGAGTTCCAGGCCAGCCTGGTCTAAAGAGCAAGTTTCTGAAAAGCCAGGGTTACAGAAAGAAAACTTGTCTCACAATCCACTCCCCTAAAATAGACAAAAGATCTGAAAAAGCATGGCATAAAACCGGACTAGCTGAACATAGCAGTTAAGGAGGACTACTGAGAACTCAAGAACAATGGCAATGGGTTTTTGATCCTACTGCACATACTGGCTTTGGGGGAGCCTAGGCAGTTTGGATGCTCACCTTACTAGACCTGGATGGAGGTGGGTGGTCCTTGGACTTCCCACAGGGCAGGAAACCCTGATTGCTCTTTGGGCTGATGAGGGAGGGGGACTTGATTGGGGGAGGGGGAGGGAAATGGGAGGCGGTGGCAGGGAAGAGACAGAAATCTTTAATCAATAAATAAATTAAAAAAAGAAAAAAAAACAAAAACTAAACAAATGAACAAAAAATGGAAGAAGAAGGACATAGGCAGAGAAGAATGTGGACTAAGAGGATACAGTAATGGAAGTCTTACAGTCATAGAAAACCTTATGTTGTCCTAGATTTGAACCAAGTGCCTTTTGACTGACAACAAACGCAGAATTCTCATTTGAGCTTCATTTTACATTATCTCCCTCTTCTCTGGACATCTGCCCATTCAAATTCTTTGCAATTCTCTGCGTTCTTTCAGATATGCCGTTTCCCCTTTCTGCCTGGGTGATTTTGGTAAACTCTGAACTCTACCAAGAATGCTTGTTTAAGAACTATCAGTGTCTTTAATCTTTTTAAGTGGATTCAAATTCATTTCCTTACCATGTGAAAGACCTTTCTTGCTCTGAATTCAGTAAAATATGCTAGCCTTAATTCATGTTATTCTTCTAGAAATAGTCCTTGATTCAGAAACTCAAAAATCAAACAAGCAAGCAACTACCACCACTATGCCTAGGAGAATTTTCTAGCTTGGGGGCCACTAGAAACTATGGAAAGTTGTAAATAAAAGAGTGTTCAGAAAATACCTGGAAAATGGCAACTTGGGAAACTTGAGAAATAAGTGAATAATAAAGGTAGTGAACAAGATGACAGAGAATAACAGCTTCTTGGGTAGTAAAACAGAGCTGAAGCATTCTCTCATTTTTTCCAAACCATTTTTTGTCTAATTTCCAAACTAAGTCCATTGAAAAACATATTTTTCTCTCACCTAACCAACTACACATCTGTTTGAAAACTGTGAACTCTTAAATCCCAAATGCCTTTTAAATAACATTTTGTATATGTTCCTAGTTACTATGCCATTTGAATTTGATTTAATAATTCGACTCAATTACAAACCTCTCTGAAGAAATTGTATTAAATGTCTAAAGCATCATAATAGCCTAAGAAATTGCCCTGAGTTCATACATTTTGGAGATTCTTATCTTCCACCTTCTTTCCTAAGAGATAATAGCAGCTCTGGGGAAATAGAACAATTGATAATGGCTTTGTACAATGCATATATTTTCTGGTATATGATCTCTATATCACAGCTTCATTACTATAGTGAGAGTGCTATTCTTGGTTGGTTTCAAAAGGGAATTGGGAATTGATCGCGGCTCTGAAAACTGTAATTGTTAGATTTCAGTTTAATTGTGGTAGAAATGTATGGTAGCTCATTTTGAGTATTAAACAGCTGTGTAAATATTGAAAAAGCAGAAATCTAACATAACTAATACTAGATGTTCTTAGACTCTTTTTTACGTTCTCTTTGTTTTTTTTATTAAAAATTTCTGCCTCCTCCCCGCCTGTGCCTCCCATTTCTCTCCCCTCCCCCTTCCCTGCTCTCATCCCCCTCCCTTTCCAGCCCTAAGAGCAGTCAGGGTTTCCTGCCCTGTGGGAAGTCCAAGGTCCTCCACCCTCCATCCAGGTCTAGGAAGGTGAGAATCCAAACAGCCTAGGCTCCCACAAAGCCAGTAAATGCAGTAGGATCAAAACCCAGTGCCATTGTTCTTGGCTTCTCAGCAGCCCTCATTGTCCGTCATGATCAGAGAATCCGGTTTTATCCCATGCTTTTTTAGACCCAGTCCAGCTAGCCTTGGTGGGTTCCCAATAGATCAGCCCCATTGTCTCAGTGGGTGGGTGCACCCCTCGCAGTCCTGACTTCCTTGCTTATGTTCTCCCTCCTTCTGCTCCTCATTTGGGCCTTGGAAGCTCAGTCCAGTGCTCCAATGTGGGTCTCTGTCTCTATCTCCTTCCATCGCCAGATGAAGGTTCTATGATGATATGCAAAATATTCATCAGTATGTCTATAAGATCGGGCCATTTCAGGCTCCCTCTCCTCAACTGCCCAAGGAACTAGCTGGGGACATCTCCCTGGACACCTGAGAACACCTCTAGGGTCAAGTCTCTTGCCAACTCTAAAATGGCTCCCTTAATTAAGATATATACTTCCCTGCTCCCATATCTACCCTTCCTTTATCCCAACAATCCCATTCCCCCATGTTCTTCCCATTCTCCCCTTCTCACTTTTCTCTCCCCATCTTCCCTTTCAGCCATCCCACCCCACCCCCAGTTCCCTGTTTTTCCCCGGCAATCTTGTCTACTTCCAATATCCAGGAGGATAACTACATGTTTTTCTTTGGGTTCAACTTCTTATTTAGCTTCTCTAGGATCACAAATTATAGGCTCAGTGTCTTTTATTTATGGCTAGAAACAAATTATGAGCGAGTAATCCCATGTTCATCTTTTTGGGTCTGGGATACCTCACTCAGGGTAGTGTTTTCTATTTCCATCCATTTGCATGCAAAATTCAAGAAGTCATTGTTTTTTACCGCTGAGTAGTACTCTAATATGTATATATTCCATACTTTCTTCATCCATTCTTCCATTGAAGGGCATCTAGGTTGTTTCCAGGTTCTGGATATTACAAACAATGCTGCTATGGAAATAGTTGAGCATATACTTTTCTTGTATGATAGGGCATCTTACAGATTAAAGAAAGAATATTAAGAGCTGTAAAGGAAAAAGGTCAAGTAACTTATAAAGGTAAACCTATCAGACTTACACCGGACTTCTCTATGGAAACCATGAAACCCAGAAGGTCCTGGATAGAGGTACTTCAGAAACTATGAAACCATGGATGAAAGCCCAGATTACTATACCCAGCCAAGCTATCATTCACTATCAATGGAGAAAACAAAGTATTCCAGAATAAAAACAAATTTAAACAATATGTAGCCACAAATCCATCCTTACAGAAAGTAATAGAAGGAAATCACAACTCAAGGAATCCAACATTGCCAACACTGCCCACAATAACTCAGACATCTAGCGACCCTTCACCAGCACAACTCAAAGAAGGGAAACACACAAACTCTACGACCAAACACAATAACGATAACCAGAGTCAACAACCACTGGTCACTAATATCACTTAATATCAATGGACTCAATTCACCTATAAAAAGGCACAGGCTAAGAGATTGGATACGAAAACAGGATCCAACATTCTGCTGTTTACAAGAAACACATCTCAACCACAAAGACAGGCATCTACTCAGAGTAAAGGGTTGGGAAATGGTTTTTCAAGCAAATGGACCTAAGAAACAAGTGGGTGTGGCCATACTAATTTCTAACAAAACTGACTTCAAATTAAAATCAATCAGAAGAGATCGAGATGGAATTTTATACTCAAAACAGGAACAATTCATCAGGATGAAGTCTCAATCCTGAATATCTATGCCCCTAATATAAAAGCACCCACTTATGTAAAAGAAATATTATTAGACTCTTATTTTAAAATGCCATGAGTAAAAATCTCATGCAGAAACACACACAAAAGTTTATGATGTGGAACATAACTCAGTTTCTACACTGACAGCACATTAGAGTCACTTTGGGGTATTTAAAACTAAACTTATGCCTGCACCATCACTGAAAGATATTCCTCATCAATTGTCACTTCCAGTTATCATTTACATTGCTTCTATAGTAAAATACACAGTTTATTCTATTGGGTAGGATACCCTTGGTTGAGTCTCATTGGTCAAAATGGATGAACACAAGGTTCACATACTTCATTTACACAAAGTAATGTAGAAAAATTACCTAATATTTTTAGAATTTCTTATTTTGAAAAAATCATGCAGAAATGTAGTTGGCAAAAATTAAACCAGTTACTTTAAATTTTATCATGAAACTGAATCAAGATCTTTCAAAAATAAAACATGGAAAGTAAACATGATGGAAGTGCATTTTGCTGGTGTCTGTCTGTGTTTGTGCATACACACACATGTGTGTGTTTTCCCATCTTCATGACTAGAAATACTACTGCTCACTAGAAAAACTCATGCTGACCTTACAGGTTTCTATGTCCTGTGAAGGTCTCATAGATAAGATATGACTGAAATTACATAGGAGGGCTATTTATTTTGAGAACACAAGCTTCCTGAGCAAGACAGTATATATTGCATATACTATACTACAGTAATTAAGGAAAATACTAATATTCACGCATACAATATCTTCTTGAGATCTTTGTCCTGCCAAACATGCATTATAAAATGCCAAGAAAACATTCATAAGTATGTGCACGAGACAGGAGTACAAGTATAAATCAAGTATGCAAGTATATGCAAATACAGGTATGAGTACCAGACAAGGAGTATTGTTTTCTTAAATATTTATTTATTCTTTTACTATTTCTATGTTAATTTTGGCATGTTGTGTGGGTTGGGGTGACGAACATATCACGGAGCATATGTGGAGCTAGAGAACAACTTAGTGAGTATGGTTTTCTCCTTCTACCTTTATGTGAGTTCCCAATGATTGGACTCGTGTAACTATAGTTACACAGTAAGCACCTTTACCACTAAGTCATCTCCTGGCCCTTGTCTTTATATATTTATGGTACTTTCATTACCCACCTTTTTTATCTGGTGAAAAGTTACTAGAGCTACTTCCAATAGATATTTTCCCTGCAAAGACTCAGATGTTGTACCAAGAAGACTATGAATAAATGTACAACACCAACAACAAATGGACCTAATTGTGAGGCCATAAGCCATAGGTCAAATCATATTTCTCCATACAGTCTATAAGCCTTGACAATCTCATTAACAGTATTATTAACTTCAGAGGATTCGGGTGAAGATGAACATCTGTAAGCTGTCCAATGTTACTGTTTGTATATGATTCCAGGGATGACCACTTAGTGTCAGACATATTATACAGATATGTACATATCAGCAGGTTGTATTATATATGTAGGAATTAAATAAAATGTATTATTATATGAGGCCAGAAGCTATGAATTTGAGAGAGACTGATGGAGTATAGTGGAGGGATTGACAGAGGTAAGGGATAGTTGGAAATGATGTACTAATATTTTAATTTAAAAAATATTGAAAAATCGTAAGCACTATGGATGCAGGGTATTTTAACTGTGGTTCCTCAACCCCAAGATTTAAGATGCAAGTGCCTTACACTTGACATTCACTGAAAGAATAAGTAAAGCAATGGAAAATAGAGCACAGTTCACTTTGAGGTTAATCAAAGTTGTAAGTAATATTATTGTTGTTTTGTTTCAAACATGGTTGGATGAATTTGGATCATTATTTAATTGTAATGTCACGCAAACAGCAGAAGTGGAATATGTCCACTGTCAGTAGTGCTCATTAACAAAAATATTTAACTTTTAAAGTAAGTCACAAATGTTTTTCCATTGTATTATAACCATTTCACATTTTGAAAATATTGTTTGCATTATTTGTTACTACAAAAATTAGGACTACCATTAACTCTTCTTACCTGTGTGTTAAGAAAAACTGCATTCATCACTGTATTTCAAATGTCTTATTTTCAATAGACATAGTTTGCTGTCTAACCCCACATAGTTTTAGCTTACGTATATGAAGCATTCCAAGAAAGGCTCTATAGCCAACCAAAGAGGTTCATTTTTCTTTCTCACATGCACATTATATTGATAACCTATGATTTATATTGCAATTATATGTCTGCCGTTGTTTGCTTTATCTTCCTTACTAGAAGCTATAAATAGCAAAAAGGAAGTGGTCCTTGTTTTAGGACTTATGTCGGGGACCATTTTCAGTTCCTATATAAAGCATGTGAAATCAGATCATGCACAATTAAAGAGATTTATCTCGTCTTATGGTCATATAAATTGAAGAACATGGTTCCAGCATTGTTTTCTTTCTTTCTATCCCATGCATGGTGGCAAAGATGAACAGTATTCAAACAGGTGCATCAAAAATGTATATACTAAGGCATATCTTTGCCTCAGAACAAGCTCCTCCTGTTAGAAGTGATCCAGTTCTACAAGAGTGGAAATTTCGTACTACAAGAGGACATTAGTCTCTTCATGAAGGACCACAAGTCAAATACTAGAATATCCAGTAGAAATTCTTGTAATGGGTGTTAATTAAATTAAACTGAATTAAAGCCTTAAAATGTGGGCAAGTTTTCAGACAGAGATTTGAAGAACTCCTTCAATCTTCAGTAACATGAAACTCAGGCTCAACATTTCCCATCATAGAATTTAAATTTGAGATGTATTTTATGGTTATTGCTCCAAGTATAAATTTTAGTGTATGTGAGCAAAGACATGTACTACAAGGTGAAAATGAGCCCTCAACATGGCTCTCAAAATCTCATACCAAAAGTTCTAATTCTTCAGAAGGAGACAAAGGTTTTCTGTAGCTTTGGGTTCTATAATTTTTACTCAGTTAAGAATAAGGAAGAGGGCAGGTAAGATGGCTCAGTGGATAAAATTGCTTGCTGCAATCTCCATTCCTTAGTTAAATTCCCTGGAGACAACCATCTCCTACCAGTTGTCCTCTGAATTTCATATACCCACAGCGGCACACATGCTCCCAAATACATATGTGCATATATGCATAAGATGCATAACCAAATAAATGCATGCAATAAAACAATTTTAAATGTACAAAAGTAATGGAATTTTTATACACATTTTGCTCCTTTGATCCTTGTTCCCACTCCAGCCTCCTTTCCTTATCATAGTTTGGTCCCCAGGCAGTGGAACTATTTGGAAAGGATTAGAAAGTGTGGCTGTTGGAGTAGGTATGGCCTTTTTGGTGAGGGTGTTTCACTGTAGATGGGCTTTTATGTTACAAAAGCCTGAGCCATTCTCAGATAGCTCTCTCCTTGCCTTACTTGCAGATAAAGGTGTAAGCTCTCTGTTCCTGCTCCAGTGCCATACTTTCCTGCCTACAGCCATGTTTCCCATAACTATGATCATACACTCTAATCCTCTGGAATCTCAAACATTAATTAAATTATTTCTTTTGTAAGCAGCTTTAGCAATGGTGTTTTATCACAATGATAGAAAAATAACTAAGACACACATGGCCATGTACAAGTAAGAATTATATGATTATGTATTGGAAAGATATTCATGTCATGACTAAAATCCGTTTTCTTTCCTTTTAATATTAGTAAATATCATGGCATAGAAGTAGACTTAGAGATATGTAGCTGTTGTTCAGCCTTTGTGGTGTATTCATTTCTAAGTGGTTTGTAATGGATGATATCAGGAACCTGTATTTTACAGTGCTTTTAATTTTTAAATTGAAAACAATAAATGACAGACATAAACATATGTTACTTCAGAATACACTCTGAAAGGGTGCTCAGTTAAGCACAAAACAAACTAATCAGGTAATTGAAATAGAAATGCCTTTTCATTATAATATCATTAAATTCAGTGGTGCTTATCTAACATTTCCGTGTTCCATGTTCCATGTCTGTTTTATTTTTATTCACGCCCTATTAAGCACTAGCAAGTTGTGATCAATGTTATTGTCCACAGTAGTGCTTCTCATTTTATTGGGTGCTGAGGCAATTGGGAATTGTGCTATAATATGGCTATCAATTAATGGTTGGGACTGAGGATCTTGTGAAAAATGACAACAACCCAGTAAATCAGGCAAAGTAGATATTATCAAGATTACTAACGTAGGGAACAGACACTATTTCAATACTGAAGAAAGATTCAAGTTCATTGAAACATAAGGTGGGAAGATTTTTAAATGCTGAAGTAAGCTAATGATAAAACACAAGAGAGTACAGATAAGTATGGAGAAGGATGTTTAGTGTGTTTGGGCTATTAGAGGTACTAATAGCTGCTTTAACATGTTAGACTTAACATGTCGTGCCACAGAGATGAAGAAACTGGTACCCTAATATTCTTGATGATTCCATTTTCAAATGATGGACTGAAGATCTTTGAGAAAGACATTTTTGGGTTGTACAAAATTTACATTTCACAGGATTCAGTGTTTTTACAATTGAATGTTTTCTAAAATAAATCATAAAATGATGCTTCTTTCAGGAAGAAGCTGTCTAATGTCTAATCCAGTTGAGTTAATCATGAAGGCACTCTCATTGAGTCAATATTTTAATGAGTTCCTAGGGGCTGTGGATATTTTTGACCTGTAAACCACACTAAGTAGCAGTATATATGCCTGCATTCGTATTCAGGAAACACTGGAATTAGGAAGATCCTAGCGTTCAGGACATTTGGTGTTTACTTCTCTTTACTATGGAAAATATGCTTATGATAAGGCATTATTATTGTAGTTTGTTTTCATTGTTTTCTTCATATCTCTAACAGATTGCTTCACCCACTTTTAGCAATTGAATAAAACAGGTTTGTTGATGAGATCACAAAAATATAATTTAGTGCTACAGTTATTGCATGATAACATCAATGACTTTTATAATCAGGTGAACCAGAGCAAATGTGCCAGAACCATAGAAAATCATAAAAGTTACAGTAATAACATTCTAAAAACCTTTTTGCAAATTGAATTTTTCTAAACATGTTGTTATAGACTAATTTTTCTAATTATAGAGGAATGGAGGAACACTTGCTTTCATAAATTAGTTGATAGACTTTCAAAACATTTGAGTCACCTGTGTGGACAGTGGCTCTTATTCTATTAAATTACTGTGATACTTTAAAGTGGTCTTATTGGAATTATTAATATTTGAAAATAAATTCATTTATGTATTTTCATTGAAAATAGTGGGTTTTTTTTTTTTTTGGTCAGGGTCTCACTTGGTACCCCAGGCTAAATTGGATCTTACTTTGAAGGCCAGATTTGCCTCACACTCTTAAGCAACCCTTCTTAGCCTCTCAATGCTAGAATTATGGGTACAAGCTATCACACCTATCAAAAGAAAAGATTTTAAGTGTTTTCACCACACAAAATAGTAGGCAATCATAGATTTGCTTTCTTCTTTTCTTTTCTTTTTTTATTATACTTTTTATTGTTTTTATTAAGCTATATATTTTTCTCTGCTCCCCTCCCTCCTTTCCACCTCCCCTTCACCCTCTCCCATGGTCCCCATGCTCTCAATTTACTCAGAATATCTTGTCTTTTACTACTTTCCATGTAGATTAGATCCATGTATGTATCTCATAGGGTCCTCGTTGTCTAGGTTCTCTGGGATTGTGATTTGTAGGCTGATTTTCTTTGCTTTATGTTTAAAAGTCAATTATGAGTGAATACATATGATATTTGTCTTTCTCAGTCTGGGTTACCCCATTCTTTATGATGTTTTCGAGATCTACCCATTTGTTTCTAAATTTCAAGATGTCTTTTTTTTCTGCTGTGTAAATGTACCACATTTTCCTTATCCATTCTTTGGTCGAGGGGCATTTAGGTTGTTTCCAGGTTTTGGCTATGACAAAGAGTGCTGCTATAAACATAGCTGAGCACATGTCCATGTGGTATGATTGAACATCCTTTCAGTATATACTTAAAAGTGATATTGCTAGGTCTCAAAGTAGATTGTTTCCTAATTTTCTGAGAATCACCACAATGATATCCAAAGGGGTGTACCAGTTTACACTCCCACCAGCAATGGAGAAGTGTTCCCTTTATGTCACAGCCTCTCCAGCATAAGTTTGTCATCAGTGTTTTCAATCTCGGCCATTCTTACAGGTATAAGATGAAATCTCATAGTTGTTTTGAATTGCATTTTTCTGATGGCTAAGGATGGTGAGCGTTTTCTTAAGTGTCTTTCAACCATTTTAGATTCCTCTGTTGAGGGTTCTCTGTTTAGGTCTATACCCCATTTCTTTATTGGATTATTTGTTCTTTTGATGTCCAATTTCTTGAGTTCTTTGTATATTTTGGGGATCAGACCTCTGTATATGTGGAGTTAGTGAAGTTCTTTTCCCATTCTGTAGGCTGTCATTTTGTCTTGTTGACCATGTCCTTTTCTTTACAGAAGCTTCTCAGTTTCAGGAAGTGAAAACGAAGTATTTTTAAGATGATGGTTCTAAAATAATGAAATTCTGGTTTATTTCTTAAAACTAGAAACATGAGACGAATTTTGCAAAAACAAAGCATCAATAATGTCAACCTTCATTTTCTTTATATTATACTGACTTACAAAATTGAAAAGTTTCAGAAACACCACTTTTGGCAAGAAATTCTTGCTAACATTAATTTTCATTTTTACAAAAGAAATTATGGTTCTTAATCAATTTTGTCTGATAACTTTTTAAGAATCTCATCCAAGTTTTTTAAGAATCTCATCCAAGTCTACTATGATGAAAAGTAGCTACAATTTCATTATGCTTTTTAAATAAAACTCCTTCTATTTCAAGTGCATTTTTGCCATTAAAACTGTCATCTTACTTTGTAGAAAGGAAAAAGGTATATTTTTCTTCTTTCCTTCCTTCCTTCCTTCCTTCCTTCCTTCCTTCCTTCCTTCCTTCCTTCTTTCCTTCCTTCCTTTCCTTCTTCTGTTCTCAAAAAGTTTATCAAATGTAAGTCAGAAAGTGAAAATACTCTCCGGACATTTTGGGGTCTGTTCTTCCATCAGATTATTTCTATTTACTTTGCCTTCTATCCAGAAACCTGTATTTCACATGTAATGGCAGACAAATTATTAGCTGAGGAATAACTCTGCTTCCCCAGAACTCTGCTCTGAATGATCCTTTTTGTTCATTAACCACTTGTATTCTCTTCTCTCAGACTATATATTAGAGAAATCTGGAGCATTTTTATATTAATAAAGTAAAAGAGTAAGGTAACCCAGACCCAAAAAGATGAACGTTGGATGTACTCACTCATAATTGGTTTTTAGTCATAAATGTAGGACACTGAGCCTATAATTCGTGATCCTAGAGAAGCTAAATAAGAAGGTGAACCCAAAGAAAAACATATAGTTATCCTCCTGGATATTGGAAGTAGACAAGATTGCTAGGCAAAAATTGGGAAATGGGGGGTGGGGTGGGATGGGGGAAAGGGGAGATGGGGAGAGACAAGTGAGAAGGGGAGGATGGGGAAAGCTTGGGGGAATGGGATGGTTGGGATAATGGAAGGATGGATATAGGAGCAGGAAAGTATATATCTTAATTAATGGAGCCATTTTAGGGTTGGCAAGAGCCTTGATTCTAGAGGGGTTTCCAGGCGTCCAGAGAGATGTCCCCAACTAGGTCCTTGGGTAGCTGAGGAGAGAGAGCCTGAAATGGCCCTACCCTATAGCCATACTAATGAATATCTTGCATATCATCATAGAACCTTCATCTGGCAATGGATGGAGATAGAGACAGAGACCCTGGTTGGATTTTACCTTCTTCACTTGCTACCTTGTGGTACATAATAAGCCTCAACAGTCTACTATTTACTTTGTATACATTGCCACTGACTGACATGACATTGACTGAAATGTTATATTGTTGTTCTAAGCCTTCCTAGAATTGTGCTAAATGATTCAACCAATCAAAAGAAATTTACAATGGACATTTAACTAACCTATTAGTCTATAAGAGGTTGATTTGTTGTGAAGTTACTGGCTACAATTTATGAAAACGTAGACCTTCATTTCAAATAGTGACAGCTCTTATCCAAAGGACTTTAAGGCGTGTCTCTACACTGTAAGTTTGTATTAATATAATAGGATAATTTGAATAGTTTTTTTGAAATGAGAAATATTTGTGTTGGTTACTTACTGTATTATACAAATATATTAATTGGGAGCTTTAGAGTATGCTGCAGGTTTGTGCTTTATTTTTGTTTTAATGTTCAAAGTTTTATAGAAAAAAAATCCATTAAAAATGATGTGATTTTAATCTCCTAGGCTTTTGGCTTCCTGCTCATTTAGAACCTTTTCCCGAAGCTCACTTGCTTTCTTGTGGACCCCAAATGATATTACAAATATTTCTGTTAGAATCTGTTAGACATTAGGAGAATCTTGTTAGATGTCTTCACTTCCTTATTCTTCTCGACATTTATTTTGACTACTGAGCATTTGAAAGTTCACATTGTTGTCATCCTTCAGACCTCGAGGTATGCCAAACTTTCTTTCTATAACCATCAAATTACCACAAGGTAATCAGATAACGTGTTCATACTGAATTCTTAATGAAAAGCGATCACCTGTAGGAAAGGCCATTTTTCTTCCATTCAGTTTCTACTTGTAATTGATCAGTGGCCCTTCACAAGCAATGCAGGTGACTTCTGTTGGAATTTAAAATTATCTGAGATGGTAGACCCATGACTTATACCTGATACTTTGGTTAGCAGGCAATTCAAAGCCTAGAATTCTGGAAAGTCTGAAATAAATATAAAGACGGCTATTTTGACATTTTAAAAGAGAATTATTGCAAAGAGTAGAGCACTACAAGTTCAATGGAAGTTTGCCTTACAGTGATTGAGAGAGAGGGGAGAGAATCTGTTGCTGTGATATATTAAAATCTCTGATCTTTTTAACAACATGTTTAAATTTCCCTGCCTGGATTCCTGCCTTTGCAGATGGAATTGTTGAGAAGGCCAGAGAACAATTGAAGAGGTAGCTGGTTTGTGCGGGTGCTGGTTGCTTTTGTTTATTTTCTGACTGACCTGACACAGCGTAGGCGGAGGCACTGCATGTTTCCTGACATTAGGCCAGTGATGTATGGCCTGACCTTCAAAATGAGGAACATCTTCTCTGTGGGTGAGAGTATAGCCGTGCAAATGCTTTTATCCCATATTGCTTGGCAGTTTGCTACCAGTTCTAACAAAAAGTATTCACCCCGCTGAGTTCGCTGAAGCTTGTATATTGGTTTTAGTCTGAGCATTTTGGCAAATTAAGGGCTGAGTGAAACCATAAAATTGATTTTATTTACAACAAAGCCTTGTGGTGTTTGTTGTTTGCTCTCACATTTTTCTTAGTTTTTGAAGTTGTTTCTGCAGGTGGTTGATCTAACTTTATATTGAATCTGCATCTGTTTCGGGATTTTACTTCTGCTGGGTTTCTTCTTAATTGTTTTTTTGTGCATGTCCTCCTTTTCTTTAGTCTGCCTCTTCTGAGAACTGTGGACATTTCTCTTACACCTCCCTAACTCAGTTGCAGCATATACAAAAAAAAATGATTTGTGGTGAACAGATTATGTAGCTTCTCTCTGTTCTTAAATTGCTACAGATTTTGTGGAAATTTCCTCCTCAAATGCTGCAAAGGAAGGGGAGCATAGAAATACATTTTAATTAGGTCATCATTCAACTGATCAAGGTCATTATAATATTTGGAAGTATTTTCTTTCTAAAAATGCCTTTGACATATTAACAGCAACTATACTGACCCCAGATTCAATTCAGTTTTTAACTGAATAGGAGTTTGTAGGGAGATGAATGATTCACAAACCAGGAGACTTGAATTTTAGTCTTAACACTGACAGCAGCTTGTATGATTTATGGCATCTTCCTTAATTTCTTTATGATTTTAGTTTTCTACGTTTAAAATGAAGAGTCTGTTGTAGATCAATGATTCTCAACCTTGGTATAATCATTAAAATAATCTGGGTACCTTTTTGAAATATATAAGTAGCAGATAACTATCATACACATACTTGAAAAGTAATCTCTACAGAGGAGACCAATGCATAAGTATAATTTTGTAGTTTCCTAGGTGGTTTTAACATAAAATCAGGGTTAAGAGGAGAACAGGTCATTCCTTTACCATTTAAAATTGCATTATTCTAATGTCTCAGAGACTAATTTGTTTCTTTGTTCATTTGTTTTTTTTTTTTTGAACAGAGTGTATCTTAGTTAGGATTTCTATTCCTTTGTAAAAAAGCATCTTGACCACTACAGCTCTTATAAAGAAAAAATATTTCAGTGGGGCTCGCTTAGAAGTTTAGTCTATCATTGCAGGCAGACATGATGCTGGAGAGAGAGTTGAGAATTCTATATCCATGTCAGCAGGCAGCAGGACGAGACTGTGACACAGTGGCCAGTCTTGAGCATCTGCAATGTCAAAGCTCATGCCAGTGACACACTTCCTCCAATGAAGCTATACATACTACAGGAAGACTACACCTCCTAATAGGACCGTTCTCTGTGAGCCTACAGGAGTCATTTTCTTTCAGATCATCACAAGATTTGACTATGTAGCTTTGGCTGGCCTAGAACTCACTATGTAGATTGGGCTAACATTGAATTCACAGAAATCTGTTTGCCTAGGTCTCTTGATTGTTAGGACTAAAGGTGTGTACTACCTTGCGCAATAGGTCAGAAAGTCTTTTAGCTGCCATATTTTATGCCTTTGGAAATAAAAGTACTCATGGAGTCTATTTGCCTTTCAGTTTACATAGTTTTAACAGGGACAGTCACAATCTATTTTTTTTACATAGTTCATTTTTAATTCCATCTTTCCTAGTATTGTAGCCAGTGATGTCAGTGTTACAGATCCAAATTGACTCTTGATTTAGGTGTTTCTGATGCAAGAAGAGGTGAGGAATTGCACATTGTTAAAAACGTCTTAAGTGTCTGCCACTCCTCATTCAAATCCTGTTGTTTGGAAATGTCCAATACCCTGCCGGGTAGTCATTTTCAAATGCTTCTCCAAATGATTAATATAAATAAGCCTTAAATCCCATGCTTTACTATAATCTGATTTGAGCTTTTCTTCATGAGTGCTGAAACATTGCTATAGAAAGCTTTAGAAATAGATGTTACGATGATGTACAGAATAGTTGGAGTGAACTTTTGAGTTTTCCTTAGAAAAGAGGCTAAGATAGAATTATAGGAGAGCCACCTAGTGGTTATGCATATAGGCCTGTTTTATTTTCAGGTTTGTCGTTGTGGAATTTAATAGAATATAGATGCAATTATGCATGTAATTAAGTGTAATATAAACCTTGAATATATGTTTAAAGATTTATTTCCTATTAATGAACTTTTATTTAAAATTTCAGAGTTGCTCATTCTGCTCAAAATTATCTACCTTAAGCTCCTCTTACTTTATTTTTAGTGTACTTTCAGCAGTATTTTTTCGTTGTCTTGTTTTTAAAGCATAAATGTACACACATAAGCATATATACACTGACATATAACCTTATCATCTGCAAATGTTTTGGAATGCATTAGAGCTGTCCTACACCATATACAGTTTATGGGCCACAGGTTTGGCACGCCTGTTTTAAATCTTTTTTTTTTCAAAAATGACTTAATATCATTTCATATTTGGCAGTGTATGCTGTTTATCATAGATTCTTAGATGTGTTTTGTTTGTAATTATGTGTATATGTATTTATGTCTGTGATACATGCAACTAAAGAATAGAGATGCAATGCAAAGAAATCATAGTCTAAGAATTATTGCCGTTTTCATATGATCTGAAGGGTGTTGTTTATTTAATTTCTTTCTTTCTTTTTGTTGTGTTTTCTGAGACAGGGTTTTTCTGTAGTTTTGGAGCCTGTCCTGGAACTAGCTCTTGTAGATCAGGCTGGTCTCAAACTCACAGAGATCCGCCTGCCTCTGCCTCCCGAGGGCTGGGATGGGATTTAAGGCATGCACTACATTTTGGAAGCTTTTAACAGTCTTTGACAAATTGATTAGGTTGACTAGGGCACTGTCAAAAATATTAATCATACTCCTAATATTACACATGTCTCTGATATTTATCCCTCAAATGAATACTCTCCTAAGTCCCTTCATGTTGCATTCACAATGTTATAAACGTGAGTTGCAAGTTTAAGTTGTAGTGTTATTTGAAATACACAAAAAAATCTGTATGTAGGAGGAAAAGATGCCTAAATACTCATTTAGCTAGGAGCATATTTTAAATAATATGTGTTATCACAAACTATATCCATACAATTTTACATGCAAAGTGTTCTAGTCTAACTTACGTTTTATAAATTCATATGTTGGTTTATTCTTCCTCCATTTGCAGTCATGGGAATCATCCATTTATACCTGCTAGTACTAGTCAAATGACTCCCATGTTTTCTTGTTTGCTAACTTTGCCCCACCCCCACACTTGTCTAGGCTTTCCAATGTCCTCTGGCCATCACTTGCTGATATTCTTCTACAGCACAGTATATTCCATCATCTGCTATTCTTTATAAATCTCAGTTAAACTTTCTACACTTCCCTCAGAAACACAAAGACAGTAATTTGTCTTAATATCTTCACAGTTTTATCACCCCCCCCCCCACACACACACAGTGTCTGCTGGTTTTATGTCTACATGCTTTTGAGAATCATTTATTTGGAACAAATTCATAATGGAGATTATGAAGGCAATGAATACGGAAAGAAAAATGACCCCCAAGGATTGTTCCTTACCATAGAAAACATGCCCAGCACCAGAACCTCCTGGTCTACATTGGTTAAACTGTGAACAAGAAGAGTTGTCCTTCTCGTACTAGGTCACATTTTACAACAGACGCAAAAGGAATTGTACCTAGATAATTAAGGTACTAATTGATTTTGTGCTAATCAAAAGGACAGTTATCCAGGGTAGGCCTGATAAAATCATGTGAAAGACCCTGAAGTAGGAACTGGGCAATTACAGAAAAGAGAACTTTCTGCTAAAAATCATGTATCACCTTGTGAGAGGGGCTATAAGTGGTTTATGTGAAAATAGTTTGATGTGGCTTTTAGAAGCGGCTCTGAACAGACAAATAGCACAAATACAAAGATCTAAAACACCAATGAAATGAATTTTTCCAGAAACTGCACAAAGTGTACAGCGCCACAAGTGAAAGTAGCTTAGAAGCTTCCTTAGGACAGTCATAAGATTCAAAGCACAGAGCCTGTTCCTGAATGCCAATATTCATACAAGTTATGAAATAATAAGTCTAGGCTGATTGAAGTCCACCAGACTTGTGTTTTAAATGCATCTGTAGAAAACTTATGAAAGTGGTTTTTGGTTTTGGGGTTTTTTTTGTTTGATTTTTTTTTTTTTTTTTTTGCTATGGATTAATGTAGTAACCTTGAAACAACACTCTCACATCTCTGCCAAATCCATATGCTGGAGCCCCAGTTTATTTTTCTTAAAATATTAAACATTCTATAGTGTTATCTCTGTGAGGTAAGGGTTTTGTCTTATTGAAAGGCTTCTAGAGGAAGGCTAGCATATAATGTATATCCTAGAAAGACAATGCATGTTGGCAAAGGCTTACTATATAGTATATGTGTTAAAAATTTTGACTGCTATACTGTCTTCTCTTCACTTGTGCACACACCAAAATATCTATCGCTCCCCATTATGCACAGAGGTGCCCCCTGATAAAAAAAAAGGAGTCTTTGCTGCAAATAACTCTACCATTCGGCCTTTACAGTTAAAAGAATATCAGGTGCTAATTTTAGCTCCTAGCCTTGTAGCCTCTGAAGTTTCTAGGATCACATTAATCCCTACTTTTTTCAGGTATTAAGCATGAACAGGGTTATGGATTTAGCTCAATAATACAAGACTTTGGGCTTAGTCCTCAGCACATAAAGGCTAAAAAATTTCTTGCCATTGAAGTTATTTTTGAACATTATACAAAAAAATCATTTTGCATATTTTATCATAATTGGCTTATGCAGTAGATCAACAAATTCACTTATGATCATGGCACATAATATACATTCTTTTTGCCAATTTCTTCTTTTCACAGTCATATAGAGCACGCCTACCTTTCCCTAATGAAAACAAAGTAAAATACAGGAATTCTGGCAGTTTCAAGTTCTACCTCTTCCTTGCTAGACAACTGTTACAAATGTCTTTGCAAGTTCGACTATCTGTGAAAATTACCTCATGGTTAATACATAGCTCTCCATTCTGTATTTACACTAATACTACATAAAATAGTTACATGGACAATTCGCAAAAAATATTGATTAATAAGAACACATCCCAAAAGTGCAATATTATTGATAGTGTGCATAGTATTATAAAGACATGTGGAGAACACTATTAATGTTTTCAGATGTTTGGGTAATTTGTTGTTCCTGCAGATATCTAACTAGATTCTTTTCTTTCAGTTATTCACAGATTGAAACAATTTGTGCATTGCTTTCTTACTCAAAATTTGAACTTTATGCTTGCACTACTATTTAGTGCATCAATTTCTAACTTAGGCATCCTTCTTATAGTTATAATGTTATATCTGAAATTGTAAGTAAATCTAGAAAAGCCTGGAAGACACACACACACACACACACACACACACACACACACACAGAGAGAGAGAGAGAGAGAGAGAGAGAGAGAGAGAGAGAGAGAGAGAGAGAGAGAGAGAGAGAGGGAATAGGAATATGTGTGTTTGACTTTGACTGTCCATTATGTTAGTATATAGGTGGCCGTTTGAAGTAGTGGGGTTATAAAATAAAAAAAATAATCACTTTAAGGTGTTGTTCCACAGGTTATACTTCTTATCAATGAATGTAACATAGTTGCAATATATGAAGGTTAAATATATTGAGTCTCATATGCCTGTTTAGTTGAATTATCCCCCAAACAATGGAATCGATGTTCTGGCAGCCTATACTTTAATGAACCAATATTTATAGTAATGCTTGTGCTTTCTTCTACTCTGGAAGTATTAATGAATCTCTATTAATTTTCAAAATGAAATTCAGTTTGGGATTCAAATAGTATAACATTCTCTATGCCTCATTGTGCAGAATTTTGTGCTCTAATGATACATTTCAGCACTATCCCACAATTAGACTTTCCAATGAAAATATTGGTCAAATCATTTGCAACACTCTTTAAAGACAATAGTTGATCATAATATTCACAATTTTTCATCTGTTCATATTACTATATTCAAATAAAACATGCTTCTGTATACATGGCAACCCTTCCCTATGGGAAAATAATCAGAGGTCTTAAATGAAAGAAACTCATAAATGTAGTTATAGTTCAATATATTTCAACATTCCTTCAATTTTCAGACTTCTAATTAAATAACTTATTTATGACTTTATTGAGCAAGGGTATGGTAAATATTAGCAAAGTCACACTACTTTTTTTAGGTTGGGGAATGACCCTGCTGACAGCTCTTTAGTGTAAAGATGGTTCTCACTCCCTTTCACTTAGAAAGGATGTCTTATGTTACAACAATCACTAACATGAATCAAAAGTATTAAAAAGAGATATATTATAAATGTAAGCAACAAAGACCAATAAGTGTTTGGAGTTTTATCTTCCTATTACTCTTTTACCTTAATTTTTCCAGTTCAAAGTCAAGGCTGTAATACTTTATATAACCAATAAAAAAGGATAAAATTGTGTTGTACTGATATTGTTCATTTGGTATTCAGTAAAATAAAGCTTTGCTTGCAGTAAGGGGTGAGAACTTGCCTTACACCTAAAGCCAAATTCATCAGAAATTCATGTTCACAGCCCAGAGAAAAAAATGATGTTTTTTATGAGGTTCCAACAAGTAATATATCTGCATGATGGGTTGTTCCAAAGAACTAAGCAAATGAAAATGTCAGTTTGCAGAAACTGTCAAAACCAGCCCATAACTTAATTTAGAATTGCTGCTTATTTAATAAACCACCAGTAGCCCTATCAGAGAGAGCTCTGTCACTATTTAAAAAAAAAGGACTGCTTTTTCTTCCACTTAACTTAGTTTTATATGTACCCTGGGCTCTGCTATGGGGAAAAGAACATTAATTAAATATAACACCCTATCGCCATACAACCACAAATATAGTCAATGTTTTAAACATATAAAATAGTAGAAACTTTGATCTGAATATATCCTGATACGTTAAATTGGGACCCGAGTTTGTAAGTGGTTATAAATCAGTGTGCTTTGCTCTATGTGTTCCATGTGGCATTCTCAAAACATAGAAATCGAAATGTACTCTTATCAATGTACATTTCATATTGTACCCATTTATAAATGTACATTGTATAGTTCTAATTTAAAACAAGGCTTTTATCCAGTTTCTTTATCAAAACACTAAGGACACTATTAGTCTTGTACATACCAGTGTGCCTTCAGAGACATCACCTCAGGCTTCATCTTTTGAAGTTACTAGCTATTGGGAAACAGACATGTTAGACTGGCAATAGATAATAACAATTCAGGAGAACATATGAACTAAGTTGACTACACTGTAAGCTAGTAACATAGGAACACTGAAAGGGTAGGGCAGCATATGACAAGTGTAGGGTGTGAAGAAACACATTACAAAGGGAGGAAATAATTGTGCTCTTTTAATTGCACAGAATAACTTGATTGTAAGTTTCAAAGACAGGCTGAGAAGGAATGTAATCAATTCTCCACATGTTGGCACAATAGAAATTTCTGGGGAGACTGTGTAAGAAAGAATATGAAAACAGCTAAATGAACTCACTTACTATGATGTGGAGCTTTCCCTTTTGTCAAGAATGGAAAAGAGCTAATGCACAGTGCATCAGATTTGGCAGCAAGCTGTATTTTCTCAGTATGGCAGATCCCTATTGTGCGTGAGTATTTGAGAAAGACCTACACACCTGCTTCAGTTATTCTCAAGATGAATGATGATTACAGAGTTTAAAAATGGCCTTTCTTTCCTCTCTGTTAACATTTCCTCATATGTGGGAGAAAGTAGTTCATCCAACTATCTAAATGTCACTTGGAATTGTTATATCATGCAATGAGCGTTAAAAAAAATTGAGGAAAGTGGTTTTGGATGAAGATTGTAGATAATGTTTTAACAACTTTTAACTATTTTTTTCCAGGCTATTTTTCCTTCAGCATCATTTTTATTATTGTAAACTCAGCTCTGCAGTCCTGTAACAGAGATATCATGATGCTTTTTTCTCATTGTGTTTTATTACTTCCAGCCAATTTTATAATGGGGCAATTTCTTTCCACATGCTACTTTCAAGCCTGCCTTTGATTTACTGTTTATGCAATTTCATGCAAATCGGGGAATCACCCTCTCATCCCACAAACAAAAGGTTCTCATATCATTTCTTTCTCCTATTGCTTTAATTTATTTCTGGTCTTGATACATCATAAAAATCTAATTTGAACACCCACTGTGTTTGAAAGAACAGAAACATCATTAAGTTATATCTTCAGTGGCTCTGGCTCGTTGTTTTTCATCATGAGCTTAAAACTACCTATAATAATATGTAGATTTGTTGGTAGGTGAATTGTCAGGCCATGGGCAATCTGCAGAACAAAATGTCAAAGATATCAAAGGCTGATGTGACTTTCTTCAGTACCAGAACCATTCCAAGTTGTTTAGAAGTTCGTTTCAAATCAAACATATGGAAAGGAATAAAACTATTTTTTTTAAAATGGACAAAGTTTTAGTATCTATTTAATTAGTGCTGTGAATTATGATTTGTTCTTCCTTTTATTTTATTTTTAAAAAAGAGCATGGGATCAAACTGGACCCTCTGAATGTGGCTGATAATTGGGGCAGAGTGAGAAGCCAATAATAATGGCTCTGGGATTTGTCTTTACTGCGTGTACTGGCTTTTAGGGAGCCTATTCTATTTGAATGCATACCTTCCGAAGCCTGGATGGAGTAGGGAGGGCCTTGGATTTCCCACAAGGCAGGGTACCCTGACTTCAATTAGGACTGGAGGAGGGAGGGTGAGTGGGGGAGCCGAAGGGGAGTGGGAGGAGGGGAAGAAGTAGAAATTTTGAATGGTATTATTTATAAAGTAATAATAAATATAAAAATATTACATAAAAATAGCTAGATTTTTTTTATTTTACATACCAATCCCAGTTCCCACTCCCTTCCCTCCTCCAGTTCTCTCCATCTTCCCCTCCACCCCACACCCCATCCACTTTCTAGCAAGGGTAAGGCATATAGCTTTGAGGAAGGCCCAAAGTTCTTCTCCCTGCTATATCTAAGCTTATCAAGGTACCCCTCTAAAGAGAATGGGTTCCAAAAACCCAGTACAAGCATTAGGGATAAATTCTGGTCTCACTGTCAGTGATCCCATAGATTGCCCCAGCCGTACAACTGTCACCCACATTCAGAGGGCCCAGTTTGGTCCTATGCTGGTTTCCCGCTGTCAAGACTAGAATCAGTAAGCGCCCATTAGCTCAGGCCAGCTGTTTCAGTGCGTATTCCCAACATGTTCTTAATCCCTTTGCTCATATTATTGTTCCTCTCTTTTGACTGGGATTTGGGAGCTCAGTCCAGTACGCCACTGTGGCCAAATGAAGGTTCTATGGTGGCATTTAACATAGACACCAATCTGACTACACGGCCAGGCCAGTTCAGGTAACCTCTCTACAACTGCTTAGAGTCTTAGCTGGGCTCATACTTGTGGATTCCTGAGAATTTCTCTAGTGCCAGATTTCTTGCAAGCCCCATAATAGCTCCCTCAATCATGATATCTCTTTCCTTGCCCTCCATCTTTGTCCTTCCCCCATATTGACTATCCCATTCCCTCAAGTTCACTTCCCCCCTCATGAATTGTGATTTGTAAGGATACAAAACTCTGAATTTAAATCAACTTCCCATTTAACAGAGGACATCTTTTACTATGTCCTCTGTTAAACATATAACAAAGATGACCATTTAAAATGGAAATCACAATAATAAAATATCTTCCTTTATATTCTTTGATAAAGCTCATAGTCATTTATATACAACCATCAATGTAGACTTTATTTTGGGTAGTATAATATTTGTTATTGAATAAGAATTTTTATAATATATCATGCATATATACATATATAATGAATACTTGTCAAAATTATATTATTTTACCAATTAACTCAATATTTTACATAAATTAAGAGCATATAATATTCAGTTCACTTATAATAAAATTCTAAATTAAAGACAAAAGAAAAAAAGAGTCTTCTTTGGGGATCTATTACAGATAGAACAAACTATAAAATTATAGTGTCTTAAAACAGCATGATAATTTATTTTCATACACTTTTCGAGATTAGGAATCTGTAAGACAAAAGACATCATCAATAGGACAAAACAGCAGCCTACCGAATGGGAAAATATTTTAACCAACTCCACAACCAATAGAGAGCTAATATCTAAAATATATAAAGAACTTGAAAAACTAGACATCAGCAAACCAAATAACCCAATAAAAATGGGATACAAATGTAAATAGCATTCTCAACAGAAAAATTTCAAGTGGCTAAGAAACACTTAAAGAAATGTTCAACATCCTTAATTATCAGGGAGATGCAAATAAAAACTATATTGATATCCATTCTTAAGCTTATCAAAATGGCTAAGGTCAATAACACAGTGACAGCTCATGTTGTTGAGGATGTGGAGCAAGGGGAGGGGGCACTCTTTCATTCCTGGTGGGAGTACAAACTTGTACAGCCACTTTTGGAATAAACATGTTTTGTCAGAAAATTGGGAATCAATCTACATCAAGACACATCACTATTGGGCATATATCCAAAGGATGTTTCATCCTACCACAAGGACATTTCCTCAAATATATTAATAGGAGCCTTATTCACAATAGCCAGAACATGTAAATAACCTACATGTTTCTCAGAAGAATGAATAAAGAATTATGGTACATTATACTATGGAATATTATTCATCTGTCAAAAATGGCATCTTGAAATTTTCAGGAACGTGGATGGAACTAGAAAATAATCATCCGTAGTGAAGTAACCCAGACTCAGAATGACAAACATAGTGTGCTGTGCACTACTTGTAAGTGGGTTTTAGCTGTTAAGTAAATGATAGTCATGATAGGACCTACAGACCCAAAAAGGCTAAGTTACAAAGAAGGCTACAAGGTAAGATGGGATGTCCTTCTCTATGCTATTAGTATGTGTTTCTCTCATTGGTTGATGAATAAAGCTGTTTTCACTAATGAGCCAGGTGGAAAATCCAAAGATACACGTGGAGAGAAAGAAGGCAGAGTCAGGGAGATGCCATGTAACCATCTAAGGAATAACATTCTAGTGCATCACTGGTAAGCCACGACAGTGTAGTGATACACAGATTAGTAGAAATGGCTTCATTTAAATGTGAGAGCTAGTCAGTAATAAGCCAGAGCTAATAGACAAGACAGTTTGTAATTAATATTAGTCCTCAGAGTATTTGATTTATAAGCAGCTGCAGGGCTGGGAAGAATGCACAAAAGGCTTCCAAGTACACTAAAAGAAATGCATGAATCTCCCTGAAAAGGGGAAATAGAATAGATTTTTATGGGGGAGAAGAGCATTGTGTAAACCTAGTGCAATAGAAACCCCAAGGATTCTACAATGATGATCCTAGGGAGCATTCTGTATAATGGAGAATACTGGAGCCTAAACCAGCCATCTTCTGTAACGAGGCAAGGCAGCCAGTATTGGGACAGGGACACCAACCCTGCCACAAAATTTGACTGACATTCTATCCAGTCTGTAAGATGTATGGGGGCAATGGAAGAATAGAAGTTGTGGAAATAGCCAACCAAAAACTGGTCTAATTTGAGACCCATGGAATAAAGGAGAATCCATGCTTAGCATTGCTTGAATGACCAGGAACTAAAGGCTGGACATCCCAGAGACCTAGAATTTAAAATACCTATGAAGAGATTCCTAATGATATTCTGCTGAACTAATAGAACAGTGATTAGTCCAGTTGTCATTAGAGATGTTTCTCCTCCAGCAGCTGAGGTGAACTGATGCAGAGACCCACAGCCAAATAGTAGGGAAAGAGAGAGAGACCCCAAATTGGAGATCTTTGTTGAGTCCCTTCTCTTGGAGATCAGGACCCCACAGAACAGGTTGGGGGAATAAATGTAGGAGCCAGAAAGGATGGAGGAAACAAGGGGAGCATCACCCACCAAATTAATTAAGCAAGGCTCTTAGGGGCTCACAAAACAATCACAAAGCCTACATGGATCTACACTGGGACCCCTGCAAGTACGTTATGGTTGTTAACTTTGTGTTTTTTGTAGGACTCCTAACTGTAGAAGTAGGGGTGTCTCTGACTCTTTCACCTGCCCTGGATACTCTTATGCTTACTGGTTGCATCATCCAGCTTTGATATAAGGATTTATGCCTAGTTTTATTACATCTTGTTATGGCCATGTTCGGTTGATATCCCTGGGAAACCTGCTCCTTTCTGAAGGGAAATGTAGCAGAATAGATTTAGGGGAAAGAGGATGTGAAGTTGGGGATATAAGAGGAGTGAAGAAATAGGCAGCATTGGATAATTGCATTATATAAGAGAAGAACAATAAAGAACTCTTACCAGTTTCCTGTTCAAGATATGGAAGAGTTTGCATTTCTTTATGGAAGCTCTGGGGAAAAATTCATTTCTTTGTTTTACCAGCTTCTAGAGCAGTGGTTCTAAGGTGTCCTAATGCTGTGACCCTTTAATATAGTTCCTCATATTGGGGTAATGCCCAACCATAACATTATTTCATTGCTACTTCATAACTATAATTTTTGAGAGTTATGAATCTTAGCATAAATATTTTTGAGTATAGAAGTTTGTCAAAGGGGTCACAACCCATAGGTTGAGAACCACTGTCAGGAGACAGCCTCCTATTCTGGTCTTCTTTAATGTCCCTTTCATATTTGAAGCTAAAAATATATATCTTTATAGTCATTCTTCCAAACGTATCTCTCTGACTCTCCTGTTTTACCTTCCTCTTCTCCTGCCTAATGATTAAGTAGATTTAATTAATTTCATCTTTTTAACAATATTAATTCCACATGATACCTCAGCTCCCATTTATCCTGGAAACTAACATATTTGTGGAGTCTAGAAATTAAAATGAAGATTTTCTCTTTGAAAAGGTGCGTTATTCTGCCCACCACCCAGGGAAATATGCTTCAGTATGTCCATGAAATCCATGGTAAACTAAACAAATTAAATACATTATAACTTTCAAATTTACAACTGTGCATTTTCTTAGGTTATAGAAAGGAAGTCAATAAGATTTTGTAATGTACAGTTTTGATTTTGTGAAAGTCCAGAAATATATAAAAATTTGAGGGCATTAAAGATTCTTCAATCAGAAGTAATGAGCCATGGCACTAATATATAAAAGTAGCTCCAGAATAAAGAATAAAGGTAAGAAACTGCTATTACCTTTAAACTTACTCTTGAGAGCTACTGGCCATCGTTAATTTCTTCTCTACTCTAAGTTTCAGAAAGAAAAAAGTATTTTAAATATTAAATTACTTTGTATTTTCACTTAAGTAGTTATAATTGAGGTGATTATTGTGGAAATAGAAAGTAGAAAGATAAGGGATACACTCTTCAGGCAAATACATCACATAATAACCATGAATTACACGAGACACGGAGGGAAGGAAGTGTTTTACAAAGACACTATAATGCAGTAGGGAGAATGGTGGGTAAAGAGCAAGGTGTCAGATTCTGCTTTGTCTCTAATTAGCACGTCATTTTGAGTCAGCTGAATGGCAGTTTATGGGCTCATTTTCCCCTTTGAAAAATGACTTTATAGAGAATTATAACTGAAGTTTTGTTATCATTCACAATTTAACATCACACTGCAGCTCTACTTCATACCTGCTGGGTCAAGTGCTCTGCTGCTTTTTTTTCTTTGTGACTTCACTGGCCTATCCTGTAGAACTAATGGTTATAATACACTTCTTTCAAGTCTCTCTCTCTCTCTCTCTCTCTCTCTCTCTCTCTCTCTCTCTCTCTCTCTCTCTCTTTTTTTTTTTTTTGTTTTTCGAGACAGGGTTTCTCTGTGGCTTTGGAGCCTGTCCTGGAACTAGCTTTTGTAGACCAGGCTGGCCTCGAACTCACAGAGATCCGCCTGCCTCTGCCTCCCGCGTGCTGGGATTAAAGGTGTGCTCCACCATAGCCCGGCTCTTTCAAGTCTCTTTATCTCCTATGACTATACCAACATCTACATTAGTTGAACAGATGGAATGAATGAAAATAATGACAAGCCATTGAAGGCGTAAGTCACAAACAATGCCACACCAATTCGGGGTTATGATTATTAGGGTGGTATTTATTTAAAGGGGAAAAAACTTACAGATCACTGTCCCAGGCAACAGCCCTCTTCGCAAACAGGAAAGAGTCTAGTCGCAGGCTGAGCAGGAAGTGAAGAGAGCGAGAAGAGGGAAGTGGCCGCTTTTTTAAAGGGAGAAACCATGCCCCAGTGGGCTGGTACCTCAGCGGTGATAGGCTGGAGGAGTGGGAGGACCTCCCGCAACACCTCCCCCTTTTGTTTAAATAAGAGAGTTCTAAACCTACTATGAAATTATATACAATAAGTACAAATATCCTATTCTAACTAGCTTAGGTCTTGTATAATAAATAACTTGGCCAAGTCATGAGAGAAAGTAACTACATTTATATAGTCTTCAACCCCATTGAAGATCTGAGAAGGGAAATAATGTTACCTGGGTAATTAGGAAGTTCAGTAAAACAACTTCCAAAACATGCAACAAATTACAGAGACAACTAGCTACCTGGGCAATCACCCAAAGTCACATTAGCAGCGTTGAAGCAACCAACTTTGGCTAAGGCCTAACATAACTGACATACCATTTTCTAAGGCAAGCAACTTTTCAAAACTATCTTACCCTGTCTTGGCAGGATATGACAGTCCTGTTTTATCCATTGATGCATGCTCTGTATCTTTGTCAGTTGTTGAGGTATGGACATTTCTTTGCCCAAACGCCAGTTCTGCCAAAAAGAAAGGCTCCAGGTGGAGTGTCTTTGGTGCTCAACATTCTCTCGGGAATAGAGTGGTGTTGCCAGGAGCAATTGTGTCTCACTACCACAAAACTCTGAGTTAGATTAAAGGCCATTTTCTACAGCTCTTTGAAGAAGTTGAAGATTATCTATCTATACTGAGTATAATCTCTATATATCTAAAGAACCTGATTAGTCTATTATAAATGACAAACTTAGATGACTATTAGTCTATATAATTCTCAATATCTATCTAACTTAAAGACTAAGACAATAAACGACTGTGAAACAAATGAGGACAATGACCTCCATATATAAACAATGTACAAATATACATTGCAGTAGGTAAATATATATCAATACACAATCATTATATAAGTATCTTAATCAGAGGTAGAAATGTACACTGCAATATGGTAAATATACAATATATATATATATATATATATCAATACAATATATGTCAATACATAAAAAATGTTTTAAACAGAGGTAGAAACATGCATGCGTACAATAGTCAATATAATTTAACTTTGTATCAATATACAAGAATCTATACCAATGTATTTGTCTAAAAACAGTAACTCACAATTACAAATCTATTATCCCATCATCCCTCTTTTTTTTTTTTTTCAAAATGATCCCTGAGCGTATAAAATTCCTCCCCCAACCCTCAATCGTATACTAATTATAATCAACCCCTAAATGATGTCCCTAAACCCAAGGGCAAGTTTTATTGGGAAAGGGGACGTCGTCCTCTAGAATTACTTCCAGCTGTCATGGGGGCGACTTCTTTCTGGGGGATCCTGTGAAAGTGAAATGATGGTTAAATTTCAAGATCAATGTCTTTTAAAATTGCCAATAGTCTCTGAGTATTTTGTGCAGGTCTGGCCAAAATGTTGTATAAGATGTGCACCATTTCAGCTAACCAAGTTGGAACTGTCTTGTGCAGCTGGTACCAAAAGCAGGTCTTGTAGTAGCGCTATCAGTATCATGACGTCATATCAACCAGGTGGAGTTGTTGTTATGGGGCCCCATCTTCTTCCTGGAAACTTCAAATGTCACTTCAGGAAAAACTCATTGTTCATTATGAAAAACTTAAACATTAATCCTATAGACATATATAGACATATATATATATATATATTCAATGAAAGACATGATAGATATATTCAATGAAAAGTATGATAGATATGAAGAAAAGCAAAGATGTTTTCTAAACTCATATTTCTTTCTGTCCCATATCATGGCTCTTGACATGAGACAGAAACTCCAGAAACTCTGGGTTTTTCTCTTACTAACAGGCTTGGAATTGGAGAGGGACTGAGCCAGAGTCCAACTTCAAAACCAGCTTTATAAATTTAGAAATATGGTTTAATATTACTTACACAATCCATTCAGTTGTCTTGATATTTCCTATTGGGCAGGTATTTTTCCATCTGTCAGTATCCAAACATCCAGGGTCCCTTGAATTTCTCAAAGATGAGTGTTTTCCTGTGGAGATAAGAACAGAACCCTGCCCCCATTCTATGTTTTTCTTACCACCTGTATGAATATCATCATTGTGGATGAGTTGTCATTTCTCCTTTCCAAGAGGTTTCTACTCTTCAAATCGAAACTTTATTAATTTTGATGGTATCCACAATTTTTCTTCTTCTGTGGAAACAAGAGCAAAACCCCTTCCCCAACGTAGCACATCTCCTGGCTTCCACTGAGAGGTCAGCACATCTTTGAAATAAATCGGTTGATTTAGTTCAGCAGACTTTTCCATTATCCAATGTCTTTCTCATTAGCGTTAAGAAAATTCAAGGTTAATAAAGCATTATGTAATCTATTTCTGGGGGTATTTTCAGTCCCTTTCTGTTTGTTCAGCATATCCTTTATAGTACGATTTGATCTTTCTATAACTGCCTGACCTGTAGGATTATTTGGTATACCTGTAATGTGTTTTATATTATAATAATCAAAAAAGTGTTTCATTTTCTTAGATACATATGCTGGACCATTATCTGTCTTTATTTGTGCAGGTATACCCATGATGGCCATAACTTCCAATAAATGTGTGATTACTGAATCAGCCTTTTCTGAGCTCAGGGCAGTAGCCCATTGAAAACCTGAATACGTGTCTATGGTGTGGTGTACATATTTTAATTTACCAAATTCCATAAAGTGGAACACATCCATCTGCCAGATTTCATTTCTCTTAGTACCCTTTGGGTTACTCCCTGCAGGCAACGGTGTTTGATTATAGAAAGAACAAGTAGGGCATCTCTTTATAATGTCCTTAGCTTGTTGCCAAGTAATGGAAAATTCTTTCTTTAGGCCTTTACTATTGACATGATGCTTCTTATGAAATTCCGAGGCCTGCAACACACTTCCAATCAATAATTGATCAATCTCAGCATTGCCTTGGGCTAGAGGACCAGGCAGACCTGTATGGGACCGGATGTGTGTTATGTACATCGGACAAAGCCTGTTCCTGATTATGTCTTGTACCTGGATAAACAATGAAGTCAACTCTGTGTCATTTGGTATAAATTCAGCGGTTTCAATATGCAAGATAACTCTTTCTGCATATTGTGAATCTGTAACTATATTAAGAGGTTCTTTAAAATCCCTTAGCACCATAAGAATGGCATATAATTCTGCCTTCTGGACAGAATTATAAGGGCTTTGTTCCACCTTACTCAATTCATCTGACTTGTAACCTGCTTTCCCTGATTTATTTGCATCAGTATAGAACGTACGGGCTCCAGTTATTGGAGCATCACGTACAATTCTAGGAAGAATCCAAGAAGTTCTTTTTATGAGATTAAGTCTATCACTTTTGGGATAGTTGCTATTAATTTCTCCCAAAAAGTTAGCACAAGCTCTTTGCCACGGTTCATTGTCTTCCCATAACTTTTTTATTTCTTCAGTAGTAAAAGGCACTATAATTTCTGCTGGGTCTATACCTGCTAGTTGACGAAGTCTCAGCTTACCTTTTATAATTAATTCAGAGACCTTTTCCACATAAGTTTTTAATTTTTTACTTGGTTTATTAGGTATAAATATCCACTCTAAAATAATATCTTCCCTCTGCATTAGAATCCCTGTAGGAGAAATTCTGGAAGGCAATATGACTAGGATGAAGCTAAGATTTGGGTTCACCCTATCCACATGTGCCTCCTGTAATTTTTCCTCAATCATTGTCAGTTCCTTTTCTGCTTCAGCTGTCAGTTCTCTTGGACTATTCAAATCTTTATCACCATCTAAGGTTTTGTTTAAATGAACTATTAGATCAGGTGTTATCCCAACAGCTGGTCGTAGACTGGAAATATCTCCTAACAACCTTCGGAAGTCATTAAGAGTCTTTAACCGGTCTCTCCTAATTTGTGCCTTTTGCGTTTTAATTTTCTCTAACCCTATTCTGTAACCTAGGTAATTAATAGATTTTCCTCTTTGAATCTTTTCAGGGGCAATTTGTAATCCCCACCTAGGCAAGACTTTCTTTACTTCTTCAAACATCCTTTCTAAAGTATCTTTATTTGAATCAGATAATAAGATGTCATCCATGTAATGATAAATGATGGACTTGGGGAATTGTTTACGAATTATTTCCAATGGCTTACTTACAAAATATTGGCACAGTGTAGGACTATTGAGCATACCCTGTGGGAGGACAGTCCACTGATATCTCCTATTAGGCTGAGAATTATTATAAGTAGGCACTGTGAAGGCAAATTTTTCTCTATCCTTTTCTTGTAACGGTATAGTGAAAAAACAATCTTTCAAATCAATAACTATAAGAGGCCATCCTTTTGGTAACAGAGAAGGCAAAGGAATTCCAGATTGTAGTGGGCCCATAGGTTGAATTACTTTGTTGACAGCTCTTAGATCTGTCACCATTCTCCATTTACCAGATTTCTTTTTTACAACAAACACAGGAGAATTCCAAGGGCTGGTTGATTCTTCAATATGGTGAGCATCTAGTTGCTCTTGCACCAGCTGTTCCAATGCCTGTAGTTTATCTTCAGCTAGAGGCCATTGTTTGGTCCATATTGGCTTCTCAGTTAGCCATTTTAAAGGTAGGGCCGTTGGTACCTCTAAACGTTTGGTATTTGCTGTATGTTCTTGTACAGCCTGAATGGCTGGTGACCTTTTTCCATAATACCTCATCATATCCTTCCCAGAATTATGAGTTCCTGGAAATACAGGAATGTTAATCTGGGTATTCCATTGCTGTAGCAGGTCACGGCCCCATAAATTTATGGCAATATTGGCTATATATGGCCTTAGTCTTCCTATTTGCCCTTCGGGCCCTATGCATTCAACCCATCTTGTGCTTTGTTTTACACGAGATAGGGTTCCAATTCCCAGGAACTGAACATCTACCTCTTGAAGAGGCCAATTCGGATGCCAAGATTCTGGGGTAATGATACTTACATCCGCACCCGTGTCTAATAAGCCTTCAATAAAAGTGCCATTTATACAGACTCTTAGCTTTGGTCTTTGATCATTAATAGAAGTCTGCCAAAATATACGTTTACTCTGTCCTATTGGGTTTTTTGACTCATCCTCCACACGTAATTCTTCATTTAGACCAGTATTACTTTTTACAGCAGAAATTGGAGCTTTTAATTTTCTTGGTGAGGCACGTTCTCCACTGTGACTGGGAATGACTGGGCCACTGTTGGCTTGGGGGCCTGCGAGAGGCCCCCCAAGGAGTTTCCCGATGATATCGGATTGCCCCGTCTGTCTGTTGTTGACCTACATTCGTTGGACCAATGCCTGCCTTTACCGCATCTCCTACATATACCTGAAGGCCGAGGTCTCCTATTTTTGTCATTCCCAGAAGAGATATTATTCCTAGAAATTCTTTGCCTGCAATTCCTTTGCAAATGTCCTAATTTACCACAATTAAAACACCTGGCAGTTTGATGTCTCCTCATTGCTTTGGAAATCGCTTCTCCTACCCAAGATTCATCATTATAGCTAAACGTCTCAACATTCATCGTATGCTGAATCCATTCATCCATAGGTGCTGATCTAGACTTTAAAGGCCCAATTATCTTTTTGCATTCTATGTTTGCATTCTCAAAAGCTAGAGATTCAAGAAGTATCCGTCTAGCTTCTGGGTCTGTTACCCCTATGTCCAGAGCCTTAATTAATCTTTGCAAAAAGTCAATAAAGGGTTCTCTCTGTCCCTGCCTAATTCTGGTATATGATTCAACCCTTTTTGCTGGATCTTGTATCCTATTCCAAGCATTTAAAGCTGCTTGGTGACATAGACACAGTACTTCATCGTCATAAAGAGCTTGGACCTGTGGATCAGCATATTCTCCTGCACCAAGAATTTGATCTTGGGAAACCTCAATACCTTTTGCTCTTCCTTGCTGTTCCATATGTTTGGATTCTTCTCTGAAATAAATTCCGAACATCAAGGAAGGTCCATTATCTAAAACTGCAGACACTAACTGATGGAAATCATGGGGAGTAGCTCTAGCATTAGAAGCCCAAGTCCTTATCATTTCCTTTACATATGCATTGTGCAAGACAAAATTAACAACAGCTTGCTTAATTTCTTTCAGATCATTCATTGCTATTGGCGTCCATCTAGCTTCTCTGACTCCCTTTGAGCCTTTAGAAGTTGATGCTTTTTCAGAATTAAGTATAGGGTATGTCGCTAGAACCCTGGGTAAGCCAGTTCTAATAGCTGGTGGAGGCCTTGTATCCTGTCCTTGTGCCTCCTTACTCTGTTCACCAGCTGCAATCATTTCTTCAATCATTTCAAGTCTTTTTATTATTGTCTCTCTTAAATCCTGAATCTCCTGACCTGTATATATTTCCAGTGATTTCACTGAGGTATCAATTTTTTGGTCCCCATTCTGCACCTGTGATTCCAAAGCTTTAATTTTTTCCTTCAAAGATAACATGTCCTCCTTAAACTTTTCTTGTATATCATGTAGATTCCCATCTTGGAGGTACATTCTGTCTGTTACCTTATCAAAACTTTGTGATAAAGTCTGAACGTCAAATTCAACAGCCTGAACCCTTTCAGGTAACTTTCTAATACCCTTGGATATGGAATCAATTTTGTCTGTCATAGTATCCACTTGTTCAGATAACCTCTGATTTTCAATAATTTTAATCCTGTCAATTAGTTGTTCATTATTAGTTCGTAAAGATTCTATCATTCTTAGGAGCGCCATATTCTTCTGTTCATTATTAGTACGTAAAGATTCAATCATTCTTAGTAGTGCCATATTCTTCCTTAATGATAGAATATGGAAAAGAAAACTGAAGGCTAGTAACAAGCAAATTAAGGTATCCCCATAATCATATAAACCTTGTATGATGTAATTCATTGTATTAGTAAATATAAATTTACTAATCCATTGTATTAGTGAAAACAAAGCAGTAAAATTTGCGTTAGAAACAAAAACTGCAATATTACCTATTATCCAGCAGGTGGCGCTGTTGCAGAGTCGCGGTGAAAACATGGTCCTGTTTCAGTGCCTTAGTAGATGTTAAAAACTGGAAAATGCAAGTTTCTCAACAAAATAAATCTAATTAAATCAATTCCTGAGACAAGTCACCCTGAGGGGTTGCAGCTTTCAGCAACCACGTGCTCTGGTTTGTGCCACTTAAGAGCTGTACTTGCAAGGGAGATTTAAAAATGACTCAGAAAAGAGCAAACCAGGCGGCCAGAGACTGCGCGGGCCTGTGGAGTTTAAATCCACGTGGGGAGTCCAAGGCCTCTGGCGGCTGAGGAAGGAGGGGCTCCCGCCAAGCCGAACTAGAGCCCGCCAAGCCCGCAGCTGCCAAGCCGAACTTGGGGCAGCCAAGCCGAACTCGCGGCTGCGAGTGGGGAAAGGAGAGGTTCTAAAACCAAACGTTGGGCGCCAAAATGAAGGCGTAAGTCACAAACAATGCCACACCAATTCGGGGTTATGATTATTAGGGTGGTATTTATTTAAAGGGGAAAAAACTTACAGATCACTGTCCCAGGCAACAGCCCTCTTCGCAACCAGGAAAGAGTCTAGTCGCAGGCGGAGCAGGAAGTGAAGAGAGCGAGAAGAGGGAAGTGGCCGCTTTTTTAAAGGGAGAAACCACGCCCCAGTGGGCTGGTACCTCAGCGGTGATAGGCTGGAAGAGTGGGAGGACCTCCCGCAACAAGCCATTAACATTCTAAATACATTAGTTTGACCGCATAACTAATGACTCTTGACCCTACTTCATTTTGAACTTCATTTCCCATTTTTCTCATAAGTACCTGAAAAGAGCCAGTAGTCAGTGCATCTCTCTAAAAGCCACTGCTTTCATTCGGTTACCCACTTAGTGGCTAAACTTTCTTTCCTCATAACAAATAATGATGTGATTTCAGTTTCCAGGATGTTGAGTGACATTAATGGAAAGAACAGGATTGTATTCCTGTCTTTAAAGGGACTTTAATTATAGACCCTTTTTTTGTTTTGCATATTAAGAATTAAACCCAAGGGTTCAGATGGAAGGTAGGAAAGTGTTTTACCACTGAGCTACGTTTGCAATTCAGGCTCTGAATTATGAAGCAGTGTTTTCTTGTCCTTGCCATTCATTTGTAAATATTATGCAATAGCATGCGTACATCTATTGTTTGTTTCTGGTGTTATAATAACAGTATAATGAAATGAAATATAATAAAACTGGAACATAATGAGAATATAATAACACACCTCACAGTTTAGGCTATAGCTGTATTATATTCAGAAAGTGACTTGACAAGACAAATACACTCTCCCTATCATTGATGCTTGCAATCAACACTGGATGGAGCAGAGAGTTGATAGCAGCATTAATATTTTGCAAATGCTGCCATAGAAACCAATGGAAAAGTGACTTTGTACTGAAATGTGACATCTCTGAGATCCATCTAGTGAATCATTGACATAGAAAGTGAAATAAATTAGAAAATAATTTTACATAGAGTCTCATAAATTTTCAAAATGTGCCTCTCAAAGCATTTGAACAAACTAATGCTTTAGGAAAAGAAAAGGCATTTGTCCTTGGCCTATTAAACACACAAGAAAGGTTTTCTTTATGTGTTAATACTATGTTTATTGAAGAATCATCCTGTCCATGACATTTAACTGATCTCAGGAATAATTTAAAGTTTTTATTTTAAACCTTTTAGATAATAAAGGTCTCATTTTCCAATCCTAAATCAAACCTTTCATAAAATTCAGAAGTTGGGTTTTAATAGGCATCAAATACATGTGTTTACAAAACTAATAACTATTATTTTGCAGTTCATTTGTAATTGCATCTACACTTTATATGTTTAGTATTGTCTATTCAGTTCTTTATATTTTTCAATAAATATAATTTCACTGCTTATATTTAAAAAATAAGATTAATAATTAAAATCTTAACAATTTATTGGTGTGGTCACCTGTAATCATTACTGTTAAAATATCAGTTAATTACTTTTCTCATTGTTCTGATGAAATATCTGACAAAGGAAGCTTAATCAAGGGCCTCTTTTGACTTACAGTTTGAGGGTACAGTCATAGTAGTAGAGGCATAGTGGAATGTCACACTTTGCCCACATTCAGGAAAGAGAAAGCAATGGATGATGACATTCAGTTAGTTCATAGTTTCCATTTTCATTCTGTCCAGAAAATCAGAGCATGGAATAGTGTTCATCACTAGGGCTGGTCTTCCCACCTCAGTTCATCCAGTCTAGAAAAGCATCAGAGACCAGTCCAGTTGTCTCCTGAATTATTCTTCATTCTGCCAATTTGACAATCGATCATAGCCATTACACCTTTATGTATTTTTCTTCCTTTCCAGTTCTCCATATTTTTCGTTCTTTTGCCCTGAGCTGCAACTCCAGACTTTTTTGTACAGCCTTACTTATGTATAAAGTGGTAACCTACCAGAGAATAAAACTCCTTGAAAGTGAAAAACTAAGTAACCTCAGCACACTGAATACTAAGTCTAATGGTACTTTCATCCATGATATTGATTTATGTGTTCGATCCACATGGGTTCCATTCTTTTCTAAGAGGGGAAGTTTGCAGCCACTCCTGTAACTGCGTTTGGGGAAATCTAGATCTCTTGTTCATGTTTGAAAGATCTGTATGTTTTGTCTCTAGAGGAGAGAACCAAATTTGACAATATCTTTATTTCATATATAGCGAAGCATAGGAAAGACTTTGACCCGAAATATGTCTAAAATATACTTTTTAAATTAACAACTAGTTTTGTACTCATCTCATTTATGATTATATGTTCTGTCTTAAATGGAGCATGCAAATTATAACAACTTGTTCTGGATACCTAGATATTTATTGTAATATATACCTTTAAAAACAACTGCTTTTATTCATATTCCTTTTGTGTCTGACTGCCTGTTTCTCTCTCTCTCTCTCTCTCTCTCTCTCTCTCTCTCTCTCTCTCTCTCTCTCTGTGTGTGTGTGCGTGTGGTTATGTGTGTGTGTGTGTATGATTACAGCCACGTGCATCACAGAGTGTGTGGAGAGGACAGAAGACAACTTTCATGTACTTAATTCTCTTATTCCTCCCTTACCTGTGTTCTGAGGAATAAACTCATTTTGTTCAGTACCTGATTACTGTAAAATTAATGATTCTCTTGCCAAAATAGACATTAAGTATTAACATATACTCATAAAATGGAGGACATACACAGACAATTTGTATTGTCTTATTTACTCATTTCATTTTGATTAAATACAGGGGATAGGTTGTATAAATATTTTATATGATGTAAATTCTGGTTACAGGTTAATTCTCATACATATTAAAACACTATAGAACATATATGAAAATGAACACCAATTCAAATGTCATCACCTGGGAGGCTAAACTTAAAGATTTCTAGGAGTTTGTGCCCAGCCAATAATATATAACAATAACCTGTTTCATAAAGAAGACAGAGAAAGAGAAGGAAGAATAGGAGGAAGAGAAGAAAGAGGAGAAGGAAAAACAAGTATCAGAATAACAGAGAAGAAAACTAAAGAATGAAGCCAAATATTAAAAAGATTAAATAGCGGTAAATGGTAAAAGTCATTTCCTGGTGGAAGCATGGGAAATGTTTAAGAACACAATTTTTCATGATGGCTCAATGAGTAAGGGGGCCTCCCACCAAAACTGAGTTCAATTTTCAGAGCTAGCAAAGAAGCAGCAGAGAATCCATGTTGAAACGTTCTGACCTGTACACGTGTGCTGTGGTTTGTGCAAATGCAAAGACACAAGTGTTTAAAACACAACGGGAGTCAAGAACAGAATTAAAACCATGGATATTTTGGTGTGGCACTTTGAGAATTTAGTAGAACATGCTAGGGTTCTAAGCACATTCCAATTTGGGAAATGTACTTAACAGTTGTAGGAGGTAGAAAAATAAGCTCAAGTGTGATGAAAGTATGCATTTCTTGATGATTTTAGTTTGAAAATATTCAAAAGAATAAGGCACAAATGAAATTTGTATGAAATTAATGCCACAGATAATAAACAAATCATATTAAATCCTATAAACTATGAAGTAAAAACGAACAAAATATTTTCATGTAACATGAATAGTTCATAAGAAAGGGCATTGCATTTTCCTTATCCATTCTTTGGTCGAGGGACATTTAGGTTGTTTCCAGGTTCTGGTTATGACAAACAATGCTTCTGTGAACGTAGTTGAGTACATGTCCTTGTGGCACGATTGAGCATCTTTTGGATATATACCCCAAAGTGGTGTTACTGGGTCTTGAGGAAGGTTGTTTCCTAATGCAGGAGTGTTCCCTTTATCCCACAACCTCTCCAGGATAAGTTGTCATCGGTGTTTTTGATCTTGGCCATTTTTACAAGTGTAAGATGGAATCTCAGAATTGCTTTGATTCGCATTTCTCTGATGACAAAGGATGTTGGACATTTCCTTAAGTGTCTTTCAGCCATTTTAGATTCCTATGCTGAGAGGTCTCTAGGTCTGTACTCCATTTTTTTTCTTTTTTTTTTTATTGCGAAAAGAAGAAAAAAAAACATAAACAAAAAACAAGTTTCCACCTCCTCCCAGCCTCCCATTTCCCTTCCCCTCCTCCCACCCTTCTCCCCCTCCTCCCACCCTTCTCCCCCTCCTCCCACCCTTCTCCCCCTCCCCCCACTCCTCTCCCCCTCCCTCTCCAGTCCACAGAGCAGTCCGGGTTCCCTGCCCTGTGTTAAGTCCTAGGTCCTCTCCGTCCATATCTAGGAAGGTGAACATCCAAACTGGCTAGGCTCCCACAAAGCCAGCACATTAAGTAGGATCAAAACCCCCTGCCATTGTCCTTGGTGTCTCATCAGCCCTCATTGTTCGCCATGTTCAGAGAGTCCGGTTTTATCCCATGCTCCATTTTTTTTTAAAGGAATATGTGGTACATTTACACAATGGAGTATACACAGAAGAAAAAAAATAAGGAGCTAGAAAACATCATTTTGAGTGAGGTAACACAGACCTAGAAAGACAATTATCACATATACTCACTCATAAGTGATTTTCTATACATAAAGCAAAGAAAGCCAGCCCACAAACCACAATCCCTGAGAACCTAGACAACAAGAACCCAAAGATAGACATACATAGATCTAATCTACATGGGAAGTAGAAAAAGACAAGATTTCCTGAGTAAATAGGAAGCATGGGGACTTTGGGAGAGGGTTTGAAGGGGAGGGGAGAGGCAGGGAAGGGAGTAGAGAAAAAGGTAGAGCTCAATAAAAATCAATAAAAAAGGGGAAAAAGAACAATTAGAAAAAAAAGAAAGGACATTCGCTGGGTGGTGATGGCACAGACCATTAATCCAAGCACTTGTGAGGCAGAGGCAGGGGGATCTCATTGAGTTTGAGGCTAATGCAGTCTACAACATAAGTTCCAGGACAGCCAGGGTTGTTACTCAGAGAAACCCTGTCTCAAAAAAAAAATAATAATAAACAGAAAGGAAGAAAAAAAGAAAGGACATTCAATTGCATTTGAAATATATGAGTATACATTAACATTTTTGTTATAAACAAACTATAAAAGAAAATGCACTTTTGCTCATTAGATTTTTAATACCTAAAGTAGCAGGAGTTTAGAAAATCAGATATCTTTGTTTTGCTGATGAGAATTTAAATGAAATAATTTATACGTTGCATAATTTAGCAGTATTCTTTCACACCAAACTGTGCTTACTATGTGAAATTCTCAAATTTATTTTTATGATACCCTCTTCCATAACACTTGTCCAGTGTGTAGATTTAAATGTTTTATGTGTATATATTGTCATTCTTGTTTTATTAACATAACCTTCAGCCCTTCTTCAATATATGTCAATAAGAATATCATTAATTTATGGATAAGAAAGAAAATTTTACATGTGATAGTATTGAAAGATGCTGAAAAATATTGTTTTCATAAAAGTAAAAGTATCAAAACTATGATATGCTATGCTATTTCTAGATGGAAAGCATATGGATATCTCTAAACAAACACATATGCTCTTACGTTCATTGAATATCTCTGACCTATTTGTACTTGAATTTGGCCCTCAAAGTTATGCATAGGAAACAACACTTTTCTGTAGAGACTGGAGTAGAACATACAATTTTTTTTCAATTTGTATATTTTCATAAAATTAATATTTTTATTTAGTATATGGTCCACACATCCAGTTAAAAAGCAAAAAGGATTTGAGCAAAAATTTTCTACAAAGAAAATCCCATTCAGTTAGAGTTATTTCTGCTGTATTAAGAACACTAATAATGAACATGAAACATGAGAGAGAAATATTTCCCTGATATTTTGACATCAACCTGAGATTTTTTGATAGGTTTTGCCCAATTAATATTCTTAACTGATTGGGGAGATCATGTTTTGACCCAAAAGTGCAATAAACCTTTAAAGCTTCTCCTTTACAACCCATTAACAATGACAGGACTCTATGTTACCTTTTAAAATTTTTACACCAGAGTCTCAGTTATTTAACCATTTTCCAATTATTAAAGCCATATATGAATCTGACTCACATTTTGCAGTCAGAATGATGAAAATAAAAACAGGCATTTCTCATGACAGTATAGAATATTAAATGGAAGGGGTGGAGCCTAAACCAAATAGAGACAATAAAAATTTCACATGAACATGAGAGTATTTCATGGCAATTAGAAGACTCCAGTGGTTTAATTTTCATCCTGGTTTCAGTTGCTGTTGCTCTAATGAAAGGACATAACCAAAAGCAAGTAGTGGAGGAAAGCATTTATTTGATATACCCTTCAGTATTGCTGTTTATCACTGAAGGAAGTCAGCACAGAGACTCAAACAGGACAGGAACCTGGAAACAGGAAGTGATGCAGAGGCCCTGGAGAAATACTACTTACTGGCTTGCTCCTCATGCCCTGCTTTCTTACAGACTTTAGGACCATAAGCCCAGGAATGACACCACTCACAATTGTCTGGGCTATCCCTCATCAATCACTAAATAAAAAAAAAATGCACTACAGGCTTGATACACCCTGATCTTATGGAGACATTTTCTCACATGAGAATCCCTCGTCCCTAATGACTCTAGTTTGTGTAAAGTTGGCAGAAAACTCGGCCGTATAATTTTCTTTATTACTAGTCAATTACTGACGGCTTTAGCAAATATATATAGCAGTTGCTAAAATGGTGAAATAAAAAAGAAGCAAAAGAATTACAGATATAGTGGTTCTCATTTATTACTCATTTCACATTGATGCGTTTTTTCCTAATGAGCAAAGTAAACAGTTGCATAGGAAATCTTACACATCATTTTATATAAGTATCACTTTAGATTTTAAAGTAATTGTTTTTATATAGTAATTTAGGAGGCCATATTTATGCAAGAGTAACAGTGTTTGTAGAATCGTTTTCAATAAGAACTGATGATTGAAATCACTGTTCAGTATACATATCATACTCACCTGGAATTTAACATTCTTTTACATCACTTCATTTCCTTGTTATATGTTCTACTAACAATCACTGTGACGGTTAATGAGAAAGAAGTAATAAATGGAGTAACTAGGAAAACCACAATTTAGAAATGAGAATGACCACAAAAAGTTTAGCCAAATAATTAAAGATATTTGATGAGGATTCCAGTGAAGTGTAAGTTAATTAACTTGAGCCGGAATAGGATGAACATTAAACAGTACTGCTCAACTTTCAGAAAACTGATGACACTATTAAACAAAAGCTTAGGAAAAAGAATTCTGAAGGTCAATTTACTAAGTGCAAAGTCTGCTATTTTTAAACACTTCCCATTTTCTTCTGGTATATATAGAAACTGAGGCAGAGAGTTTACCCTTAAATAATACTGGAGGCCAGTTTCTCATCCCCAAGGTCACTTTTAAACAGTGTGCGCTTATTACTTTTGCTACCTGATATCTAAATTACTGATGTCTTATTTTTATTTATTTCTCTTTGTCTTATTATTTTAAAAATATCATCGTGGAAAACGAAGGCTATTTATTTAACATCAGGCACTTCCTTTGATTACTTCATGTAAACATCTGCTGGTATCAGCAGTGGTACCTTGGCCATTGTCCAGCATCTTTAATTGGCTCTTGTTTGCCTAATCTGTTATAACAGATAATGTTATCATAGAATCATAGGATTCTAAAACAAAGTAAGCCTTTTAATAAGAAACTCTGCATTTGGCTTGCTTTGAGACATGTCAGTTTCATTTTATTTGTGATGAAGATATTATTTTTCTTAACAAACATGCTAATTCTAAACCAGGAAACATTTAGATTGTGTCATTTCTTTTGTGGAATGATTAAAAGTTCAAACAAGAAAATTGGAATGAAATTTAAATTGAACTAAGATAGGAAGGAGGCAAAATTAAATTGGGCTCAATAACCTCTGATTGCAACACACTCTGATGCTCGTTTGCATCTAGAACGATAAAGCACTAAAATATTTACTATTTTTAAGTATGCACTGTTTTATTCTGCAGTAATAAATGGTGATTTATTTGCCCAGATTTGGTATTGGTTTTTCACCTATTTTGTATTGCTTATAACCAGAATCCATTTGATGAGTGTGTCCTAAGTTTAATTTAATCTTCTTCACACTCCTAACACAGTAGATCAAAACAAATCAGGGAAAATAAAAATACATTTTAACTATCATTTATAATTCAGCAGTGAAAAATTATGTAGAGAAAAATAATGCATAAAATAATAGGAATAGACTATGTATGTGACAATCAATAAGGAACAAACACACACATATATAAAATTTCATTTAAGGAGGCATACATTTAAGTAGGCAATCATATTATAGATAATTGAATCATATCACAGAATATTAAAAATAACACTGCCTCTGGAATGATATTTGAGAAAATTGAGACAAAGTAAAGGCACAATCAACATACCCATGTTCAGAAAAGAAAATCACAGGAAGTAAAAAGAATATGCAAATGCCCAGGTAAAAGTTGGCATTATAAGAACAACAAAGAGTCCTATAGTTTGAGGGAAGTGCTAAATATAAACAGGGAGAGGTATGGTGAGTTTGGAAAAGGTAAAGAAGGATATTTGTGAGAAGACATGTTTAAGAATGGATTTACATTAGATAACATATATACAATGTAATGAATACATTAGAGAATCAGAGCAACAAGGAAAAAATGGAAGAGAAACAGGGGTGCAGGTAGGTGTATCCACCCTGCAGTCCACAGGCTGCTGGTGGCTCTTTGTATACAAGGATATAAACGTGGCCCATCACACAATCTTAACTCACTTAAAACATGGTTTGATTTTCTTTCATAATTTTTGTAAGTCGTAAGTTGGATAGTTCTTGAACATGAAATTGGCACAGCATGATACCCAACTGCTGTCAGAGGTTGGAGACCCATGACAGGGATGTTAATATCAATTCTATACTTTCGGACAAGATTTCTCCTTTTGTTAGTTTCCAAGAGATGTAAGGAAATACAATTTCATACATCTGTTTAAATAATGTTTTAAACATGAATACCAATTAAAATGAATTAAGAAAAAAGTGACAATACACTTTTCCTCACTTGGCTTCTTTTCTGTCAAGCAAATACATTAGTTTATTTCCTTTCACGCATCTGTTCTCATTAAATAAATTTCTTCACTTGAGACATTATTTTGTTCCATCAAGATATATACAGACTTGTAGTTTATTAAATTGGTCATCTTAATGTTTATTACATGTATTTATTTCTTGGTGGGTTGTGGTGCCCAAAAGCCACAGCATGCCTGTGGAGGTCAAAAGATACCTTGCTGAGTTGGTTTTCTCCTCCCACTATGTGGGCTCTGGGACACAAACTCAGGTCAACAAACAGCAGAAACTGCTTCAACTTGCTGAGCCATCGCAGCTGCCCTCCTTTTTTCTATTCTCCATTACATGCTGAAATTTTCATGATGTGCTTGCATTGCATATATGATGAACATGTTTTTAATTTCAATCTCAAGATTCAAGTAGCCAAGTAGAATGTACATATTAAATATTCATGCAAAGAAATAATGTCCTTCACTTAGAATGCTATTATCTCTTTTTATCTACTCAATCTAAGATAGTTTTATGAAGTATTAAAGAGAAATTAATGTTGTTTCTTACCTAGCTGTACTTTCTCATGTCCTGTAAGATCCCATGTTAAAGTACAGTGTAATCACTAGAAATGAACTGTATCTTCTAGTACTAAATTATAATTCAAGGAATGTAAGAGATAATGTCTATCTACTGTTACTCATCTTTTGCTCATATATCTCTTTAAGGAACAAGAAATGAGCTAATATATCTAAGACAATAGCCACATAATGCTTATAAAAGTGAGTGAACATTAAGAAGAGTCCAAAAAAGTGTGAATTATTTGAATGAATTAACAAAATGAAACTATTTTGATTATGATAAAAGTTAGTCATGTTGATTAGAAACACCAACATATCAATGATAATCCTGCCATAGTATTTTAAAATGAACAGGTAATTGTTCAAGCAGATTAAAAACAGACTGATGTAACACAATAGTGAACGAAATGTGGTTTTAGGAATAGTTAAATTAAACCAAACAATATGAAACTGAAAGATTTAGATTCCACTGAAATTTGAAGTCCAATGTGGTTGGTATCATAATTTTGATTTTTCACACAAAGAAACTGAGAGAACTGAGTAGACCATAATGCTCTAAGGCATTGAGATCTAAAGTTTTAAGTTATTGAAATGTTTGGTGTGGTTGGAAGTTTGGGGCACATTATTTTGTATCAACTATAATAGGCAAAACCTGACAAAAAGACCAAGAAAGGAATAATTAGAAAATGCAGATGAGAGCAACTTAAGACCTTTATTTAGGAACTAAAGACGAGGTGATAGTTTGATAGCTACAAGTAAGCAAATGTTACCATCTTTTCCCATTTAATCTATTCATTCTATAATTTGCATTCATGGTTTACATTTGTGAATATGATGTTATACGGAGGCAGCTTATAAACACAATTTTCATTTACATTGAAAATTGGATATGCTTATACATATTAATTTTTCTGTGTCCATGTGTACATAGACTTGTGTGTGGCAGACACAGAGAAAGAGCAATTTAAGGCTGTTTAAGCTAGCAAAAAATCATGATATCCATACATAAAAAGATATGTTCCAGGTGATGGTGTATGCATTTATATACTAGTATGATGAGACTGAAGAACAAGTCAAAGCACTCAAATGAAAGCAGAATGATCATATGTGAGACATGAAAAATCTCAATGTCACCTTGAAATAAATACAAAATTGATGTTGACAGCTCAACAGTGACAGGAGGCAAGAGACTGCCATGCTCGGAAGCCACAAAAGATACAATTGATATTTTAATCTCAAATATCATGTCTGACTAGACAGTCTGAAACCGGGAATTGTTATTAAAAATAAAAGGGTATCGCTGATACATGTCAGACTTCACTTTTCCTTTTCTAACCCTCATTCTCGTAGCTGAAGTCAAAGAATTTATATTTCCTAGTTCAAATGGTTGTTTAATTGTATTTCTTGGAATGAATTGTTAAAAGACAAGAATCTAATGCAATCTATGGTTCGTCCCTTTCTTTAAGAAATTTCCATTAAGGTTGGTTTTGTCAGTCCACTTTCATTTTACTTATTCAAGCATTTTTGATTTTCTTAATAAAGATGTGTGCATGTTGTATATGCACATATTATATAACTGTATTCATTTTCCTATCACGAAAAATATAAACCAGTTGTATGTGTAGCAATAATGACATTTGCCTTCTCTAAAAACAGGAGAAAAGCACCCTTAAAATAGAATTGTTTTCAAATGTAATTGTGCTTCAAGCTAGGAAACGTAGAACTGAAGAAAATAGCTTCAGAAGATAAAGTGTAATTACTATTCATCAAACTGTGTATACCAAGGTATATGTCATTTACTTATGACACAGAGTTCTATCTGTCTATCCCATTTATTGTAAAGTTTGTTTTTGAATCTGTGAAGTGAATCTAAGGACACCATTACAGAACAAGTGAAGGCACTCTAATACTGATGTCCCAAACATTTCGATGTACTCATTATTGGATCTTGTATATACAAATGAATAACAGTAGTAGAGAAGATAATAATGGTGCTAATTTTGATGCTGCAGCTAATTATGACAGTTAACATATTTTGTAAATTAAAAGATTGAAAATTCTGCTTCTTTTTTTACTTACATCACAGAATCTTGAAAGCAAATCTATTTTAAGGGTACTTTTCTCCTATTTTTAGAGAAGGCGAATGTCGTTATTGCTACACATCCAACTGGTTTATATATCATGTATGTCATACTGAAAATCATAAGTATGAGGAAATCCCTCTGTGTCCCTTGCACAAGTTATTAGCTAAATGAAACATGAAAGCAATAAATTTAGAAGAGGCAAAGAGTTACATTTTTCACATTGTAAATTCTAAATGGTTCAGAAACATACTTTGAGAAAATGAGAAAAGCATTTTCATTTCCTCTTTCATCTTATGTCTAGAAGAATAAGCAAAGTTTGTTCCTGAAAATTATTCCAAAGTATGTAGTTTTAATACTGGCATCCGTATAGCCAGAAATAAAATTTTGGGCAAAGCTTGCCTGAAAATACTGCACCATTCAAATCCAAAGGAAGATATTAGAACTGATAAGAAATGTTAGTAAATTTGGCTCCAGTTTTATAGGCTGCATTGCACAGTTACTACATTTACAATTTACATCTTTCTGTTCTGCACAAAACAAGCATCTTAAACAGTGCAGAAAAATAATGATGACATTTTAGCTTTCATTGTAAAGTTGAACTCCAGAAGGTAGGAAATATCCTTTCATGCTTACATTACCATGACAAACAGAAAGAGATAAATCCTTATGGAATGGGATATGATATAGGAACTAGGGGATTAATGCTTAGATGCTTCTTCCAATTTATTTCTCCTCTTATAAGTGTTAAAAATATATACCATATGTCATGCAGCCTGTTTTAATCCCATCAAAATTTCTCATACAATTCCTCAAGGGATATATTTTTCGCTGCCAAGTTTTCACTGTGCGAACGCTGACTTCCTATTCCTTTATGGAATTCTCCATGTTTTATTTTATGATAACATGTTTTTATGCCTTTTCGAGCAGTATTTTATAAGGAAAATAGTCCCAGGGGTGTTTCTTTTGATAGTCATACACTTCACAGTGACAGAAAAGGATAGAAATATTTCCAGAAAGTAATGTATCCATTGGTTGTTTTCATAGAACAAAAATTCCTTTGATGACACTTGTGAAAGGCTTTCATTACAGCCAGAATTTAAATTCAGTCCTTGAACTGTGCTTTTCCTGGATAATTGAGGGTCAGTTTAGAATTAGTTCTTGTTGCTATGCAGCTTTTCAATGACAGCGCATTACACATAAGAGCAAATTCCAGGCCGACTCTTTTAGTAGTATTAAGTACATATGACTTTTAGTGAGAAAGCCTGCATATGATAGCCCTGGAAGTAATTTTTGCCTTTGGATCAAGTTTTCCCCTTTAAAGTAATGAATAACATTGAATGCTAGTAAGTAAAGAAGGAAAGTATAGACTAATTTTCAATCCAGACAGAAAAGCACACTGAAACTTTATCCCAAGAAGATCATGCTTCTTTATGCTTCCTCTATGTGGGACTTTGGTTTTAAATGGCAGTAATGTCCCTAAGGTTTCCATTTCCTTGAGGCAGCATTGTTCAGTTGAAGAAGCTGTGATCCTCTCTGGCTCTCAGGTATCAATTATTAATAGTCAGGGTTCATAACAAACTTTACTTGACTTTAGTGCTCACATATGACAAAGCTGAAGTTATTTTTTTAAGTTGTTCTTGAATCTATGCATCCTTTGTCCAAACAAGTACTCTAATTATGATTTCACCACCCCATCACAGAGTCAGCTGATGGGTCATATGAAAGAAGAAATAGCAAATACATGTGTGAATGAGTTTCAGAGGTGCATATTGGGCTTTTCGATTCTTATAATTTTGTAATGCAACTAGGTGTCAGGTGAGCAAATAACATTATATTTTAATGAAGGAATTCTCCTGCCCACAGGTGCAATCCTGTCTTTTAAGTTATTTGAAGGAATTTAATAAATGGGCGAGGGGGGAGGAAACTGATGGGTTATGTGACATCATAACAATATTGGCAATATATTGGTAGTCAATATCAAGTAGCTTGTTCCTCCCTTCCCTCTCCCTCCACCTAATATGGTTTATACACATAAGCGCTCAGTTTCTCTTTGTCAAAGTCAAATTGGATTTCCTTTGCTATCAACTGGAGGCTCAAACTTCTTTGACCCTAATTTGGCAGACCTTCAAGGAGTTTATGGTGAATGCCTTTTCTATTTCTAACAAAAAAGCAAGGTTCAAATCCATTTTACAGAAGTGGATTCTGTTTGAAGTTTTATGTTCCAAAAGTGATATCATACTTCCTGAGCTCAATTCAAAAAATTATTTCTATATTTAATGACCAGTAAAGTTTAAATTCAAGTGAAAATAAATTGTATTGAGTAAAAGTAACATATTTCACTTCTTAAACTGACTTCAAAGTCAGATTTACAAAAGAAACAAAGCCAATACCATAAATACCTAAAGAAAAATAATAAGATTTATTAGTTTAGTTATAATTGAGCCTAATAAAACTTAGAATTACAATTAACTTCCAAATTATATTTCTACTCGAATTACCATTATATCTATATGTCCAAATGTGGTCAAATAATTTTCAGTGGTTGCCTTTACTTAAATTTCAATTTTTACTCAGAAAAATGACCAATTATTGGAGTTTATTTTTTTTATGAAATATAACCTCCATATGGTACCATGGACTTTTTAGTTTGTCTTCGTTTGTCTTATTTACACTTAAAAGAATTTCAGAGAAAGAACCAATTGATTAATAGCCGGGCAGTGGTGGTGCATACCTTTAATCCCAACACTCTGGAAACAGTGACAGACAGATCTCTGTGATTTCAAGGTCAGCCTTGAGTCCCCAAACAGACTCTAAAGCTGCAGAGAAAGCCTGTCTTGAAACACAAAACAACAAAAAAGCAAAAACAAAAAGTATTGACTCGGTTAGGTATGTAAAATGAGAAAAGATCCTTTAAAACTATGTAAATAACTGTTGTGGTAAAAACACGTGGTTTTAAGTATAATATAATTAGACTGACTGCATCTGCTAGAAAAATTAGCATTTCATTGATTATTATAGGATGAAGAGCGCATTTTCACATTTATTCCTTCAAAGTAGAAACTCATTCTTTTTTTGAAAACATTTTTATATACTATATTCTGATTATGGTTTCTCCTCCTCCAATTCCTCTTAGATCTTTCCAACCAACTCTAAAGCTTTTCTTTCTCTCTTTCTTTAGAAAACAAACAAAACAAAACCAAAATAAAAAACTAACAAAAAACACCTGCATACACATAAACATGTTAAGATATGAGGATACCATCACTGTGTGACACCCACATTTAAGGTGGGTCTTTACACTTGGGTTAATCCAATGTAGAAACTTCCTCACAAACATTCCTAGAAGTGTGTTTTGCAGATGGCTCTAGATCTGGTCCAATTGATAATTGCATTAATGACCCTAGAAGGTAATGGGCTTTTTTTTTTTTCTTTAGCATGAAGTTGTCTTTAAGGGTCAATGATTTTATTGAGATTTGCACTTTTTTCCTGTAGACATGTGCTTTAGTTTATATAGTTATGATAATACATGGCAGTTTTATATTGATTTATTTTGTTTTCCTTAAAAATTCTTCCTGCATAAAATAAACAGAGCAACCACACGAAACACCAACACCCCTGAACTGTTTCTTCCTATTTTTATATCTTTGAGGAGAGTTTTTATTTCTTTCCCTTAAAAGCCATGTATCCATTGAGGGGTAGTGGTGCATGTCTGTATTCCCAGCATTAAGAGATTAAAGTTCAACTCCTAACTCTGCTACATAGAAAATTTGAAACCAGCCTGTACTATATGAGACCCTGTCTCAAAAATATGCTCCGTATCTAGCATTTTACTGTGTTGATTTATAAAATGTTACTTCCATTCTCAATCTTCTATGTAGCTAAATTGTATGCTGTGATAAAAATTTAATGATGTCAAAACTAATTAAGTAATAAATCAATGTTGTAAACAATAAATACATAAAACTAAACTAATAAAATAACCTTCATTAAAATATCTTAAACTTTTCTTTGCAGCTTGAAATATACCTTCCTTGCTAAGGTTTAATGGTTATACAATGCCATTTTTATGATTCCCTCTTATTGTCTTTCAGATTCGATTCTTTAACTATTCTCATCAAAATGCAGATAGCATTTTCAGTGTTCAAACAATTATTGGTGATAAACAACCACACAAAAATAAGTCTTTAGTTCTTAATAAATTTTATTTAACTTTTAAAATCTTCCATTTTATTAAATTCTATATTTGTCTTCTTGGAGAATTTCATACAATTTATTTTGATCAAATTCACCTCCCCATTCTTGTCCCCCACTCCTCCAAACTTCATTCCTCCTCTTCTCTCCACAGCATTTTGTGTCATCTTTTTGTTTTTCAAAAATAGCTTATTTTCTTACACAATGTATCCTAATTTCAGTTTCTCTTCCCTCTACTCTGCTCATTTCCTACCTCCTCCTCCTCCCATCCAGATCCACTCCCTTTCTCTTCATTAGAAAAGAACGGGCTTTGAAACAAATAGGATAACCGCAGATTGTTCTCTTCCTCACCTTTCTTGGGACAAACCTGGGGCCTAACACCTGCTAAGTAAGCATTCTACCACTGAGCTACACCCTCAACTCAGGACTGATACCTTAATATGCACAAACTGATATGGACCATGCCAAAAACTTAATTCGACATTGGGTAAAATAAATGAAAGGATAACTTAGAGCCGACGAGATATTAATGTTGAACAAACATAGGAAACATGCTCAAGTTCACTAAAAAAAATACAAACATGCAAAAAATAAAAATAAAAAAAGAAAAGAACGGGCTTTTAAGAGATAACAAGCATGACAAATTAAATACAAAACCGTTGCATCAAAGTTAGACAAGACAAATCTAATAGAAGAAAAGGAGCTTAATAGAAGACACAAGTGTCCAGACCCATTTATTCACACACTCAGGAGTCCCATGAAATACTAAACTGAAAGCTCTAATATATGCAGAGAACACAGACCTATGTGAGCCCTCTGCTTATTGCTTCAGTGAAAAAAGACATTGAAAAGAGTTGTTAAGTTCCACCTCTAATTCAGAAATCTCAGATGTGAATAGAAGACAGAGAGACTCGAGGTATATTGTTTTGTGCAATTTTAATGCAAGAATAGACAACATGGCATAGCCACAAAATCAGTTAATGTATATAATACAATATTCAGAACATACAAATTTATAATTTAAAATATAAGTACACTTGTGTGATTGATATAACATTTATATAAAAATTGAAAATATGTTGTCAATTCCTGTTTCATAGTTGGATCTATGAAAATGATATCCATTTGAATGAACTTTTCAAACAATTACTTTATTCTTTTACCATCTTTCTCTATTGTAGAATGCTTGTGTCATCATTATTGAACTATATTTAATTTGAGTACAAGCTGCATGGTTTTGAGAGCAGTTGAGATAACCAGCATGCAAATAGGTTATGTAAAGAGCTGTACTTTATATCGAAGAACATAGTTGTGAAAGGTATCTTGAGCAAACAATTATGCTTGAATGCTATGATTGGAATTATACTTCACTTACAGATAAATATGGAAAACTTTTATCATATGCCAAGCACCGAGCCCCCGTGTATGCGCTCTGTGCCCTGGCACCCAGTTTGCGAGCTTCGGGCAAGGGGCTGGAGGTTAAAATACACAGACACACACAGACAGAGAGACAGCGATAGGGGTCATCCTTGAATTCCCCAAGAATGCCCCCTTTATTGTGTTCAGGGGCAGATTATATAGAGATAGCCACACCCCATACAAACCAACCAGAATATATATATATATATATATATATATATATATATATATATATATATATATATATATATTTCCAGTTCTTTTATCATGTATATACCAAATTTCACTGAGGATTCAGTTTCCTTTGCTCATAATAGCTACATTTAAAAAATACTATTTAATCTCATTTCTTTTGCTTCATAAGAGTTAAGTCAAAATTACACTATCATGTTCAAACTTGCTCATGTGAGTGTGAAATAAATGTAAACAAACATTCCAGAAGAAGTTATCTAATGCCTGCAGAATTAAGCTACCTACTTAACAATTATATTTATATTCATGACTCATGTATTTGTCTGTTTGTCTAAGTCTGTGCTGCAATTACAGGTGATTAGTGGACATGAATTTACTATAACTGAGGTACTAAAGTTGTGAGTCTCTCATGAGGATATTCAAATTGTGATATCTTTGTTTATGGTACATTTTAAGGCTGGCACCAGTTGAACTTTCCAGTATTAAACTCAGTCAAGTTGGTAATGCCTATAGCTCCAAGCTACAGGCCTGCTAGTCAGAAACTGTGCAAAACAACTAGGAAGGAAGCTAATCACTCAAATAGTTTTGAGGAATTGACTCTTCCTTCTTTTCAGAATAATTCAGAGCCTGTAAGAGTGTAACATTGAACTGAAACCCCACGTACACACAAGGCAATTCCTTCTGACAAAGAAAGTACTTGAGGTATTTCTGGGAGGAAATAGTATATGAGTGAAGGCACTGATGAACTTAGCCAAATCTGATCTCAACTCTGAGAATAGAAAATGGAAACCTGACTAAGGTGGCAAAGGAATTAAGAAAAGGCAGACATACATACCAAAGTGCTAGGATCAAGAAGACCATGAACTCTGAAACAGTGTGGAAATTGTCTTTATTATACACCGCTGAGAAAAGAAGACAAGTTTATTGTATACAATAGAAAGAGTGGGTCGATTTACTAAATACAACTGAAGAAGGAAGGGAACTAGTTAATTCAGGAACAAGGTCTCTGTAGGGGTAGCCATTTGGGAGGAGGAAGCTATCTGGGAGGAGGAAGCTGTGGTTGATAGTTTCTGCAAACACTGGTATTAGCTAGAGGCCAATCATTTATGGCATCTATGCTTGGACCAGAGAAAGGTTCTTTTCCATGGCTTGGGGAAGGCTTTGGCATTTCTGGAGATCTGAAGCACGAGGGTTCTTGACATGACTGTGGTAATGTCAATAATACACATTCACTTAGGAATTCATCCTCTCCCCACAGGTTTATTCACTGTTGGTTTTATTATAATTGAAAATGTTTGATTAGTCTATGTGATAATGGAGCAAATACATGCATCATGGCCTAACTCCGTAATCTTACTGTCAGTGGGTTTTTTTATGTAAAATAATTGGACTTGATACCGTATATTGTCTCAAGCTAGATAAACTACAGATATATGAATGACGTTTTAGAGTGATAGAAAAATAATCAACAGTTATATCCAACTAATTGTTTTCTTATCATTGAATAATCTTGGTATAGATTGAATTCATTTTTAACATGTAAATTTTGATTAGATGTTAGAATTAAACATCTAGAAAAGGAAAAATACAGAATTCCATATTTTATGCTTTTTATTGAAGATTTAGAACTGCTTATCAGTGTATAGTAATGGATCATAACAGATATCAAAATGATGTTTTAATTAGTATCAAAGGTTAATTATAATAAAATAGAGCACCTACCTGACAAGATAGAAAAAATATTATACTATGTCAAACAAAATATGAGTAAAGAATTGATCTCGTATCAGTAACTGACATTAATAATAATAAATTCCTGCTTGTAGGGCTTACAAAGACCCACAACAAATTTCCTCTTCCTCTAATTCCCCAAGATCATTTAAATATAGGCATTATCTTTTCTCTATCCAGGTAGTTAGCTCACTTTTCTCACATCTTAGAATTTCCAAAAATGAATTAATGACTAATTTTGTCCCTTGCATGGCTCTTTAAAAGCTTTGAATGACTCACCAGGACAAGCTAGATTACTCATAATTCTCTGGCCATCTTTGTTTGTAAATATTTATGATATTGTATTTCATTCTACAGAGTAACTGAATGAATAGAATGTATTTGATAGTTTTATATTGTATCACTTATGAAAAAAGCTATGATGCCTTAGGGTTATTAACAAATCTTGGGAGTTCTTGTAAGAAAACACATATACAAACACACACACACAATCAGAACTTTGATTTCTAACATCTCTGAAAATAAGAACTATCAAATTATTATCCTTGGCTATGTTGTTTTTCTCCTATATGAGCACTTTTTTTAAGGTGGAATGTTCTCTAAAGCAAAACTGTCATCTTTCAAACAATGGACTAAAAAAGTTTCCATTTTCTGTGAGTCCATTTTTTCAGTGAATATTTTCAGCAAATGAACAAGCACTGCATTAACTCCAAGCTCTGTTTCAGTGATTTCGTCAGTCAGACTAATTTCACTGAATGCTGTGTGAAAATTGGTCAGATAGAGGAAGAATGTATATTTCCACGATTTTATTGGGAAGTTTCAAACTTCTATTATCTCACAGGACCCAGAAATTGAATTGAGGCTTTGTTACTAAGCCAGGTTGTAGTAATGGACCCAGGAGTCAGTAGCTCAATTTTCTACTTCTTTGCATCACATTTTCTCTTGAAAATGATGCATGCAATACTAAAGAATGACAGGGAGGAGCCTCTCTAACGTGTTAAATATTTGGTTCACTGGGTCCTATCAGCAGGTAGGGCCTGCGGGGAGCTTGTTTATCCAGCAGAATGATCTCATTATGAGGACAGTGATATAGTATAGTTTATTTCATACCCTGAAGCCATTCAAGAAAACAACTGAGTGAATGATATTCATCCAGGCTCTGAATTGTGCTATTAGGAGTTGCAATAACTGGCAGCGTATTAAAATAGAGATCAGGGACTTCAGCTACTCTGCCGAATGAAGTTTTGAAATTCAAAGCTATTGAATTATTCAGTATTTTCCAATTTATAGAATAAAAGAATATGTAATTGACTTTTCACAGCACAGTAATGGAAATAAAGAGAATCCATAGAGTTTATAAATCTCTCAGTAAATATTTTTCATAATTGTTTGGTACCCAAAGGAATCATCTTATAGGCCAGGATAGACCTTGCTATTAAATAGGAAGAAGAGAAATTCCCTTCAACAAATAAACATGTTCGAGAATGTGGCTCAGCTGTAAATGACTATCTAGCATACATACATGAGACCTGAGGACAAAAATGTAAGTAATAATAAAGGAAGAAATATATCTCTAGTGATCAACTCTACTTGACTATATATACTAATCAATAAGTATAACCCGTTTTATTACACTTACTTATATTGTAAAACATCCATAAATATTACTAGTCTGAGAAAAAGTAAATGATTCTGAGAAACTACTATGAGGAAATAAAGTCAGCTGTAAGTTTGTCTTAAGAGAAACTTGTGGGATGTGCTATGCAATAAATTCATTAATACCTTAGTCCTACCATATCCATTGTCTTCAATACAGCGAGAGTTCTGTACAGAGTTGGCAGAAGATAGAGTTAAACAATTTATGCCCCCTTCCACAAGTAGAACATATTGTATATTGTAAAATTGTTCCTCTTCTTAACACTTCCCAATTCCTCTATTCATATAACTTTTTAAAATTATGATATGACTACTAAAATTAGTTTTCAGCTTTGGGATTGTCAAGAAATATTGCTACAGTTTGTTTTGTTTTAGAGTAATCAAAGAGAACATATTGTATTAGACGAGCCATAAAATGTCGTATGCTCCTCTTTATTATCAGTCAACGAGAGATATGCAAGATTCTCATTAGTGATCATTTAAACTTCTTATTTAAATAATAATCACAAATATTTTCATGAAATAGTGTTACTAATGTACTTCCAGTTCTGAGTATAGTCAATACTAATGGACATATTATAAAGATAATCTTGCTTAATTCAACACTTGAGGATCATTTAATTGCTAAATAACACAAAATTTAACCAGAATTTGTTTTGACTTTAATCATATGAACAAATGTTCAGCATAGATTTTCAAATGAAACTTGCCTTCAAATTTAATAACCATCTGAAATGTATATGTATTTGACCCCCAGCTAAAGGCTCTGTTCCCTCAAAGATAGGAAAAATTAAATCAAAATCAACAAAGCCTGAATTCATGTAATTTTCTGTTATCTACACAAATTCTGGTTTGCCACATTTGTTTAAAAATAATGAAAGAATGTTAGCAAAACCCAGGAAGGTTCATAGCACCTTTCTGCTGCAATTCAATAATTTAGAATTCAAATGCATTGCAAAACACCACATGCCTTAAGAATACTTTAAGCAAATATAATTTTATTTACCAAATCTATATATCTCAGTTAATCTCAAGAAAAACAAAGGAAAACAAAAAATTAAAACTTTTTCTTAACTTTGCTGATTTTCTTCTTAAGTTCAACAATATCAATGAAAATGGTTTGTAAATAAAGAAATACACAAAATAAATTGTTTTATGATTCATGATAAATCATAACCTTAGAAATTTATAGATGTTTTTGTAATATACTCAACAAAATTATTTAAATCAGTATGTTCACATCATAATAGGTATACATGTGCATATGTTAAAATACATTTTCCTAATATGAATATGTTAAATATACATTTAAATGTTATTATGTTTTTATGGGATTATTTCCACTATAATAAAAGTAAACAGTACCATTTAAAATGGATGTATTCCTTTTTTAATTCTTCGAATATTATTTGTAAAACTATATACAAATTGTGTCTAATTTTTTCAATAACTTCTTGATATTTTGAACATGTAGACATGCACATTAAAATACAAAACAAACTTTATACCTTTCTCTTTCCTTGAAATTTTCTCTATTGTAAGTGTTTTGAATGCTCAGCAGAGCCCATGATGTGAATATTGTGCATTCTGGTCTTTTGCTGCACAGACCAAACATCTCAAGACATAACATTTTGCTGTTTAAAAAATACACTTGTTATAAAGACAGAAAATGCGGTACGAGCTGAAAGTGAGACTTTCATGCTGGCCTCAGTCATCATCTGCTTCTTGATATGGACTTATGCTCCTATTCATTGGTGATGTCACAGTTCAGGAATCTGTTTGGAATTCTTAGTTATTCTGAATTCCATCTTCCTCATAACTGCATCCAGATCTGCATCCTGGGCATTATGTCTCACAGTTTCCCTTTCTTTGTTCCTCTTAACCTCTTTTTTTTAATTAAAAATTTCTGCTTCCTCCCCGTCTCCCCCCAATCCCCATGCCCCACTCCCCTCCCCCTCCCTCTCCAGTCCAAAGAGCAGTCAGGGTTCCGTGCCCTGTGGGCAGTCCAAGGTCCTCCCCCCTGCATCCAGGTCTAGGAAGGTGAACATCCAAACAGGCTAGGCTTCCACAAAGCCAGTACATGCAGTAGGATCTAAACTCAGTGCCATTGTCCTTGGCTTCTCAGCAGCCCTCATTGTCCACCATATTCTGAGAGTCCGGTTTTATTCCATGCATTTTCAGTCCCAGTCCAGCTGGCCTTGTTGAGCTCCCAATAGATCAGCCCCGCCATCTCAGTGGGTGGGTGCACCCCTCGCGGTCTTGACTTCCTTGCTCATGTTCTCCCTCCTGCTCCTCATTTGGACCTTGGAATCTCAGTCCAGTGTTCCAGTGTGGGTCTCTGTCTCTATCTCCATCCATCACCAGATGAAGTTTCTATTGTGATATGCAAGATATTCATTAGTATGGCTATAGGATAGGGCCATTTCAGGCTCTCTCTCCTCAGCTGCCCAAGGACCTAGTTGGGTACATCTCTCTGAACCCCTGGGAACTCCTCTAGAGTCAAGGCTCTTGCCAACCCTAAAATGGCTCCGTTAATAGAAGAGAAAGTGGGAAGCACTCTACAACATCTGGGCACAGGAGACCACTTCCTACATATAACACCAGCAGCACAAACATTACGGGTAACATTGAATAAATAGGACCTCCTGAAACTGAGAAGCTTCTGTAAAGCAAAGGACACTGTCATTAAGACAAAAAAGCACCCCACTGACTGGGAGATGATCTTCACCAACCCCGCAACAGACAAAGGTCTGATCTCCAAAATATATAAAGAACTCAATAAACTAGACTTTAAAATGCTGATTAACCCAATTAAAAAATGGGGCACTGAACTGAACAGAGAATTCTCAACAAAAGAAGTTCAAATGGCCAAAAGACACTTAAGGGCATACTCAACCTCCTTAGAGATTAGGGAAATGCAAATCAAAACAACTTTGAAATACCATCTTTCACCTGTCAGAATGGCTAAAATCAAAAACACCAATGAGAGCCTTTGCTGGAGAGGATGTGGAGCAAGGGGTACCCTCATCCATCGCTGGTGGGAATGCAATCTTGTGCAACCACTGTGGATGTCAGTGTTTCGGTTTCTCAGGAAATTCGGGATCAACCTACCCCAGGACCCAGCAATACCACTCTTGAGATGCCCTATCATACTGCAAAAGCATTTGTTCAACTATGTTTATAGCAGTATTATGTGTAATAGCCAGAACCTGGAAACAACCTAGATGCCCTTCCATGGAAGAATAGATGAAGAAAGTGTGGAATATATACATATTAGAGTACTACTCAGCAGTAAAAAACAATGACTTCTTGAATTTTGCATGCAAATGGGTGGAAATAGAGTGAGGTAACCCAGACCCAAAAAGATGAACATGGGATATACTCACTCATAATTGGTTTTTAGCCATAAATATAAGACATTGAGCCTATAATTCACGATCCTAGAGAAGCTAAATAAGAATGTGAACCCAAAGAAAAACATACAGTTATCCTCCTGGATATTGGAAGTAGACAATATTGCTAGGCAAAAATTGGGAACTGGGGGGGGGTGGGGTGGGATGTGGGAAAGGGAGATGGGGAGAGACAAGTGAGAAGGGGAGGATGGGGAGAGCTTGGGGGAATGGGATGGTTGGGATAATGGAAGGATGGATATGGGAGCAGGGAAGTATAGATCTCTTAACCTCTCTTATAAAAAGAAGAAGAAGAAGAAGAAGAAGAAGAAGAAGAAGAAGAAGAAGAAGAAGAAGAAGAAGAAGAAGAAGAAGAAGAAGAAGAAGAAGAAGAAGAGGAAGAGGAAGAGGAAGAGGAAGAGGAAGAGGAAGAGGAAGAGGAAGAGGAAGAGGAAGAGGAAGAGGAGAGGAGGAGGAGGAGGAGAAAAGAGAAAAAGAAAAGAAAGAGAGAGAGAGAGAGAGAGAGAGAGAGAGAGAGAGAGAGAGAGAGAGAGAGAGAGAGAGAGAGAGAGAGAGAGAGAGAGAGGAGAAAATCTCCCTTTTGGCTCCAAGCTATCCAATTCCAATTTATCTTTGATATTGAAACTGTAGTGATCCTTCTAAAGCTGAGCTGATAATACCACTCCCTTTGCACACCTTCTTTGGGGCAGTGGTCCATAAATTGTCACCTGTGAAACTCAAGCATTACCTGGAGATATTTTAGAAATTCAAGTTATCAGTTCCCTCCCATTTCTGATCTTTATCCTTTACTTGCCTACATACCTGAACTATTAAATTGACTTGAAATTTCTTCTTCTCAAGTATTACAATGAGAATTTCAGATACTCTTTAAATTCCAGTTCATTCTTTAATCATTCTTTTATCTTTCTGAACAGATTTCATTCCCTGTTATTTCATTTTGAGAAAATGAAAGGCAGTTACCTAGCAAAAGGATAGAATAAAACATTTATTCTGTTTCTCCAACATTGCTGGCTCTACTACTGAAATGCCTCCATTTATGTTTTTATTCAATGTGGGTATGCACAGAACAGTCCCTTGTAAAAGACAGTTTCCCCGAATTAAAAAAAAAAGTACTAGTTGCAGTAATTGTCGGAAATCAGCAAGCTTCAAGTAGTAAATAGTAGATAGTATATGTGGAGTTACATTAAATATGATTTTAACTGTAATGCATGATTATATGTTCATTGCTGAAAACAACAGTCTACTTGGGAATTTTATAAAATTTAAAGACCTTTTATAACTTGCAATCTTTAAAAATGTAATTCTGTTCTGTTACTTGCTTTAAAGCAACAATGAGATAAAAGTAAGTCTGTGCCTTGAGCCCTGTTATTGGTCTATAAAGGACCAATTTGCAGGGCAAATATCTTGCGATACAACAGGCCTTTCCCTGGGAGGAACCTGTAAATTGAGGAAAGGATTAAATTTGATCAGTGTTTGTTTTGTCTGTTGCTCATCATGTTCTTATTGAACTCAGTGTCTAACAAGTATCCCAGGGGTTCAAAAGACTCAAGACTAGCAATGCCTTCATTCCTATCTCTATGTCTATACCTGTTTTCTCATCCAACTAGAGTTTTGTAGAGACAGACACGAATAAACAACACATCTTAGGAACACAAAACAATGTGTTATTTAATAGATCATAAAGGATTTACTGAAATTTTATGTGTATTTTGACCTGTATAATCAAACTGCTCTGATTAAAAAGTTGCAGCCTGTAATATTATAAATATTATTATTGTTACTTTATCCAAATTAGCAAACATAAAATATCTAAAAAAAATAGTCATTTTTGAATGTTCTAACATAAGCTACTGGATGTCTGTACCAATAGAAATGAATATTTACTTCAGTAACCGCTCATTTATTGAAAACACTAATTGCATTATATGCCCCAACAATGCTATAACAGATACGTATAGATATGTAGGTAATTCTAGTTATTTAATTAGAGTTAAGCAAGCTTCAGATACAATGCTAACAAAGAGGATTGATTTCTAATTCTTGAAAATGAATACAAAGATGCAAATAATTATTCAATATTTTACATAAGTATAGATTCAATAAAGAATCCAAAATAAATAATTAAATGCATTTAAAAAATAAGGTGATGAGATGGTTCACTTTTAAAGCACTTGCCATTCAGTTTAATAATCTGAGTTTAATCTTAGTACCTATATGGTAGAAAAATTTGTGTCCTAGTTTCCACATGCATGTTGTGGAATGATATGTATGCCTTCTCCAAATAAATGACTAAATATATAAAGAGACTTAAAATTCAGAAAAATATTAAAATATATAATTAAAGTAATAGTATTGTTTTATTATTTTTCACATGTCCATATCTGTGGTGTGCACGGGTATTTGCATGTTTGCATATGTATAGGCACATACGTTTGTAATGGAGTCTACTTACTCATGTGTATGCTGGCTCATGTAGAAAACCAAGGGTGACAATGGTACTGAGATGAACCCAGAGCTCTCTGCTTATCCTTGTCTCTGCCTTGCAAATGCTGAAACTACAGTCAGGCTACCACACTCACTAAGCCTTTTCATTGGTACTGAGAGTCTAAACTCCAGTCCTTCCTTCCTGGCAATTACTTTTATCTCTTTCTCCAGCCCATGTCTTACTCTTAATACATGGACCTTATACAACAAAATAGTACATATTTTTTATCAAATCTTTATTTATGCTCACAGTAACAAAACAAAGTAAATCATTTTTTTTTTTTTTGCAGTACAATCTACATCTGCTTGTATTTGCCCAAATAATGTGGTGGGGTTTGACTCAGTTTATCTGAAAGAATGCAACAAAGAACATCAACTTTATTATAGTCATTGTTTTAGGCACTTCTTTTTTCATTTTAAATGCTGATAACAGAAGAATAGAGGTTCAAAGAAGACAGCTCTCCAGCTGAATTAGCATAGAACAAGGAGAGAATAATAATATTAAACAGGAGAAATTCCTTCATATTATCTATGAGTGGCTAGAAGAATGAAACCTTCAAAAAGAAGAAGGAACATCGAGATGGTCATAAGTATATATAGAATTTTAAAATTCAAAGTCAGGGCAATTTTGAAGTAAAAGTGTTTGGTAAACTTCAATAATTATTGAGGATGGTCCAGGGTGTTTGAAGAACTCCTACTCAGGCTGTTTAGTCTAGAGACTACAAATGAATCATAGACAGCACACAGGCCAACGTCAATCTCTTGTTATTTTTCTAACCAATTATCTGAGAAGCTCTTACACTTACTCTGAACCTTTATTCTGTCTTTCTGAAGGCTGTCATCATTGACTTTCTCTTGGTTCACGGGAAAGGTACACAAACAAACAAGCTCCCAAGGCAACGTGATTTCCTTATCATCAGGAAAATACTTATGATGATCAGTGTTGTCAACTTTACAGGCTTTAGAAGGGCTTCTAGCACACCTGTGGGGATTATCTGAACTGCCATGAGTTGGAAAATTCTGTCCACTGTAAGTGGCATCCTTTTCTTGCCAGATTCTGGAATGTACAAATAGTAAAAGAAAAATTAGTGGAAGGAAACACGAAGTTCTTTCTACTTCTTTAACGTGGATGTGAAATGACGAGCTGCAAGACTTATAGTATAAGAGAGCATGCCAAAGTGGACAAGTAACTTAAAGGCTACTGGTGGTAGGAATTCCTACAGCACCTCCCCCTTTTGTTTAAATAAGAGCATTCTAAGTCTAATACAAAATTATATACAATAAGAACAAATATGTCAAGCAAGAAACATGTGATAAATGTTTCAATAATTATCCTATCCTAATTAGTTTTTGTCTTGTATAATAAATAACTTGACCAAGTCATGAGAGGAAAGTAGCTACAACTATTTAGTCTTCAATCCCATTGAAGATCCGAGTAGGGAAATAACACTACTTGTGGAATGGACACTTAAAAGAAATCTCACACTTTCTCAGAATTGAGAAATAGCTGGTTATTTATTTAGGGGTAAACTCACAAATCAGAAACCTCTGCTGGAATGGAGATCAGAATTTAAATCTGCAATTGGAACAGAGAGAGAGAGGCCGGAAAAGAGGCTGGATGTATGCTTTACCTCAGCGTATATAGTATAAGAGGCTATGCCCCAGTAGGCGGGTAACCACAAGCTGCAAGACTTCCTACAGAAATTACTTGAGTAAGCAGGAAGTGTAATCAAGCAACTTCTAAAATGTGCAACAGATGACAGAGACAACTGGCTAACTGGGCAATCACCCAAAGTCTCATTTTCAATTTTAGAGCAACCAGCTTTGGCTAAGGCCTAGAGTAACTGACAGATCATTTTCCGAGGCAAGACATTTTTCAAAACCATCTTACCTTGTCTTGCAAGATTTGGCAGTCTTTTTTCTTGTATCCTGCTTGCCCTGTCTGGACAGCGTGCATTTTGTCAGTGGTCAATGCATGGGCAGTTCCTTGCCCAAAGGCCAGTTTTGCCAAGAAGAAAACAAGCACCGAGTAGAGTGTCATTGGTGCTCAACATTGTCTCGGGAATAGATCGGTGCTGCCAGGAAAAATCATGTCTCACTTCAACAGAACCCTAAGTTATTTAAATGCCATATTCTACAGCTCTTGAAATGGTTAAGATTACCTGTCTATGAAGAATATAATTTCTATATGTCTAAAGAACCTGATTAGTCTAACGATAAGTATGACAAACATAAATGACTATTGATCTATAAGCCTTAATACTTATATAACTGAAAGAATAAGACTTAATATTAGAATATTAAATAACAATCAACTGTGCAACAAATAAGCACAATGACCTCAAAATGTAAACAATGTATAAGTATCTTGATCATAGGTAGAAATGTACATTGAAATATGATAAATATATCCTAAAATTGTATGAATATACAAAAATGTTTTAAGCAGAGGTAGAGGCATGAATGCATACAATATGACAAAATAACTTTGCCTAGATATGCAAATATTGTAGATGAAAATAGGAACACATTTAATAGAATTTAAGTTTGTATCAATATACAAGAATCTATGCCAATGTAAATTGCTTGTAAATAATATCTCACAAGTATTCACTCCATTACTCACTATTATTACTAGTGTGAGTAAGCTCATACTTATCTATTATCCCATTCAATTTCCCCTTTTTTCCCAAAGAGATCCCTGGGCCTTAAAAATTCTCCCCCCATCCCTCAAACCTATACTAATTATAATCAACCCCTAAATGATGTCCCTAACCCTGAGGACAAATGTTGTTGGGAGAGGGGACATCATCTTCTAAAATTACTTTGAGCTATCATGTGGAGCAATGTTCTTTCCATGGGATCCTATGAAAGTAAAATAATGTTTAAGTTCCCAGATTACAAGTATAATTTTATTTTGTGTTTTTGTATAGTGTGCATGTGTATGGGTGAATGTGTATACATATGTCTGTGCATGTATTGCTCTTCATGGTTCCTCACTACCATCTTCTAAGTATTGAAAATATAGGAAGCTATCATACTTGTCTAGGTTTCACATGATTTTTGAGGCTCCAAACTCATGTTCTGTTGCCTCTGTGACAAGAATTTTACTCACTGAGACATGTCTTCAAAGTCTACAATATTTTTCTTTCCCCCTTCATTTTCTTTTTATTGAAAATAGATTACTACTTTCTCATAAAATATATTCTAATTACAGCTTCCCCCTCTACTTCTACCAGTTCCTCCCTACTTCTTCTCCCATCTGGAGCCACTCTATCTCTGCCTCTCCTTAGATAGGAACAGGCTTCTAAGAGATTAAAAACAAAACATAAAATAAAGTGTAATAAGATAAAACAAAAGTTATCACATTAAGCTTGGACAAAGCAAACCAACAGAAGGGAAAGAGTCCCGAGAGCAGTAATAATAATCAGAGATCCACTTGTTCACACACTCAGGAGACCCATAAAATTACTAAGGTGAGGTTGTAATATATACACAGAGAACTTAGTACAAACTCATTTAGGGATTGTCCTTGTTTTTGTAGTCTCTGTGAGTTTATATGAGTATGAGCCTTATCTATTTGATTTAGAGGGCATTGTTCTTCTGGTATCCTTCATCACATCTGGCTCTTACACTTTTTCTGCCTTCTCTTGCAGTTTTCCCAGAACTTTGAGGGGGAGGGATTTGATAGAGACATCACATTTATGTAGTGGTGTTCCAAGGATTCTCTCTCTCCTCTCTCTCTCTCTCTCTCTCTCTCTCTCTCTCTCTCTCTCTCTCTCTCTCTCTCTCTCTCTCTCTCTCTCTCTCTCTCAGAAGTTATTTTATTATTCAAGATAGACTTAGCGATCCTAGATTTTATGTTATTGTTGTTTTTTATGAAATTGAGAATTGTCCTTTCAAGATTTGGGAAGAATTATTCTTGAAATTTTGAGAGGGAATTGCATTGAATCTGTAGATTGTTTTTGGTAGGATGGTAATTTTTACTATATTAATCTTACTGATCCATGGGAATAGGAGATCTTTTTATCTTATTATATTTCTTCAATCTCTTTCTTCAAAGACTTGAGGTATTTGATCGTAGAAGTCTTTCACTTGATTGGTTAGAGTTTCTCCAACATATTTTATAATATTTGTGACTATTATTAAAGGTGTTGTTTCCCTAATTTCTTTCTGAGTCCGTTTGTCATTTCTATATGTGTCTGGGAGGGAGCTTCTGATTTTAGCGAGTTTATCTTGTACCCAGCTACTTTGCTGAAAGTGTTTATCAGTTTTAAGAGTTCCCTGGTGGAATTTTTGGGCTTAGTTATGTATTTTTTCTATCATATCATCTGCACATAAAGATGCATTGACTTAGCATCTGGTTTCTCCCAAACCCCGTAATGATTCTCTCAAGATATCTCTTACATTGCTCTCCCTCTCGGTCTTTCCCCCAACTTGACCTCCTGTTCATTAGAAGGTTTTAAGGAGTTTTGCTTGTGCTTCAGTTATGTTGGAATATCTAAGACCTGCTGTGGAAGAGTATCTGGGCTCTAGTGGAGACATATTACCCTAACTGTTATTGTGTTCTTACCACGACATCTAGGTATCTGGAACTGAAATGATTATAGGTATAGGTGATAATTTCTGGATTTGTCTTTGTTGGATGGATATTTTGTTCCTTGGTTTCTGTTTCCTCTCATGTTTTTTGGAGAGTCTGCTGTTTGTATGGTGCCTGGTAAGAACTTTCTTTGATCTTAAGAATTGTAACTATTGGGGATTCCAATTAAAATGTGTTTTTGGATATTGGGAGCTGACATTGGGGATAGGCTAGAGGTTGCAAGGGGGTTCACATAAGGAAGAAGAACAGAGTGTTCAACAAGAATCCATTTATTTCATCTTATTGGAATGAGGAGTGATGGTGAAGAGAGATCACCCTCTATGAGGTCTGGTATTGGACTGGGGATGAGAATGGGGCGTTGGATCCAGAGAACGGAAGAAGAGGGGAGGTCTACTTAAAACCTACATGCTTCCCTTGCAGAAGTGGTCTGTGGGTTATCATGAAGTGCCTGCTGGACTTAGGGGCTGGGATAAAGGAACAAGTGAGTAGAGGGAGTTTCTGGACTTTGTGGGATCTACAAGAAATGGCAACAGATGGGCAGAGAAGGTTGTCGCAGGTTTTCCATTGCAAAGCTAGGAATAAGGCTGGAGAAATGGGTTGGGAGAAGAAGGGAGAGGAGATGGTGGTGAAGATCTTCAGTTAGCTTACCCCTTTCCTTGGCCTGCTCAGCGGGTGTGTTCACAGGGAATGTCTGCTGGTGTTGGAGGCTGGGTTACTGAGATGAGCTTGGGGAAGGAAGGATTTGAAGAAGATCATTGTGATCTGTCGAGGATGGGGTCAGAGAAGAAAGGGGGGCCACAGTATGTTTTCAGCTACAGAGCTGAGGATGAGAATGGGGTGGGTGAGTCTGGAGGAGCAGAAGACATGGGAGGATCCACTGCCAGCCTACTTGTTGCCTTGACAGGAGCATCTCCTGAGTTATCATGGGGTACCTGCTGGAGTTGGAGTCTGGGACAAACCAATGCATGAGGAGGGGCGAATTGTGGAAGACCTGTGGGACCTACAGGAGATGGCATGAGAGGGGCAGGAAAATTTTCTCAAGGTGTCCTGCTGCAGAGCCAATGATGACAATTTTACTTCTTGTACAATGTATTGCGATGATTTTTATCTGACTTCTCAAAGAATTGGAAATTTATTATTTTCACCGCAATACCATTAGCATCTATAGCATCCCCTGGACTACAGTGGGGACAGAGTAGGGAATGGCATAACATGATGGACAAACAAGTTACGCATAAAGTTTCCATTAACACATTTAAGTATGACTGGTAATCGTGATTATTTTCCTTTGAGTCTTTATACAAGATATTGATCAGATAAATTCCAAATTCGAAAAGAAATGACACATGAAAAAACAACCTAAGACTAGAATTGATTTACCTGGATCAAGGAGATAAAAAAAAGCACTACATGTACAGCTCTATATTTCCTTTTGCTTTCTCAGGAGAAGATGTCTGGTTAGAGAGGAAAGTAATTTTACATTTTAGTTCAAGAGTTCCTAAGGGGACTTTACAGGACCAATAAAAAAAAAAAAACCAAGATAGAGTCAAGTGTGTGTGTGTGTGTGTGTGTGTGTGTGTGTGTGTGTATGTTTAAAGTTGTAGGGTAGATGAATGATTACTATAGAGAACCAAGTACTTTAGGCAAAAACTAAAGTTATACAAATGTATCAGATTATCAGAAAGATATTTAAGAGATAGGGATACATCTCAGTAGAAGAGTTTATATTTAAAATGAATATAAAAATAGATGTGGGTTTAATCCCCAGCAGGCACACACATGAGTCGGCACACCTGTACCCCCCCCCCACACACACACAGGAAAGAGAAAGACAGAGACAGAAACACAGCTAGACAGAGAAAGCAGAGTTTTATTATTTATACGCAGGACAGGGGAGATCAATACCAGGCTGTTACTCCAAACTCCATTGACTTCTCCTCAGTTTGGATGTTCTTGCCTAGGAAGGGTTAAAAAGATAAAATTCCAGCATTAAAGGGAGAAGTAGCCACGTAGCCCCACCTCTTCCTGAGGATGTGCTGGTAACTGATAGCTAACAGAAAAGGGAGAATTAGCGGTTTTAAAGGGAGTGGCTCCTGACAGCTCTAAAATGCTCCAGTTGATGGTCACATGTAACATGGGGGGCCAGGCTGCTTGTTTGTTGTTGGGGTTTTCTGTCCTGCCCGGTACCCCCAGCTGTTTAGCCGCAAAGAAAATCACACATAGGTCACCATAAATTGTAAGCTGATTAGCCCATTAGCTCTAGCCTCTTACTTGCTAACTCTCACATCTTGATAAACCCATTTTTCTGATCTATGTTAGCCATGTGGCTCACGATCTTTTTTTTTTCAGTGGGGCAGATCACATCCTGCTGCTTCGGTGGTCTGGGCAGGAGTGGGAAAAATCAACTTCCTCCTTCCCAGAATTCTCCTGTTCTCATTACATCATTTCTACTTCCTGTCTGGTTTTCCCGCCTATACTTCCTGACTGGCCAATCAGCATTTATTTAAAACATGATTGAGAGAATACAGACAATTTTCCCACACCAGTCACATACTTGAGAGTGTATAGGCAGACCTAATGGTATTCAATATACTTTTTTTAATTTGGAGTACACAAAGATGTATCATATAGAATAGGAAGTGAATATGAGGGAATTGGGCTGAATATGATAAAAATGTATGATATTCTGGCTGAGTCATCTCTAATTTTTAAAGTCTAGTTCTACTTTCCCTGGATCCCGAAGTCTCCAGAATATTTCCACATTTGTAGTGATCCAACAACAAAGTGGTTGTTTACTATGATAGAGTGGAAACACTAAAGACTGATTTGAAACATGGTTTATGTAATCTCCATGTTGTCATTCTCAGTGACGACTTTATTTTATTTTATACTCAATGATATATACAATTGCTGCATTAACTTCCATATTGTGAATTTGCTTCTCATTGGGGGAATCCTGACATAACTTATAAGTCTAATATATATATATATATATATATATATATATATATATATAAATATATATATATGTTAGGATAATAGCTTGTGAATGCTTTATTCTCCTCTAGTTTCCCTTCTATTTTATTAACTGTAATCAAATGCTTGTTTGAAGGAAATCCTTACAAAATATATAACATGCAAAGCAATATTGTTGTTTTCAAATTAGCAGTACCTGTTAGAATTTAGAGATTAAATATGACCATGGTAAACTACGTTATTCCACCACCTGGTTTATCTAGGAGCCAGCTTTTCCCTGATCAACAGGGAAGACTATCTTAAAAGGAACACGATTACAGCTAAGCAAGGTCTACACTCACCTAGAGATGACCTACTTTGAAAGGCTGATTGATAATAATTTTTAGGCCTTCTCAGACTAAAGGTTTCTAGAGTCTGTGTTCAGGATAACTGGCAGAGCCTCCTGAGAAGCATCATATCTTAGAACTTACCAAAATATTTGAAAGCACTCTTCCAAAGATGTTACACTGTATATATTTTTAAAGGGAAAAATCTGGAAGCAATCCACCACCTGGTAAATGTGATTAAGAAAGTAAAGTTGGGTCCAATGCATTTTGTGAATGCAAGTCGAATGCAAAGGTTAGCTATTGGTGGGGTTTGCTGTCCTTAGCACAGATTAACTTGCAGTGGCTTCTGCTTTTCCCTTAAAATGACAACTGTAATTATGCCAAATTTTAATTATGACGTTTATATTTTGAAAGCGAATCTGTCAGTGCCTATTTAAAGCCTACCCTCAGTCTTTTGTTCAGTTTTTGTGATATACTGCACACATGACCTTTATTTATTACTGACAATCATGTCTTCAGCTTTGGGTTACTTCACCTTCAAAGGGTAAAATCTATTGATGCCATTATGCCAGACATTCACTTCTGGTTAGTTCCATTTAGAAAAACAGAAAATACAAGCAAACACTTTAACTCCATCTATTGAGACTTTTAAAATTCTCTGTATGCTCATAGTCTAAAATCTTTTAATGAGAACATGATAAAATGCCTTTCAATGACATTACCACTTGATACATAAGGAACTTTGACTTCCTATTATGAAATTGTTAAGTCTATAACACAACCAAAATCATGAGTTACTAAGTAAATTTATCTTACTTCTCTCTCTTGCTATTTATATTCAGTCAATTGACTACTCCTGACCATTTGTACCTCTGAAATCTTTGACAAACATTACATCTCTACTGTGTCTGCTGAATTCAGGCCTGTACGTATTACTTCTCTGGTTAAAACCTTCTTCTAATTTATACTTGGACCCAAAATTCTGTATAGTACATTAAAGGGAAAACTATTAAACTGGCTCTACCACTCTCTGATTGAAATGCTTCAAGGTACACCATTGCTCTTACAAGGAATCTAAACACTTTTAAACATCTCTTAAAACCAACAATAGATCCTTCCTTTGTTTACCTCTTTCGTTTTATATCTTGTTATTTTTTTGCCTTAAATTTTAGAGACAACAGAAATTCATTAGTAGTTCTTATAAAACATGCAGTATCATACTTATATGACTTTTTTTTCTTCATGTCTGTATCTGTATTTGTCTGCTTTTTCTTAGTGTGGTCAACTTGCTAAAGTTCCACATATATCTCCAGTATCTCCTTTTCATGAAATATTACCAGAACCATCATTGCAAATTCTCATTACTGCAGCCCTGTTTTAGATTATGAAGATATATATATATATATATATATATATATATATATATATATATATATATATCTTCAACAAAACTGTGAACTCAAATGAACCTGGTTCTCCATACATGAATACATAAGGAAATAACTGAGTTGTGAGTGTTAAACAGCAAAAAATAATCTAGAGACAAGAATTATCAGCTCAGTAAAGAAGTTGAATTCATCATTTCTGACAAAATTATTGATGTCTTTTTTTTAATTCTAACACTTACATTTTGTTTAGTTTAAACACAGTGCCTTATACATGCTCACCACGCACCCTACCACAAACGATATCACTTTTATAAAGTTTTTTTATTTCATTTTTTTTAATTGGTGAGATTTAGCTAAGTAATGTGGGCTGACCGTAAATTCATTGTATACCTCAGGCTAGCCTTCATCACCTGATTCTCTTGTCTTCACCTCTTGTGTCTGTGGATTATAGACATGTTCCACCACACCTGACACTTAAATATTCATATTAGGATGCAATATGTGTGAGTTCTATGATTAGATTTTTTTTAGAATTCAACCTTTAAGCTTGTTACCATGGAAATATTTTGAGCTCTTACATATGTAGGAATAGTGACTTACTTAAAATACTTTTTCTAATCTCATTTGAATATATTGACATTTTCCAGTGTATATAGCTTTTGTTCATGAAATGATGCTTCAGTATGAACTCTCTAGAAAGCAATTAGTTCTGAGTCCCAATTCCATCACTGTCTTCATCTAAATTCCCTGAAATTTAAGGGTGATAGAAGAAAGAAATAAGGATACAGTTTCCTTCTTTTATTTTCCCACACAATTTTCTAGCTTCATAAACTCTCATTGATTGTAAAGAAGTATTACCGCGGAGAAATATGGAAAGAGGCTGTTGTCATGGATTCTTCACATTGAAGGTTCAACTTTTTAAATGAGACTTGATAGAAGGATGTTTTATTCTAGAATAAAGAAAAACAGATTTAATACTGTTCTCTACAATTAACTCATAGTAATTTTTAAGAACTAAGAAGAAAAAAATAGAAAATTTGCCTTGTTCTTACATAATCAAAAGTATATAGAAATATGCTTTTTTTTTTCCTGTGATTTTTCCAAGTAAGCAGAACTTAGACACTGAAATAAGGAAAACCTGAAGGAACTGAATGAATCAATAATAATTTTAGTCAGCAAGAGTACAACTTTAGGTGATCACATATCCTTTTAAAATTTGAGATGTCCTTAAAGTACCATGCTAAAAACTACTTTGTGGTATAATCAAAATGGCTTTTAAGGAGATACTGCTGTGTGTTGGAGTAAAATGTCATCATGCCTCTAAATTATTTTGTACTAATTAATGGAAAAAAATGAACACATGGGATGGGAAGGAAAAAGTTGTAAAAATAATGAAAAATATTAGAAATATTGAAAAAGAAAGCAATTTCATAATTTAAATATTTGTTCAAATATTTTGAGTAGACCTTATTGTAATAGATAATTTGTCATATTTTATCTCAGAAGTTACTGATGACTCAGGCATATGGACAGTGTTGGTGTATCAGTAATGTTGGAATCTACTATTTTGTATGTGTATCAGGGAGGGGATATTAAAAGATGCTGTTACCAGATATGTGGGAATATGCCTGCTGTTCTAAGATTCAGCAACTGAGTTAAGTACATAGCAGTTTAGACATATAGAAAGTCCCAGGTCATTATTGCCATGCAATAATAGTTTGTCTGAAATTTGGAAAATGGTCCCTTTGGAAAATATATAAAGAAAAACCGTAACCCTTAGCTTCTTTATTTTCACCACGGTTTCTTATTTATATATTTTCCTCAATACTCACAGACATCAGAGCAGTAACTGTTTACCCTTGAGTTTGATTGTGAAACTGCTATCAGAGCACAACTCAATTTTATTTCTTTCTATATATTTTAACTATGACATATTCATTTCTGAAGTTATCGGCATGGGTCTAAAGAGTGAAAGAACTACACTGTAATTTTCACAAATTTTTTTTATCATAAATGATAAAATTATAGAGAATTATGAAATGTAAAAAGAGAGTGTAATAGTAAAGTGAAATGTGAAATACTATATATACATATATATATATGTGTGTGTGTGTGTATATATATATATATATATATATATATATATATATATATATATATATATTTCTACTTGGGCTTCCATAACAAAATATAATAGATGGAGTGGCTTATATAATGTTAGCTTATTTCTCCCAGTACTGGTAGCTGGGAATTCCAATATTAAGGTATCAAGCAGTTCAGTTTTAGTGATGGCTTTCTTTACAAGTGGCAACCTTCATTCTTTGTACTTACACTATGATCTTTTTTTGAGCCCCGATGGAAGAAAAAACAAACGTTCATGTCTCTATATCTAAGGGCACTAATCCTATCAGAAGGAGCCACGGCCATCTGACCTCATCTAATTCCAAACACCCATACCTGGTTCCTTCTCCAAACACCAGTGTATTATACTGTTACTGCTTCAATTTGTGCTGGGGAGGGGGCTGCACAAATATTCAGTTCATAGCAAAAGAAAGTTTTAGTTGACAGAATATTGATTACCATTGTCCAAATCAACAAAATTGAACTTCCAAGCAATGGATGCCATTATTTGTCTATCCCCAGGACAGAGATGCAAACATTACTAGGAATGTATTGTCTGGCTTAACTGAATGTGACAAGCCATAGAGTTTCTGCATTAGTAGAACCTGATGGTAATACACCTGCCCCAGAGATTGCCAACAGTCTTTCTGAATTTCTTGGGGGGGAGATTGGTTAGAAGATGTCTCACCTGAAGGATTGCTAAAAAATTTACCAAGCTGCTGGGGACCATTCACTTCCCGAGTTAGGTGCTGGGGAGCCATATTTACTGAAAAAAACCTGCCAAGTAAGCATACTAGAACAGCAACGTCTCTCTGGCCCCCTCTACTGACAAAGCTTCAATTCAACAGAACAAAGGAAAAATATTTTAAAGGCCCAGAATTATTTTTACAGAGCAGCATAAATGGTATATTTAAACCCGAGCAACAATAAATAAATAATGAACTTAGTGATACAAACTAAAGCTAAACATTGGAAGGAGCAAGTAAACAATGCATTGTTTGCCAGTAGAGTAAACTACTTTTATCAGACAATTCTCAGTATTCTTCATCACTGTATGTATTCTATGTCTAGTATAAGTCTGATTCAGTTCATAGACTCTGTAAACAGTTACATAAATGAATGAATGAAAAAGTATGTTGCTAATTCTTTTCTCTAATGATTTTATTCTCTCTCCTCTTTATTATTGCAGCTGATGGATGCACTGATTGGTCTGTTGATATCAAGAAATACCAAGTTTTGGTGGGAGAGCCTGTTAGAATCAAGTGTGCACTCTTTTATGGTTATATCAGAACAAACTACTCCCTTGCCCAAAGCGCTGGACTCAGCTTAATGTGGTATAAAAGCTCTGGTCCTGGAGATTTTGAAGAGCCCATTGCCTTTGATGGAAGTAGAATGAGCAAAGAAGAAGACTCCATTTGGTTCAGACCAACATTACTACAGGACAGTGGGCTTTATGCCTGTGTCATCAGGTACCTTTTAATGAAATTATTATTGACTCAATGAAACTACATAGTGTTTTCTAATACTTAAAGCTTCCTGCTGTCACTTTCAACTGTACATATTGTCTCAATATTTGCATGTGTTGCCATGTACTAAAATTTAGAATCTAAATCATAAAAAGATGGGATTGGAATTTATATTGAGACATTATTTCAAGCTTATGGAGAAAAGAGATACCATCTGGGTATCTACTTCTGTTGCCAGAAATTACTAAAGACTATGAAATAAAATTTACAGAGGAAGTAAAATGTTGCAAATAAAATGTAAGCAAAGTCTTGCAGAAGAGACGCAGTTTATTGCTAAATGGGCAGTAACATTTTGTTATTGACCTTCACAGACGGAGCAGAGACTCCTCTGGTTTATGCACATATGCAAAGATGATTTAGGTAATAGTGGTGTGTTTTATGTGTGTGTGTGTGTGTGTGTGTATGTGTGCATGTGTGTGTGTGTGTGTGTGTGTGTGTGTGTGTGTGTGTATAGTGCCTGTGCACACACAGAAAGAAGGGTAATGTTGACCCATTAGGGAACATAAAGATTTTGTTACAGAACCTTTGTTAATGACAACTACTAGTCAAAACAAAATCTGAGTCTTCATGAACAAGGATCAAAGTTAGTAACAAGTATTTGCTATCATCCATAAAGAAATTAATTGCATATTTATAAATATTTTCATCATAAAATAAAAGATATGCATTTTACTTAATGCATTAAAACAGGATCCATTTAACATATTAACAGTTAAAAATCCCCCTTTAAGCATGTTTAGCCTTTCATGGGCTGTGAATAGCACCTTTCATAAATGATAGTGAATGCCGTTACCAAGCTGATTATAAGGAAGGAAGGTGTGTTTAGTTATAGTTATTGATGTTTCTGAATTTCACTGTTTTGCAATATAATGAAAAGTTTAAAGTAGTTGACTGTGAACTGTGAAAATGTTTTAAAAATTCTTTAATATTTATTGTAATTGTAATTCAGCTTCTACTTCTGAAATTCTGATTAACAGCAAACATTCCTGTGGCCTGTACTTTGGCTTATGCTAGAGCATCACCACAGGCGTGTTGGCATGTTAAAATGCCTCAAAATCACTTAAGAGTTGAACATAAAATAACCTTCCAAAACAAAAAAAATGTATTAGAAGTTAAAGAAATATACAAGTTGTGAGTGTGAGTATTGATGAATGACTGCCATATTAGTATAGGACCACCTGCTCATGTTGAACCATCATTTAATTTCGTATTTTCTATCTCGCATGTAAAATGTCAGGGGACTATATAAGACACATAAATGCAGGGCCATCATTCATCTGAAATTTGTCATGTTCAATTGTATTAAGGGACTCATTTTCTTCATTTGTTGTTGATGGCAAAATAATGTGTCACATTAGTAATCTGAATTTCAAAAGCACTGACCTGCAATTCTTTTATATGTTTAAATATAACCTCTGATCCAGTCCTTTCACAACTTTCAACAAAATGACCCCTGCATTTAGAGTTGCAAGGATGAATGAAAAGTTGACAATTTTCCAAAATGATGCCTTTTGCCATCTGTTCATATGTCTACATTTTAATGGAAGGTGAAATTGAAAGGCTAAAAGGCTTAAAGTTTAATGCGTGTCAAGCTGCATTCTAGAGGAAGTGACAAAGTGAGGAAATAGTAACTTTTGCCACTGAAATTCAAGCATGCCATTGATTTGCAGCTCATGATGGTGCGGCTTCCTTTTCCAATTTGGAGAAAGGTTCTCAAAATCTTTATAAAAAAGAAAAGCATTTAAAGCAACATGACTTGCTGTTGACAGTTACAAGCCTAAAATTGTTGAGTCTCTGTAATTTTGGCACATCGTTAGCTGTTAGACAGGTCACAAACTGTCATGATTACTTTCTAAATAATTCACTAGCAAAGAATTTTAGAAGTTTCAAAGCATGAGCTTTTAAGATAAGCTTCCAGTTTTTCTCTTAAGTGTATGGTATTAACTTACCAGTGACATAGTTTAACAGGCCTTATCTACATCTAATTCACATATATACCTAAATATATGCAGTGGAGTATTTTAAGTCAAGAAATATCTATGTTTACTATTACTATAATGAACTAAAGTTTCCTTATCCTTTTAAAAGAACAACATCACAGAGTTGCTTGAATCATATAAAATATTTTTATTAAATTTTTCCTTGCCGGGCGGTGGTGGCGCATGCCTGTAATCCCAGCACTTGGGAGGCAGAGGCAGGCGGATCTCTGTGAGTTCGAGACCAGCCTGGTCTACAGAGCTAGTTCCAGGACAGGCTCCAAAACCACAGAGAAACCTTGTCTCGAAAAAACCAAAAAAAAAAAAATTTCCTTATTTTTTATTTTAATGTTTTATAAAATGAATGAAAAACAGTAATGTTTTGTTTCTATCGTTACTAGCTATAGAAATAAGCATACTTTATAAAAGAATACAGATTTTCATGAGTTCTTGACCTCTTAATTTTAACTCATCACTTTAGAGAATTATGCACAATTGGAAGTTTCCTATATAGAGCTGGCCAGTGCCCCACATGGTGGCATATTGTTTGATCTATGATATTTTTATTCAAAAGTAATTCTGAATTAATTATAAAATTGTAATTGGCAAGGAGAATTAATATTCAGAGATATCATGAAGGATTTCCCAAGGTTCAATATTGAGATTTTTCATAGATCTGGTTCAATATCATAATGAGGATAATGTCATGAGGGCAGTCAAGATATAGAATAACACTACCAGTGCAAAGAGCTGTCCTATTCTTTCATAGTAATGTTCTTTCTACGTAATATTATACTCAAAATGGAAGCCATCATATAGTATATAATCATTTGGAATTGGATTTTTCACACAGGATAACTCCTTTGAATTCCATCCAGACAGTTGCATTTCTTTTTATTCCTGAATAGTGTTCATTGGTTTTTTTTTTTAGTTCACTGAATGGCATCTGATCTATTTCTGACGTGAATCAGGTAAAGCTAAAGTTTCTCCCCTCAGCAGTAACCCACTCCTACAATCTCAGCACAGTAGGGCTTGTTTATTTAGTGATCAGCCTGGATTTCATAAGGAAATCATATCTCAAAATGGCAAGCAAACTAAGACAGAACAAACAAAAGTATCTAGAAGTTTTAAAAAAGGAAAATTTGTTCTGCTTCTTATGGCATAAATGTACAAGAGTGTGTATATACGTGTGTGTGTGTGTGTGTGTGTGTGTGTGTGTGTGTGTGTGTGTGATAACATTGTTATGGCATCAAATTAAAAAGAATTCTTAAATACTTTTCAATTGCTGTGAGGAGACACCATGACCAACACAACATATAAAGGGAAGCATTTAACTGGGGACTTGCTGACAGTTTCTCAAGTTTTGTCCTTGATCATCATGGTAGAGAGTATGGCAGCAGACAGGCAGGCGTGGTACTGAAGCAGTAGCTAGCAGCTTACATTTTATCTGAAAGTTGAGCTTTTGAAACGTCAAGGCCACCCCCAGTGACACACCTTCCTCAACAAAGCCACACCTCCTACTCTTTCTCAAATAGTGCCTCTCTCTGATGACTAAGCATTTAAATAGGGGCCATTCCCATTCAAACCAGCACATTAGCTGACAGAGCAACTTTACTGTGCTCCTACTGGCAATGCAGGTGATAGAGTTTACCACTAATTACATCATTTTGTCATTAAAGCCATTCTGGTAGGTGTCTTGTGACATATCATTATGATTTTAATTTTCATTTCTCTAATAGTTAATGACGGCTCACATCTTTATGTGCTAATTTACCATCTCTGTCTTCTTCAGTAAAGTTTCCATTAATGCATTTGTCTATTATTTTATAATTGAATTGCCTGTCTTCTTTGCTGGACTTTGAAAATTCTTTGCATGCCTAGATTCCAGTTCCTTTATGAATACGTGATTTGCAAATACTTTCTGCCACATCATGGCTTCATTGCTCATCATTTTAATTTCCTTTGCAGAACAATGTTTTCAGCTATTACAAGGTTTTCTATGTATGGATAATACTATTGTGTGAAGTGAAACTTTTGCTTCTCTGTGTTTTTTCTTGAGTTTTAAATGTGTAATCTTTCAAATTTTGAATGCCAAACATTCTAATGCTACATATATAATGCTTATGTCTTTGATTCATTTTCAGCCAATATCTAAGATGTGAGCTTATACTATAATGGTTTTAGTGTGTAGATATATAATAGACCTAAATTTCTAATAAAGCAAGTCTTCCTACTTCTCTTCCCAAACCATTCTTTTAAAATATGCTGCAAAGTTATTACAGTTATTTAGCTGTTGTACAGTTTAGTATTGTCCATGAAAATTTTAACACATCTGTCTACAAAAATTAGCCCAATTATAATTTTATGGCAATTGTGTAAAATGTATTGATTTGAAAAGAACTCATGTCTTAAGTAGGAGGAGCCTTGGATCTATGAATCCAATAGGACATTCTATTTATTTAGGTCTTTTACTTTGGTTTCTTTCATCAGCATTTTGTCATTTGAAACATGTCTATTATAAACATCTTAATTACTTTGTACCTAAGTATTTCTGTTCTTTGGAGTATTGGTAAAATACTGTATTTTAATTTTGAATTCAATATGTATATTTTAAAATACATGAAAACGATAACCTTTTTGCTAACAATTTCTAAAATCATGATTTTCTCAGTTGTAATCTGCTCTTTATAGTATCTAACTACTTTTCCCATTTCTTCAGTTTCTATTTGGAGAATCAAATGGTTCTCATTTAGCATTTATGCTACATATTAAATATCTATCAAAAAGTACTTAAAGAAATTCATTTACTTATTCATTCATATAACAAATATCTTCTGACAATTTTGTGATAAATAGTGTGCTGATGTTAAAATACAAAGATTTTAAAACTTTTGTTCATTCAAGTAATTTGCATAAGAGAAAATAAATATTCAATAACTTGCTATAGATACTATGAATATAGTTTACAATACCACATATTTTTCCACTTACAATTAAAAAATGTGGATATAACATTAGGAAAACACCTAAGATATGTCTGAAAAGTTGAAAAGGCTTCTTCAATGACATGAAAATGCAGCATATTTTAATTAATTAATTAAATAATTTTACATCCCAACCTCAGTTTCACCTCCCTTCTCTCCTCCCATTCTTCCCTCCCACCTCCCAACTATGCTTCCATCTACTCCTCTTATGTTTCTGTTCAGAAAGGGGCAGACATTCCACAGGTATCAACAGAGCATGGCATATCAAGTTGTGGCCAAACTAAGCACCTCCGCTTGTATTAAGACTGGGCAAAGCAACCCAGTATGAGGAAGAGGTTCACAAGAGTCAACCAAAGTGTTAGGGACAGCCCTGCTCCCTTTGTTAGGGGTCACACAGAAGACCAAACTACAAGCCGCGTGGTGGTGGTGCACGCCTTTAATCCCAGCACTTGGGAGGCAGAGGCAGGTGGATCTCTGTGAGTTCGAGACCAGCCTGGTCTACAAGAGCTAGTTCCAGGACAGGCTCCAAAACCACAGAGAAACCCTGTCTCGAAAAAGAAAAAAAAAAAAAAAGACCAAACTACACAATTGTCAGATATATGTAGAGGGCCTAGGTCCATCATGCAGGACCCCCTGGTTGTTGGTTAGGTCTCTGTAAATTCCGTGAGCCAGATTAAATGTTTTTATGGGTTTCCTTGTGATGTCCTTGACAACTCTGACTCATGCAATCCATCCTTCCTCTTTTCAGCAGGATTCTCCAAGTTCAGTCTAATATTTGGCTGAGGGTCTCTGCATCTGTTTCCATTAGTTACTGGATGAAGGCTCTCTAATGGCAATTGGGGACAGTTACCAATCTGATTGCAGGAAATGATCAATTCAGGCTATATATCTACAATTGCTGGGAGTCTTAACTGGGCCATCTTTATAGATTTCTGGGAGTTTCCCTGGCACCAGGTTTCTACCTGATCCCAAAATTTTCTTTCATCCAGAACCATACAACACAGTTTGTTCTATACAGATTAATGTATGATTTTTTTAACCTTTATTTAGTTTCCTGAGATTAATTTTTGTGGTCTACTCAAATAATATATACTGATTTCCTGAAGAAATCTAGTTTTATGTCTGTTTTTACTCTGCCTGTCCCAAATTGCTCAAAGAAATTTTTTAAAATTTTTTATTGGGCTTTACATTTTTCTCTGCTCCCCTCCCTGCCTATCCCCTCCCCTTAAAGCCTCCTCCAAGAACCCCATTCTTCCAATTTACTCAGGAGATCTTGTCTTTTTCTACTTCCCATGTAGATTAGATCTATGTGTGTCTCTCTTAGGGTCCTCATTGTTGTCTAAGTTCTCTGGGATTGTGATTTGTAGGCTGGTTTTATTTGCTTTATATTTAAAAACCATTTATGAGTGAGTACATGTGATTATTGCCTTTCTATATCTGGGTTACTAAACTCAAAATGATGCTTTCTAGTTCCATCCATTTACCTGCAAATTTCAAAATGGAAATAGACCCATATCTATCACCATGCACAAAACTCAAGTCCAAACAGATCAAAGACCCCAACATTAAGCCAGCCACACTGAACCTTATAGAATAGAAAGTAAGAAGTATACTTGAACACATTGGAACAGGAAACTCCTTCCTAAATATAACCACAGCAGCACAGACACTGAGAGAAGCAATTAATAAATGGGACCTACTGAAACTGAAAAGCTTCTGTAAAGGACAAGGTCAACAGGACAAAATGACAGCCTACAGAATGGGAAAAGATCTTCACTAACACTACATCAGACAGAGGTCTGATCTCCAAAATATGCAAAAAAAAAAGCACAAGAAACTGATCATCAAAATAACAAATAATCCAATAAAAAATGGACTATAGACCTAAACAGAGAAATCTCAACAGAGGAGTCTAAAATGACTAAAAAACACTAAGGAAATGCTCAACATTCTTAGTCATCAGAGAAATCAAAACAATTCTGAGATTCCATCGTATACCTCTTAGAATGGCCAAGATCAAAAACACTGATGACAACTTATGCTGGAGAGGTTGTGGGGTAAAGGGAACACTCCTGCATTGCTGGTGGGAATGCAAGCTGGTATAGCCCCTTTGGATGTCAGTGTGGTGATTTCTCAGAAAATTAAAAAACAACCTTCCTCAAGACTCAGTAATACCAGTTTTGGATATATATCTAAAGGATGCTCAATCATGCCACAAGGACATGTGCTCAACTATGTTCATAGCAAAATTGTTTGTCATAGCCAGAACCTGGAAACAACCTCCATGCCCCTCAGACCAAAGAATGGATAAGGAAAACATGGATACATTTGCACAATGGACTACTACACAGCAAAACAAACAAACAAACAAACAAAAAAACCCAACAACAACATCTTTAATTTTGCAGGCAAATGGATGGAGCTAGAAAACATCATTTTGAGTGAGGTAACTCAAAGATAATTATTTTAATGGCCAAATGTGAGTATAAGACAATCTGTAACATAATGAGTTAAAACAAAGTGTATTATACTTTAACATTATATGCAATAGAGACTTAACTCACATTGATTGAAGTTCTGCCGTAGTTACTTGTGGCTGGGCCTCCTCCATATATAATTTTAATAATCTTTTTCTTTGTCTTCACATGACCTTTCCAATGGGACAACCATATTGTCCTCAACCAATAATGAGTGATAAGATATAAACTTTTATGACATGTTTCCTTACCTCACGGTTACATATACCTTGAGCCAAGTCTAAAGCTAACTTGTGAACATCCTTCAGAAGGGATTACATTCAATGAGATTTGGAAAATTTTTCAATGTCTACAAAATAGCATTGGACTAGAATCTACATTTAAGGTCTTCAAAAAAAAAAAAAAAACCACTCATCCTGTTCCTTAGGTGATCTCCCAAGTCATATTATGACATCAGGCTCAGGTTAGAAACCTATGATCACATTTTCTATGTTAGGTCTAGATGTAAATAATTTTTCTATGGTTAGTTCTAACACAATTGTTCAGGAATAGCTGCTCAAAATTCTAAGTCCCAGTAAGAAGACATGTTGTCTTTCTCTCATATCTTGGGCCTGCAAAGATGACACAATAGAGCATACATAAACAAAATTGTTCCATTTGAATTAAAGAGTTGTGACAGGAGTTACCAAATAGTCACATCCCAAAGCTCTTTTATATTTCAATTGGTATATGTCACTGGTTCCTTAATTAGGGCTATTCTGATAAATAGAAGTAGTTCTCACTGACTCTTTTGGTCTACTTCCTTGCTTTCCAGAAAAATGAAGGATGCACAGGATCATTTTCAATCTGAACTTCTTTTCTCAGATCACAATTTGTTATTACTTAAAATACTATGAGGCATCCATGTATTTAAAACAAAAAAAACATTCCACTTTGATATTGAAGTCATAATTCATCAAAAAAATTTTACACATCTTTGGTCCAGCCCTTCAGTTTGACACATGGACCTTTGTAGCTATCTTCTTTTAGTGATGTGCTATACTCCAAATATGTTACAACTGACATTCTTAGGATTCAAAATCCATTTGAAATTTTTTACAATAAAATATACTTGTTACATATTTTTAAATGAAGTAATGAATGGGATTAAAGTTTCATAATGTACCTTGAATAAAATATTACTTATACAATATTATGATTCTAATAATTATTCACGGAAAAAAATAAAACCCAATCCTGGTATCCTTGATTACAGAAAAGCATTTAATCCTACATAAGCTGCACCTTTGAAAAAAGAGCAAAATATAAGTGAAAGTCATAATGAAAGATTTTAAGTCTTTAGTAGCTAATATATCGAAACTGCAAAACTATAAATTAGGCATTCTTCCACCACTTTTTGATGAGAAAAATCTTTCTTGCCATAGTAGGCTTCAATGAGATTTTCTGGTTCCATAACTCTTATGTTTAGAGATGATACCGAATTGATATACCAGTCTTGAGCAGATACAAAGTTTAGCTTTCTTCGTACAAACATGAAGACTTTTCTAAAGGATAGAAGTAGTTTGGGACAAGGCAATTAATTAGGTAAATTAGTTTCTGTCTGCTTAATTCTCTCAAAGAATATATCCAGTTGCTAGGAATAAAACCCAAAACCCATGTGAATTGCTTTTTTATTTACACATTTTTACCATCCAGGAAATATGTTTTCAACACCATAATCCTATTTCCTTACTAGGAAGATGAAATTAATTCTGCTGGAATGAAATGAAGATAGGTTCTTAGGACACTAGATATTAGGAAAGGAGCATCTAATCTTCTAATCTTTCACTGAGAGAAATCTTTAAAAACTGTTTGAAATTATGATTTAATGTTAAGGAGAGACATGCACAGTTTTAAAGACATTTGAAAAATTAATTTGTACTTTCTAGGCTGCTGAAAAGATATATTTTGTAAAATAAACACCTACAAAAAGTTTAATGGAATATAACTTATAAGTATGAAGAATGTTTAATTTAATTAATCAAGTCATTCACTCATTGTCTATTGCATCTCTGAAGAGCTACCAAGAGACCTCACGCATGATAAGTGAGCATTCCTAACCAACAGAGGAAATTAGTAAATTGTAAACATGAGCGAGTCATGACTTCTGTAATGTAGTCAAATTTTATTGGTAGCTGTACTTTTGGTTCTAGTCCTAATATTTTCCTTAATTTATTGAAAATAATGACTGAAAAAGAAACAGCTGAGCCATCAGTGTGTAAAAAAGAGCTTTTCATAAAAGCTGGACAACTTGACTTATGTCACTGGGAACCACAGTAGAAGGAGAAAACCAGCACCCCAAAAGTTGTCCTCTATTATCCAAACATGCATTACGCCACTCTCCAAAACACATATGACACACAAAACACACACACACAGAGAACATTTGAAAATTAGGAAGTATTAACGTTGGTTTTTCGAGACAGAGTTTCTCTGTGGTTTTGGAGCCTGTCCTGGAACTGGCTCTTGTAGACCAGGCTGGTCTCGAACTCACAGAGATCCACCTGCCTCTGCCTCCCAAGTGCTGGGATTAAAGGCGTGCGCCACCACCGCCCAGCTAACGTTCTAATATTGATGCAGAAACTAAACAGGTAGATTGGCAGGTCTAATAATAGCTACTGACTAAAAAAAACTTCATATAAAAATGAAAAATTAAATCTGAAGCATCTAACAACATGCAAGCTTCTTTGCATCTAACTTTGCATTCTGTTGCTGAATAAACAAAGTAAATAGGATCAATAACCCTAGATAAGGGGGAACTGACTCTTAGCAAGGCTCAGGAAGAGCCTGGATTTGAGTAATTTGGAAGACAAAGCTCTTAGGTAGGGAAAGTCCACAGGAAAAAGAAAGGTTGCTTATCAAATAAAGTCATAGAGCAGAGATTGTATAGCTTTAGCTATAAAAGGTCAGATGGTGAAAATTTTAGACTTTGCAAGCTGTATAGTCTCTACTGCAAACACTCTATTCTACTGCTGTCATAAGACACCTTCTGCACACAACTTAGGAACAATGAACATGATTCTGTTGTAATAAACAAACTTAAGAACTAAGTTTGCTGCAAGTTTTGATTTTCAACGATAGTTTACTGACCTGCTGATACAGAAATTCTATGAACAGTTAAATCAAGAGTAACAATTATTGTTAATCTAAAAAAATCAAAGTCAGAACATATTCCTAAAAGGTCAGGGAGAATTTTTATATGTCACGGTTAGAAAGATAGTTTTCAATATTAATGGAGAAGGGAACAGGTGCTAGTATTTAAATGGTAAGCAGTTATCAAGCAGTAAATATTAATCAAAACCAGTTTTGTGAAGTGATACTACAGCCATTGTATGAGCAATTTATAAACATTCTGAAACATGGCAAATGGGCAGTGAGTTTTTACAGCAATAGGGATTGGAAGCAATGGGGACCATGTTTGCATGTTAATGGTAGTAATGGTGAAACAAAAAAAAAAAACAGATTCTAGATTGTTTTGTTAAAAAGAATCCACCCAAGTTTATGATTTCACAGACATATTTTAAGTGTGATCAGATGCTGTTGTGGGAAAGAAGAAAAAGAGACACTTCATGGTTGCATATTAATGTTTTCCCATACAAACCTAAAGGTTTTCTCCAAAACACTTAAGATCTTGAGAAACAAAATTGCTGAGACCTTCACCTATTACACTAATATAAGTAGGAGTTTGGGTAGAGTTACCTGAGCAGTGTTCTTTCATGCAACCTTTCAATAAATAAAATGGGAGCCTTGGGGGAAATTTAGGTTATCTCTCTATGTGTTGAAGTTTTCTTTTGACTATTAACTTTTAAGGACAGATATTTAATTTAATTTAATTTGCATCTTTACATGACTGCTGAAACATAGATGACTGATAAGATTTGAACATTGAAAAACTTTGGGGCAACATTCACAGTTTTACCAATTAAAGACAGGCTTTGAATACACAAAGAAACTTCTAAATGAAAATATTATAAACAGGGGCTAAAGAGAATGCGTGGCAGTTAAGAGTCCTTGTTGTTCTTGCAGAGGATCCAAGTTCAATCCCTAACATCCACATGTGGGGGCTAATAACTACCTGTAATTCTAGATGCCAGGGACTAGACACTCTCTTCTGGCCTCTGCAATCACTACATTGATGTGTACAGACCTTCACGCTAACAGACATATACAGATAAGTAAAACAAATTAAATATTAAGGGATGGAGAGATGCCTCAGAAGAGAATTTGCTTCTCTTGTTGGGAACAGATTCAGTTCTTGTACCTATGTGGCACCCTCCAAACCTCCACTTCCAAGAATCTTATACTTCTGGCTTTTGCCAGCACCAGACATGCACACAGGACACATACACACATGTAAACTAAACACCCATACAATTAAAATAAAATATATCTTTTTAATTAAAAAAATCTTTAAAACAAATAGTCTATGAAAAGTTTGCTTCATGAAGTGATATCAATATGTAAGCATTTCAGAGCTGACGTATGGGTTATCCAATTGTTATGGTTCTCTGTTTTTCACTGTTTTCTCTAGGTTATGACTTTTATTCTTATTTTTAAATACGAACGTCAATCAAGCATATCTATGATTCTTAACCTGGAAGGTGCAGAGTAAAAGGAACGAAGAACATGATCATTCCGACCTTAAATAAAAAGTCCCAAAGATTTCTTTCATCATTCCTCCTTCTGTCTGTTCAACTAGAACTTGGCCATATAATTACACCCAGCTGCAGTGCAGATGGAGCAGGTGTTCTCAAGACAAATCTTCAGAGGAAGGAACAAGTCAAAGGTGTTTTTGAAAGTCTAGCTTTAGGCAAATGCTACAGAGCATATACTGTTGCAGAGTTTGTCTTGCCTTTGAGCAACAGGTGTGGGCTTGGAGTATCCAAGCATTTCTGTTTGAGAGGCTTTTGTCATGTTAATATGATTCTTTACAAAATTAACTGACCAGCCCATATCCACAGCAGGTGGAGGACTGATAAACATTTCATTAGCACTTACTAAATTAGGCAGCTATGTGAACAATTTTCTACTTCTTCAAAATCTATCATAATCTTTCTTCTTTACAAATGCTTCTTCTCCTTTACTGGTGCCTGCTACACTTAGAGCTAATTAGAATTTCGCTGACATTCCTGAATTGACAAAGTTAAAGTCTTGGCTCTTTCAGTGATCTCTAATTCCGTTGTTCTCATTGCCGAGGAAGTAAATAGCTAGCTGGGTTTCAGTGATTAGTACACACACAACCTTATTATGTTCATATTCTATAAAACCACAGACGAGGAACCACCATGGCTATTCTTACCAGTTTGCTGTAGCCTAGATTTATTGTATGTTTACAATGGTATTTCTGGCTTTCAGGCAGATCTCCATTTAGTAACAGTTCTATGGTACAGAAACTGTGGTTATAAAATAAAAATATAAAGAGGTCATTGAATAGGAATTTAACTGATTTAATTATCTCTCACAATTATAGATCTGAAACAAGCCATTTGCTTCAAGAAGGTCATAAATGACAGTCCCATAAAAGAGTCCAGGTTATAAAGTGAATGAGTAATGTTTGAAGGCTAGTTTAATGGTTTCAGGAAAATATCATGTGTTGTTCTAAAGCCAGAAAAAACATCATTTCAATGCAATATTATATCACAGAGAATTAGAAGTCATATTTCAGAAATGAGTCTTAAACAAGGTAGTATATTCTCTTCTGGAAAGCAGTTGTAATATAGGTATTCCTGGATTTTCATAATTGCTTCATGACTTTGCATGGGCCAAACTCCAAGACTCTTTATGGTTTTTCATTTTCAGTATCTAGTTTCATTCTCAAGGTCACTCTATGATCAGAGTGCTCTTAGAGAGCAGGAATTTTAATGTTATTTAATTCAAATTATCCATATTTGGACCTTTTAAGAAAAATTCCTCATTTAGTGTGTGTGTGTGTGTGTGTGTGTGTGTGTGTGTGTGTGTGTGTGTGTGTGCATGCATGTGGATATCAGAACAAGATGTTGGGGTTCATGAAGACGGAATTACGGGCAATTGTGAACTGACTCACATAAGTATTGGGAACTAAACTCTGATCCTTAGAAATAGCAGAAAGAACTTTAGTTAACTTCTGGTTTCCCCAGTACCTTATTACTTGTTATAAGATGACCATTACAGGTATCGCACACCATTCTTACGCATATGTCAGAACAGAAACTTTCCTCAGTGGTTCTTATTTAGCCTCAAATCCTAATGCATTTTTGGAAAGGATTTTTAATTTCTTTATAAAATTACTTAATTTTTCAGATTAATACTACAATGGTGATACACGGAGGCCAAACAAAACCCTTTTAAAGCTAGCATTTAGATATACTGAAAATCAAACTAGATTTTCATTCTCTAATTAAAGCAACTTAAAATTATTTTAAAATATAATCTATTTTTCTTTCTATAATTCAAACAGGTCTTTCTGTTACAAAGAATTGAGTTTTTTATTAAATTATCATTTCACTTACGATAGTTGAGAAATGATAATTAGAATCTTTTCCTAGTATTTTTTAGTAAAACTTGTTAGATTGTTTTTAGTAGATGAATGATTATAATAATCTGGCAACAAATTTTTATTCTATCTATAAATACAAACGATTAATTTATCTTTCTGTGTCTTGATTCTAAACCAATCCACTAAATGATAGGATTGTTGTCATTTTGTAGTAATAATATGAAAACAAGAACGTTATATTCTATTTTAAAGTTTTAGAATTAGTTACTAACAAATTGATGTAATAGACTTACCCAGATGTGTCCATATAATGCATTCCAATTGAGAGTTAAGCATCTTCTCTATATTAGACACTGGAGTAGCTGCTGGGAGCACAGTAGTGAATTCGGCCAACCAAAATAAACTATAATTCCTGGAAGTCTATTCTCAAAAAGATCATTTAAAATAGTAATAACTGTGGACTGATTTGTTGTAAGAAAATGAACAGGGTGCCTTCTGACAAGCTATCAAGCTGACCTAATCTACTGGGTGTGCAATATTACTCTAAAAACCTCACTCCAGATGAAATCCAAGTACCTCTAAGGTTACAGAAAGAATTTTCAACGTTTTTTTTTAAACCAGAATACGTTAAAGACATTTCATCTTGAAACTTCAACTTCCATATATTCTTCTGTCAAAAGTTGCCCAATGACTCACATTAACACTTCTCCACTGCAGAAAATAAAGGTACCTTTATCTTCCTTCTCGAGCCATTTTATGATAAATTGCCCTGAGGTGGAAGAAGGACTTGGATGATAGACAAAAGATAATACGAAATATATTTTTTTCTTTCTTTTTTTTATTATTGAGAAAAGAAGAAAAAAAAACATAAACAAAAAAACAAGTTTCCAACTCCTCCCAGCCTCCCATTTCCCTCCCCCTCCTCCCACCCTTCTCCCCCACCCCCCCCTCCTCTCCCCCTCCCTCTCCAGTTCACAGAGCAGTCCGGGTTCCCTGCCTGTGGTCCTAGGTCCTCCCCCCTCCGTCCATATCTAGAAAGGTGAACATCCAAACTGGCTAGGCTCCCACAAAGACAGCACATTAAGTAGGATCAAAACCCCATGCCATTGTCCTTGGTGTCTCATCAGCCCTCATTGTTCGCCATGTTCAGAGAGTCCGGTTTTATCCCATGCTTTTTCAGTCACAGTCCAGCTGGCCTTGGTGAGCTCCCCGTAGATCAGCTCCACTGTCTCAGTGGGTGGATGCACGCCTCGTGGTCCCGAATTCTTTGCTCATGTTCTCCCTCCTTCTGCTCCTCATTGGGACCTTGGGAGCTCAGTCCAGTGCTCCTGTGTGGGTCTCTGTCTCTATCTCTATCCATCACCAGATGAAGATTCTATGATGATATGCAAGATATTCGTCAGTATTGCTCTAGGATAGGGTCATTTCAGGTTCCCAATCCTCAGCTGCCCAAGGAACTAACTGGGAACCTCATCTTGGGCACTTGGGAGCCCCTCTAGGGTCAAGTCTCTTGCCCACCCTAAAGTGGCTCCCTTAACTAAGAATTGTGGTTCCGTGCTCCCCTATCCACCTTTCCTTTATCCCAATTCTCCTGTTTCCCCAGGTCCCCCCTCCTTCCCTTCTACCTTTTCTCCCCCCATCTCCCCTTACCCCCATCCCACCCCACCCCCAAGATCCAAAACTCACGTAATGAAGAAATCTTCTTCTGCCTGCTTGCCTTACATGAATTTCAGTTATATGTGAAGCTTATTCTTTCTTCATATTTTTATTAGTTTTATTGAGCTATTCATTTTTCTCTGTTCCTCTCCTTCCTCTCCCCTCCCCTTCAATCCTCTCCCATCCCTAACTTCAAACTCAACTACAGGGCTATAGTAGTGAAGCTTATTCTAAGACAGATAGCATATTTCTGATTCAGAAAAATTTAAATGATAGGCAGTCATGATGCTGAATCATTTGAATCTAATTGGAATGTGTTATAGAACTATCAGGTTTTCAAAATGTAGTCGATAAAATCCAGGAATAATTTTTTTTATATTTGATTAGTATTATCCAAAAACTCCTTTGAAGCTTATTTCATCAAATCATGACATAAATCATTTATTTACTTATTCAATTCTCATCTTATTCTATTTCCTATAATGTGTAAAGTTTTATTAGATAATGAAATTTATTTACTGAGGGAAACATTGCTTGAAGTTATGGTCAGATACCATTGCGTTAAAAAAAATCACAAAGGTGCTTGGTTTTAAACCAACATTAAGCTCTCTGGATCCTATCATAAACCTACTGAATCAAACTTTCTAAAAAAAAATAGAGATTAGGAAATCTGATTGTTCACATGCATATATGTGATTCTTACTACATTAAGTTTAATTTTTTACATTTATTTCCTTAGTTTGTATAGTGTGTAAAATTTGCCCTCGGATGGCAGTAATCCTTTAAATAGTGTTATATTTCACGCATATCTAGCTATAAGTGCTACTTTGATAACAAACATAATAGAAAGAATCTCTTGATGGTTAACATTTAGTGCCTATTACAGTGATTGCTTAGCATATTATAGAAGCTGATGAATTGATGTTTGGATGGAATCTACCTGTAATCTCAGTTCTTGGATTGCAGAAGCAAAAGAAATGAGAAGTCAATTAAAAACTGTAGTACATAGTGAGATACTGTCTTAAAAACAGAAACAAATGGCATTTAATGGTGTAGAGCACTTACTTCCCTCCCAGAATATCTGAGTTCATTTCCAAGTTTCCATATCAGACAGCTCACAACTACCAGTAACAGCAGCTCCATGATATCTTATTGTTCTCTTACAGAATTCCCAGGCGTTACACTCATGTGGCATTTATTCAAAACACACACACAGAGAAATACACATTCACAATGCAATAAAATATTAAAAGCAAAGCAATAGCTGAAAATGAATGTATATATAAGTGCATACCATCTCTCAAAATATCAGAATGTTATCTATAAATGATGCAACTCCTAAACTTTTACAGATGTGTTCTCTAGTAATTGGTGTTTTTGATAGATTTTTTTTCCTTTGACAAATGATGTACATCTTAAGCTAAATTTAATTTACAGATAGAATCATAGGTAGCAAAGTTATAGCAGCGTACCTTTGAGGTATCATTGCTGGGATCTTCAAATGAATTAGCAGTGAAGATTAGTCAACCTTCTGAAAACTTCTTAATTAAGAAAGCCAGTAGCATGCAATATAACAGTCTCTGTGTTAACCTTGTTGACATAATACAAAAAGCTCATTTAGACAGCTTGCACAAAAGAATAAAAATGCTGTTCTAGTCTCTCAATTGGAAATTTCAGTAGTTGTATTTCTAATGAAAATTGCATCTATGGGTGTCTGTTCAAAGGCGTTGACTTACAAAGTAAGGGTTTGAAAATATCAAACTTTCTTATCTCTGAATGTTGTTTTCATTAATTAAGTGAATATGACAGCTCTCTCTTTACACTAATAGCCCCCCTGGAGGACATAACATTTTTTGTTTGTCTAAACAGTACTTAATGACTACTCTAAAATTAGAGATGAAGACCTTTAACTCTAGAGTGTAAAGCTGTATGTCCTTGACTCTTATGTTCATCATGAATATTAATCCGTGATCTTAAAGTGAAGTCATGAAATTTTTATTTATTGTCATGCCGTCCCCTTGGTAATTTTTGTAATTGAAATAATTTCCTCATCAGCAAGAGCTGGCTGTGGTTTCCCTGGTAAAGAAACCTATAAAATTTATAGCTCTGAATCCTGTCTTTATTTCAAAGTCAAGCTACAGACTTGTTTACTCTGAGCAGTAACTAGACCTCTGATCTTAAAAGAATTATAGTTTTTATTGGTGCCCTTACATGATAAAGGACTCAATATATTTTTGTCATCATGGGCTTTCACTGTCACCATTGGGATTACTTTCCTATTAAGGGAGATTTATGTCTGCTGCTTCAGTCACTTTCTCTGTTGCTCACATAAAAATATTGTTTTCTGTAGATATGATATCCTATCATTTTCTTAAAAATTTCCTGATTGGTATTGTCTAATCATCAGATATCAAGATATGCATTTTTATCTATCTATATATATAGAGAGAAAGGTGGGAGGAATTATTCATAACAGGTTGACATTAAAATAATTTAGATCATATACATGTAGATTTAAATATTATGTATATATTTCAGAGGAAACATTTTTCTGTTATTAATTTTGATACACATTTATCAAATACCTACTAAATGTCAAGCTTGAATCATATTCTGAGAAGGAAAAAAGATGATCAATACTCAGATTGTCTCTAAGATGCCACAATCAACCAAAGAAGACAGTCAGGTTCATTAAAAATTATCTGCATCACTGAATGGCAGATGCTTCTGGAGATATTATAGCAAAGTACTATTGTAAGCATGGCTATTCTAGTTAGTGACTGTTACACAGAATGGGAGGTTCTGTGGTTACGTAAAGTGGATTTTCATTGATAGAGAAGTGGGAATGATATTTTGATTTACACAGTAGGAGTGGCCCATTGTCAGTCATGGTGAGTTTGGAAAAGGGTTATGAGAAGATAGGAACAGCAGATATATGTAATTACAGTTAACAGCACAAAAAAGAACTTTGAACAAGTTGAAAAAAATAAACAGTGATTAGGTTTAGGAACCATCCGACCATGTAATCTCAGGTTCTGCTGTTTGAAATTTTACAGACTAAAAATTTGATCTCTCAGATTACTTCCATAAAGAAAAATGTTACAGATATTTATACAATTATTCAAATAATTTTTTAATAAATGATTTAGCAGAATTACAACTGAACAAGAATAGCAAAGAGTCAGAGCTGCGCTCTCCATAATTTATTCTATTCTGAAGGTTAAATTTTCATTTTACAATTAATTTCTGATATAATAAAGAGTATAAAATGTAGAAGTAGTATAATAATGGTAAAAGAAATAAAATGAAATTAAGAATAAGAAATGACAAATAGCAGCTGGGTGGTGGTGACACAGACCTTTAATCCCAGCACTGGAAGGCAGAGGCAGGTAGATCTCTGTGAGTTTGAAGCAAGCCTAGTCTACAAGAGTTAATCTCAGCACAGGTTCCAAAGCTACAGAGAAACCGTAACTCGAAAAACAAACATAAATTATGTAAAGTTTATTGTAGATCCATGTTCAGTTATGGCACAAAAGTATATCTTAAAAATCCAAGGGATGCTATGCATTGCTAACGTGCACAAGGTATGGATTTGATCACCAGCACCAAAAAGCCATCAGACTGAGTATGACAGGTGTTTGAAGACTTGTAGTTTGAGAGAGACATGAAATTTTATTCCAAAAAGTCAATAATATTTGACAGTTACTTGTAATCAATTCTTATGTTAGTACTGGACATTATGATATGATATTACCACATATCTGGAAGACATTAAGGATAAAGACAAAGCTTGGTGTGAAGAGGCAATTAATAAACCAGGCTCCAAAGCTCTCTTTGAATGAAGCACGGATAAGATTCTTGAAGTCAAAACACTATAGAAATACCTGGTGCATGTCTCTAAATGACAAGGTTTTGAAAAAGAGTGGCGAGCATATTATTAAAAAGCCATAACAAGAAGAAAGCACCTCAGCACCTATCTCTTAAATGCAGAAAATATGAGGAAATAACTAGGGACATCTGAGAATCTAAGGAAGCAATCATCACCAAGCACAACCAGGATATACTTCGCAAATCCCAAGAAGAGACAGGGATGCTGAGGATTTGGAGTAGATACCCAGTTATAAAACCGGGATATTAAGGTATTCATTGAATGAGTTAGAGATGAAGGATATATGTGGTAATGGAATTCTAAATAAGTAAAAAGAAAAATTAAATTATCAGGGGGTACTACTGCAATAAAAGGTGTGTTGTAAAGCAAGGAACCATAGCAATTTGAACACTGTTTTGTAGCACTTGGAAGGTCAGGCAAGATGAATTCACTATCACACTCTCTTTAAGAAGACGCTGTGCTTATCTGTAGTGATGACAGAAACCATAAGCTCTATGCGTTTTCTGTTAGGTAGATGGTGACCAGATATTTAGATGTCCAATTTCCATTTTTACTCTTTAATACAATCTCATTAATTCTCACCTGTTTAATTGCTTCTAATCCAGCTGTCAGATATTTTATTTTATACTACTTGAAAAGTTATATTTATGAAATATAAATCAGACTTGTTATTTCCTTTTTAAAAATCCTTCAATAATTCCTTAAGTTTTCAGTAGACGACATCAGCTCTGTTAAAGCAAAAGGCTCATACCCTCTGTGGCAGTCAATTTTACATTTACAATGAAATACTTGAGGAAATCAAATTATGAAGAGAAAAGCATTACTTAGCTTACAGTGGTTGCAGTTCATTATAACTTATCCTCACTGCTTAGTCCTTGCTTGAGAGGACTGGATGCAGCGTTTGTAGTGCATGTTGAAGCAAGCCACTAACATTCTAAATCAGCAAGAAGATGAAAGATCAAGATGTACTAAGTCCTTCATTTTTAGTTAGGACATCATTGGATGATATAAGGCCTTACTCTCTGAATGTTCCATTACATCCCAATACCACTACTCTGGCATTCAAGCTATTTAGGTCTATGAGGATCACTACCTATATTCACAATATCTTGATACATAAAATTCTTTGTCATCATTGGTCCATGTTTTTATTGATAGCAATATTCCTAAGTTCTCTCAAGACATTTAGTATGGTTCATTCAATAGAAGATGTCAATATTATAGGAGACAATGAATATAAGTACCAATAGCTTATACAGTGCTTCAGGTAATGTGCCTCACAGGAGCCTTGTAACAGCAGATCCAAAGAATATGGCACCTCTTTCTGGCCTCTGAGGTTATCTATACAGACACACATGTATACACATGAGTGCTGGACAGTGGTGGCGCACGCCTTTAATCCCAGCACTCGGGAGGCAGAGTCAGGTGGATCTTTGTGGGTTCGAGGCCAGCCTGCTCTACAAGAGCTAGTTCCAGAACAGGCACCAAAGCTACATATAAACCCTGTCTCAAAATATCAAAAAAAAAAGAATTGAGATATTGTGATATTCATAGAAAAGGCAAATAACAATACAATTAGCTACATCCTCTTAGATTTTTTTTTTTTGCCCAGAAGAACAAAAGTTATGGTCTTACAAACTTTTGGCAAAAAAATAAAATTCAATGAAACTTCTTGCCCAATAGTTGACAATGTGTTTCTGAAATCTTAAGGGTGTTAATAGAGTTAATTCAAAACAAAATTAAAAATATATGATGGCAATTATTAACCTGGAGTCTGTAAAATGATATTTTAGCTCCCAAAACATTGTTAACTACTAAGTTATTTGTAGGAAAGAACATTAATTATCTTTAGAAGAAAAAAAGAACACCAAAGTTTACTCTAATGAATTCCCTATGGAATATTAAACAATTTTTATCTAACTTTACAGATTTGATACAGCTAACTCATAGTCAAAGTGATATTGGTAGCATGGAAAATCTTCACAATAAGGTACAATAGTATTGAAACAATGGTGAAAGGGTATACTCTTTCAGTGAACTATAAATAAAAGAAGTTCCAAGCATTTGGATGAGCTATAGGGAAAGTACTGGAAAAAATAGGTTGAAATGAAGTGACTGGGCCCTTTGCAATGCTAATTGTTGGTCATAGAAGTGAACCTCCTACTTCATATTGGACTTGGACAGAGGAACATTATCTTTCTCAGTCACTGAATTTTAACGGGACCATTGAGTGCTTCAGAAAGGTATTCCGAGTTTTAAAACACTAAAATACTCCAAGGGAACATAGAATAAATTTGCATTTTTGTAGAATGAGTGTTTTAAGAGAAAGAGGTATGGGTGCTTATCATCATGAAAAACACTTTGAAAAGTTTAATGAAGCTGAATGAATGAAGGCCAATTGTAAAACACCTATCTTTCTCATTCTTTGTGGGCCAACTTTACCTGTTGATGCTTTCTAAATGATTTGCATGCCTTATTGTGCTATATTTATATGAATTTCATGGTTTTGAGATTTGGAAAAGTGTGTCATGACTATTTTCCTATGATAGTCGAACAGCCAAAACTTTTAAAAGCTGTAACTAGCAAACAAAATACAGTAGAATAATGATGGAGACATACTAAAATACAAATTTAGAAATGCCATGAAAAATCATTTCTGAAATCTGACTAATGACATAGTAGTGGAAAGCTAATGGGGTAAGAAGATTGACTAATGGAAATAACTGGTTTTGGAATATGAACATTAACATAATGGAGAGCAATAAATAAAAGGCCTATAGCAATATTAACTATTTTTGTGTCATTTCCAAAGAGGCCTAAAGTTAAAAAATCATACCAAAATGAAAAAAAATTAAAATATTTAGTCAGAAGAAAAGTATGGGATAATATAATAAAGCTCAGAAGAGTCTTGGAGTAAACAGTTTAGTAGTGCCTCTTAACTAACTCCTAATCCTGATGTAAATGTTCAACTATTATTTTAGTTGTTATTTTTGTGTGTTTGTTTTTAACATTAGATTAGGTAGTTTTTATTCTAGGATGTGTGAATTAGGAATAAACTTGTGGTCTTGTACATTCCAAGAAGCTTTTTTTTAAAACCATGAAATTGATTTTTATACTTTGAAGCAGGGTCCTAGTTGGTCTGAAACTCACCACTTAAACCTGGGTAGCCTTGAACTCATAGAACTCCATTTGTCCCTTCGTCTGAAATTTTGAAATTAAAGAGACTACCATTAAATATCCAAAATTTTACTTGAATCCAGATTCAAATAGCTAGTGTTTTGAAGGAAAAAGTCAGGACACCCAGATCCCTTTTGTTACTCTTGGTATTCTGAGGAGTTCTCCTAAACTTTTAGGTTCTTGGATTCAAGACATATCTGAATTTATGACTTTCCCACTTAAAAAAAAAAGTCAACACTATCCTGTAATAGAATTGATGATTAGAGATATTTTAATATAGAGTTAAGCATGAGGGTTAAAAACTGCAGAGACATTTAAGAAGACACACTTAAGGGCATGATATTGGCATCCCTAAAAGGGATTATAACTCCTCATCTTTAAAACTGCCAGGTAACCCATTTTAATAGGTTTGAAGTAACTATCTTCAAAACGTTAATAAGTCAAAATGAGATTACTGCTTGGTTCCTGAGAGGCAATTTAACTAGATTACAATTAATAAGGTGAAAGTTTAGCTAACAGGGATGCAGAAATTTAAAATATTGCTACTGTAAACAACTTTGTTTGAGATTTTCAAGCAATATGTTGATAAAGAAATGAGGACCTACCCATTGTCCTATAAATTCAGGCATTAGACCTGGTTCATTATTGCTTTCACATGAAATACTGACAGCTGAAAGACTTTTAGCACTATGCCAGTAGCCTTTATAACAAATACATTTAAAAGTACTAGAATTCTTGTTTCTCAGATGTGGAGCATTCAGGCTCCCTCTCCCTTCTAATGTCTCCCATATTTTCTGTCTTTCTGTCCTGCCTCAAAACTTAAGTGAAACTTCAAGCATTTCCTTCTGTAATGGCAAGAGAAATATTTATCTTGATCTATTCAAATCCTCCCAGGCATTTCCATTTATTGAAGTTTATAACAGTCGTTTTCTTTGAAGTTACTTTATTTTTTTCATTGTCTATGATACTAAACTGAAAATTCTATTCCCCATTTCTTAAATTACTGCTTTTCCCCAATGAAAAATTTAAGACTACTTAAATGGTTGGAGGAAAATGGAGTATGGCAATTGGCCTTCTACAGGGATGCTTCACAATTAAATATTGCCAAAAGTAGAGATCCAAGTTTTCTTTTCAGCAAACACATGGAGGATGCTCCATGAACATTTTTTGCTTTGATTACTTTGATTTCATAATTAATCTTACCAAATGTCAAATATAAAAGCTTTTTGTACATAATAGGTAGATAATAAATTGACATTAAATTTGGGGAGCAACCACCTGCTTTATTTCCAGTCTATGTGTAATCAACATCATCCAAGCAGTAAAGGATGCAGTATAGTTGCATTATAATGCGTAATCTAAAGATTCACAGATAGAGAAATCTTACTCTACAAGGAACTTCCCAAAGATTGTGTTCAGACAATTACTTTCTTTAGATTGAAGTAATACCTGCTAGCCAATAAAAATATGTATATGATTTCAGAACTACTCTATCTGTTGCTCAAAACACCAACCATTGGCCATATACTTCCTTAAGCATTTAAGATGTGGGTAGAATTACACTGATTGAAGATTTTTATTTTTTGTATAAACTGCCTGGCACTAGTAGCTACATACTAGACAAAACAACTCTAGATTCTTTACATTCTTTTAAATACAAGAACTCTATCTGAAAATCTGTTGGTGAATAATCTACATTACTTAACCAAGCTTTTTTTTTTTCAAATTCAATTGATCAAGAAATTTCTTTTTAGAGGGCTGGAAAGATGATACAATTGTTAAGAGCACTTTCTGATCATGCAGGAGACCCAGATTCAATTCACAGTACACACATAACAGATAACAACTGTCAGTTTTGCAATCTGACACCTTCTGGCCTCTAAGTGGACTGTGCAGTTGTGGTGTACATACGTACATATATGCACTCATACATAAAAGCATTTGTATATATATATATATATACACACACACACATATATATATATAAATTAATTAATTCTTTTTTTTAAATATTTATTTATTTTGTATATAATATTCTGTCTGTGTGTATGACTGCAGGCCAGAAGAGGGCACCAGATCTCATTCCAGATGGTTGTGAGCCACCATGTGGTTGCTGGGAATTGAACTCAGGACCTTTGGAAGAGCAGGCAATGCTCTTAACCTCTGAGCCATCTCTCCAGCTCCCAAATTAATTAATTCTTAAAAATAAATTCATTTTTACATATTAATAAGAGTATTACACCCTTTTTTCAAGTTGTATAGGAATAATAAAAATAAAATGTGTCAAGCCATTTTTACATTATTCCCTATTATTTGTTGCCCACTATTGGACTGCATGCTTAGTAACTAGGAAACTAATATGTTCATTTATTAAGATTTATTTGGCATGTACCAGGGAGATGATTGGACCAGCTCCTGAAGTCTGGCAAAGTCCAAGAAACATAGAGTACTATGAGAATATAGAAGTAGCAACATAATCAAGATTTGTCCTAAGGAATCTTCCCAGAGGGAAACAGGAAGACAAGAAAATCTTTGTCTGGCTAAAGATACTCATTCAAAGTGGCGCAACTTTTCTAAGATTCTTGTGGGTTGCTGCCTTATGATCTGAAATCCATTAGATTTTTCTGAGTTTTACATTGTTTGAGAGTATCCTTAACATTGTCTATGTTTATGCTGTCCACTGTCTTTTCAAACCCATCCATACTGAAATACAGCATGAAAAGACCATTCTTACTCTAAAGCATCGCTCCTCGGGGTCAAGTGATTAAAATACAACATACAGGGATTAATCACGCAGATGTTTGAGTATTTCTTCTGTATATTCTACATTATTATAAAAATAAAATAAATAAAATGAAATAAATATCCCATGTTTTAGTTCTTAATAAAACACATATCCACATGAGAATGCATGCATTCACACATACATATACACACTTCAGCTCTCATAGTCTCTATTTTATTCAAACGTTAACAACTGTCCATGTGACTTCATGATACTTTCTTTTTTCTGTAATCCAGTCTCAACAAAATAAGGAGAGGGTATAATAAAATATGAAATCTTTTAGACCCTTCCTCAGATAGAACTAGAGCTCTTTAGTTTCTTCAATGAAAATGTCTCAATGCTCTACATAGTTTTAACTCTTTTGTAAGATCTGCTCCAGCTTCGTTCTTCTAACCTAAGACTTAAGATTCTACAATTATTATTACTCACATAATAAAGGCCCCAAGAATTTAGTATTAATTTAGAAAATGTTTTTCTACCCAGAAACTTTCAAAGGTGGCCAAGTGTAAGATTAGTTAGGTGGCAATTTGTATAGTGACCTTACAAAAGATAAATCTTAAAACTGTTCCTAAAATCTGCCCTTAGGTGACACTAAACTCCTCTGTTGTTTTGCCCTCGACCTCCATTTTCTTCAGGATTCAAATGATGACAGTTTCTGATCTCGTCTTTAAAATATTCATTATGAATTATTAAATGAAAATTTTAAGCAATATTGCAGAATCAGTTTTCTCCTAAACATGTATTAGCAAACAATTCTATAAAATTGAAAATTCAATGCTGTAATACTAACTGGAATCTTATTAAATTTGTTTTCTTGACTCAGTGTCAGATTGTTATTACAAATACAGATGTTAAAATACAATTCTGACGGAAATGGAATGATGTTAGTGTCAATTTTTACCGTTCCTAAATAGCCTTCAGTATAGCATGCTAATAAAGCACAGCTGAATTTCCTAAATAGCTCAATAAAAGCACAAATAACTTAACAAAATCTTGGCCATTTCTCAGGAAACAAAATCTGAAGATAAATATTTATGTAGTCACGAGTTGGGGTTCAAGTGATTTAAAGTAGGTCTTTGAGTGAAGATGTAAAACTAAAATTAGCCAAAATTCAAGACATACTAAAGTGATGTGAAATGTCCCTATGTATGTTATGAATATGTTTTATTACTATTAGTTAATAAAGAAGCCTCTTGGACCTATGACAGGACAGAATAGAGCTAGGCAGGAAAACTAAGCTGAATACAGAGAGAAACAAGTCAGAGTCAGGTAGATGTCATCTAGCTGCTGAAGGAGAAAGACACAGGAACCTTACCAATAGGCCACAGACTTGTAATGATACACAGATTACTAGAAATGGGTTATTTTAAGATGTAAGAGCTAGCTAGAAATATTACTGAGCCATTGGACAAGTAATTAATATAGTTTCTGTGTGAATATTTGAGTCTGGGCAGCTGAGGAACCAATGTGCAGTCTCTGTTCACACTGCAGGCCAGAAATAGTGGAGTCATGTGGATCTAATTGGTGGGTAACTTAGTGTGTTCATCAATTTACCTAACCCATTGACCCCGAAAAAGGGTCATTCCTCCAGAAAAGCACATTATTGTTTTAAGTTTAATGTCTCTTAACCAAATTGATAAGTAAGTCCTTTAAAATATTAGTTCTATTACTTAGAGATTTTTCTTCATCACAGGAGCCATCAAAGCAGATTTTTTCTTTCTAAGACAGAGCAGTTTGATTATGACATGTTTCAGACAAAGCTTATCTTAATATATTTTCTATTAATGTAAAGAGACAGCATGACCAATAAAACTTATAGCAGAAATAATTTATTAAGGATCACTTACAGTTTCAGAGAGGGTGTCCATAACCATCATGACAGGAATTCTGTCAACATTTAGGCAGTAAGTGATAGCTTACATCTGTTTCACAAGCAGCAAGAAGAGAGAGAGAGAGAAAGACTAGGTGTGTCTTGGGCTTTTTGAAGCCTCACAGTCCATTCTCCAGTGACACTCCTCTGCCAACAAAGCCTCACTTCATCATTGCTTCCAAAACATTTCCACCAACTGGAGACTGAGCACTAAAATATGTAAGCATAAGGGGCTCATTTTCTTTCAAATCATCACAGAACTGTTTTCAGAAATTTCTCAAAATCCCCAGTGAAGACTTACAACATCATTTCACGAGGAATGGTTTCTTGGAACAAGGAGGAAAATTATATTGATTTAAGAACTTTTAAATGTAAGCAGTTTTAGTGATATCAGTTGAACCAGTTCTAGTGTGGTGGTGATACTAGTAACATTTTCTTATTTTGAATGTTTTGATAATGCAATAAGCTAATTTGTCCTTTACAAGATGCTTGTCATTTAGTCCTTGAACTGTATTATTTTTAAATCAACTGCTTCTAGTGGAGCAATATTAATGTTATTACTATTATTATGCATTTATTTATTGCAAAGTTTTCATCCAAATGCATGCTGTGTGTAGGATCACAGAGATATAAGAAAGCTGTTTACTCAAAAGCTATGGAGACTAAAGGTTCATTTCCCTGTGTCACAAAGAGTACTCTGGAGAAATAGAAATGACATGCTCAGGCAGCAACAGATCTAAATTTTTCTCCACACTTATATTTGGGAATCTGATATTTGACCCAGGACCTTGATGAATTAGTTATAATCCATGAATCTTCAAAGGATTAGAAACGATCCTTTCCAAGCTAAGGAAAAGGTGTGTCAAAAAGGCTATAATCTATTCATTTCCACTCAAGTAACAGATGAGGATTAGTTAGTGTAATTCCATATAATGGTTCAGCTTGATATGTAAGAGATGAATCTAGATAAGAAAATTGTTATTAAGAATCAGAATTCAACATAAAATAAAAACAAATTTCCAATAGATATGAGTTAAAAACCGAGTCTAAAGGATATTTGCATCCAGATAATGTGCTTGAGTATCTTTCTTAGAAAGTCTAATGCCTCTCTTTATTACTAAGGTCAAAGGAAAATTAAAATTATCGGTATCCTTTTTAAGCATCACAGAGATGTGATTTAATTGATCTAGCATAGATGAAATCTATATTTATTAATGTTGTATGTGTTTGTAATTGAAATTCTTCTAATGATGTTAATGTATACTCAAGATGTAAAGATGGCTGAAATAGTGGCCACACAAGCCCAGTATTCAGAAGCTTAAGACATGTCATTCTACAATGTTCTTAATAGTGCCATGCATGATTCTGAGAAAAAAATTATTAAAGTGGCTGTACTATTGTTGAGGATTAGGTTAGAATTAGTCTTTTGTCTTTCATGCTCATCTGAGACTTCACATATTTCCTGGGAGTTGAAAGTAAAAAGTCAATGCAATGTGTGTGAGATAAGCTAAACTCAAAAAAAGTAGATGATAGGATGAGCTAAAATTAAAATATTGGGAGAAATATGAGAAAGAGAGAGAACTCAAGGAACAGCAGGCAAGAGCAGATATGGTGGATATCGACCAGAGATAAAGATAACAAATTTGAAAACATAGAAAGGAAGGAGTAGTGTAATACATCCTGACTATGCCCTGAGTTCTTATTTCTCTTCCATTCTGCAAGCACGATTGTTGGTTACTGAAGTCCCCACCTCTGAAAATCATTAATGGTTTGCACTTTTTTCCTTTTTTGTGTGTAAAGGCAATTCCCTCAAGCTATCCCCTGACCTCTTTCTCAGTTCCAAAATAGTTCTCTTCTCTTCTGGGTGTTTTTTTTTTTTTCCAGAGTAGATCTTGTTTTTGAAGTGAAAAAGTAATATATTGGGTGTCTCAGCACCACACATAATACCAATATTTCTGAACAAACTGTCTTGGACAAACATTTTAGAATGCCCCTGCTGCATTGTTGCCCAAGGTCACACGTCACATTCCACAAAGAGAAAGTTATAGTCTGGAAGAAACTCTAAACATATGTACTTTAATTTGTTATATTGAATTATAAATGAGAAAAATAATTAGATAGGATTTGCTGAAAATTGTTTTCTATGGAATAAAATTATAATTCTATTATTGCTCTGCAAATACTTGAGCATCCTCAGTCAAAATTGCTGAATGCCTATCTCCATGTTTAAGAGAAGGCTATATGGATGCCAGTTTTTCACAGGTTACAAGAAAATTTCCAGAAAATGCACAAGATGGCTGTCAGAGACTTTAATATTAAAAATAACACAAAGCTTTCTTTTTATTTTCATTCACCAAAGTCTAAGAAACTTATTTTCCTGTAATTCACCTAGAAAATTAATGATAGTTGGTGTTTCATATGCTTTCATTTTAAATAATAGAGATTTATAAATAAGTTTTATTGAAAAATATTTTTAGATACAATGTACATGGGAGAAGGGTAAAATTCATATAGTTGGTGACAGCAAATCATTCAGAAATAGAATATATTGTACAAAACTATGCTTTTGGTTTCATATCCCATGGTTGATAATTATATTTATTCCCTAAGAAAGCAGTAGTTAATATGTAAGTAGAAAAGCATGTGATGACACATTAAATACAATGTTTTCTGGGAAGATAGAACAGTTTCTCATTCATATTTACATACCTCCCTGTGTTGACATTGTGTATTCATTCAAAGATAACGGAGTCACTCTCCTTTGCATAATATTGTAATTTTTCTTTCTAGTATTTATCATATTTTCTCTTTTTTGTTTCCTTATTATTGCTACAAGTTCTCAATAATACATGAGGTACTTCAAACAAATCATTATGACAAGCAGTGAGATTGTGAGCTTGAGAACCAATATTTTATTATAAGTGAAGCAACAATCTTCCGATTAATAAACCACCTTCTAACCAGTAGCCAGATGTTTAGATACAACTAACCCATAAATTAAAACTTATTAATCTACCTTCATGCTTAATTTGTGAAAAGTGTTTAAATGTGAAATTTAAATATAATATATAATATAGTTATATGTGGATACGACATTACTAAAACAAGGAATTTTGTAATTGCTTTATTTTTCTATAATACATACATATATCATATAAATAACAATACATATGTAAATATATCAAAAGTCCTTTTGTAATGCCATTCCTACTGATCTTTCATCACCCCTTTCCACTTACGCTGAATACCTTCTTTCCCAGTTTACTTCCTTCTCGAATGACTTTGCATTGTGGCCCACTGTATTTAATTAGGGTTGCCAGCATCAGTATTAAATTATTTAAATGAGTGACTAGAATGTACCAGTGACTATATCAATGAAGAACATAGCATCCTTGCCCTTAAAAATTAAGTAGTTATCATCCCTCAAATAAGGGAGAATCCTTAGGAATCTAGTTCCAATCTGTGATGGAATGTTGATTGGCTCAGTAAATCTTATGCAGATTGTTAATACTGCTGTGAATTCATGATTGCAACAGCCATGTCATATCTTGAAAGCATCATTTTCACAAGCACTCTTTCTCATCCTCCAGCTCATATTTTTCTACTGCCTCTTCTACTGTGTTCCTTGAATCCTGACAGAGAAAGGGGGAGGGAGGAAGGGAGGGAGGGAGGGAGGGAGGGAAGGAGAGAAAGAGAGAAAGAGAGAGAGACAGAGACAGAGAGAAAGAGAGAGAAACCCATAGAGAACTGAGCACTAAACAGTAACTTCATTCTTGGCATATTGACCAACTCAAATTCGTATTAACCACCACTTTCTTCAAACAGAGACTTTTCAGTCTAAGGCTAAGGGATTTACTAATTTGTGTGAATAAACAAATATATTTAGAAAACAGTTTCACATCATGTCCATTTAACATAATGACATTCGAAAACTCCCCCTTAGGATAAATGTCCTCCTTAATCATGAAATTTTGACCAAGTTCATAATATGGCACCGTGTCCTTAAAATCCAACCAGAACATCATAAGTTACCTCTGAACAGTCACATTACTAAGTGAGTACATCTTACCTGGTTGCTTGATATTGTAGATCATATGACTCACAGCTAGGTGAAACCATTGATAATTTTTTTCCTGCAACATCCAACGTATCACTTTCTGATATTGTGAAACTAGGCAGCAGAGGGAAGTTACCAGTCCAGTTCCAGTATTATTTATCTATACTCCAAGGGAATGGTGTTTACAGCCATCAGGTCTCGTTGTCTACTTTTATTGGGCAATAAAAATCAGTAAAACCAGCCTATATTATTTTGGGGGACCCTGTGGTCTCTGGAGACATAGCTTACAAGAAGGTATCCTTGGCACTAAGATTTTCATTTAATAATCCATGATCCACAAATACAGGGACCTCCTTTCAAACTCTTTTTTAAAACTAGTTTACAAAACAATAGATTCCCATATGACTTTTTAATAGTTTGGGCATTTGGGAGTGGTTTTTTTTTTGGTAATATTTTTTGTGGGTGTTGCTAAACCCTCCCCAATCCTCTTCTCTCACATTCGTCTTCATTGCCACTTAAATCTTTTGACCCCCCAAATTATTTCCCCATATTTTTTCATATCTTGTATGTTCCATTTATCCCATTCCCCTCCCTTAAGGGCCTTTCTGCTCCACATAATGGTCACTTTCTATCTTTTTGGCCTCTAAGGATAGTCCAGCAATCTAAGTGTTCAAAACCAGAAAGCACATATGAGAAAAAACATGCAGCATTCATCATATCTGGCCCTGGACTACTTGATTTAGTATATTATTTTTCAGTTCAATCTATTTAGCTGAAAAGTTAATTACTTGATTTTTATATTTGGATGAATAAAAACCTCGTGTGTGTGTGTGTATACTACATTTTTATTATCCAGTCATTAGCTGATAGAATTTTGGCTTTTCTGAAAGATAGGCAATTATATTTACAGAGACATAAGGTTTGTAGTTGTATCTTTCTCCCGGAAGAGATTAGTCAACTGATTTTAACCTTTTAGACATTTTCTCAATTTATCAGGAAGTATAGTGTAATATAAGAATAGAGTATAGAAGCTAGAGCTATACATCATGAAGACATACTCTGTGAAATAAAAAGTATACAAAACTCTTCCATATGAACTAAACAGTTTATTGTTCTTATTGTCTTTCAATAACGTCATGGCTATCTCAAATATATATTTGTGGTTGAATATCAAAGTTTCAATTGAAAAGGATAATAATCTTAGCATTCATAGAGTACAGTGCTTGTTTTATTTTATAGACGATGCCTATGCTGCTTTTATAACAAATTGGTAAGCTAAAAGAATAACCTTATGTAAATGTAGAATGTAATTACCATTTTCACAATTTTGGTACATGTTGGAAATGTCATTTCAATCAGGGCTAATCATAATATGACAGGAATAACTGTGATACCATAAGTGATAATGTTATGCTGCTCACTTTTTCTAAATTTGGTGGCAAAATATGCAAAGATAAAACTTTCAAAGAGCCAGTAAAACATGTTCAAGAATTTTCCCACTTTAAAAAAAAAATTTTCAGGGAAATATTCATCATTATAGAGCAACAACTATTTTGATACTTGAGTTATTTTTAAACAAATCCTTTTTAGCATTTTGTCATCTTCTATGGTCAGTGATAAAAAATAGTATCCGCCTTTAAGGAGTAAAAAGTTTATTTTTATGTAGTTTCCTCCATGCTTATGTGCATTTCATAGGCCATCTATATCTGTATGTATATGTATTCATCTACTAATGTTATCTACATTTACTCTCCATATATTCACAGATAGGTAGATGGATGGAGCGATGGATAGATAGATAGATAGATAGATAGATAGATAGATAGATAGATAGATAGATAGGCAGAACTATAAAGAGCATGCATATATATAAGTTTATAAGTGTGAATTTCTGCATATAAATTTGAATGTAAATTTTTAAAGTTCTCATTAATCTTGCTACATATATTTCTTATTGGTAATAAAATAAACAAGTTAAAAACAATAAGAAGGTCAAAGAAAAATGAATAATACTATTCATTGCAATATTCATTTGTTATTAATGTGCTTTGATGGTATATTTTTTATTTGAGTCATGATACCACAATTTAATTGCATAACTTCTTTGATTTGTGAATATAATATTCTTAAAATTTCATACAGTTTTAAATAAACTTAAAAATACCCTTAGATGCCAGTCTATCAAAGCCAGAATTGCTAACATCAAAAAAATGACAACAAATGAGCAAACCATTGTTTGTGGGAGTGCAAACTTGTGTAGTAATAATGGAAATCAGTGTGAAAGTTTCTCAAAGAGAAAAATAATAGTCTTAAAATATGTTCCAGCTATAGCACTATTGAGTGTATACCCAAAGGAATCCATATATTACTACAGAGATTATTTGTCCAGCTAATTTTTGCGGGTTTATTCACAATAATCAGGAAATTGAAACAGCCCATATATCTATCAACTAATGAATAAAGAAAATGTGATGCACTTACTAAACAGAATAGTATTCAACTATTAAGAAAAAAATTCTCAGGTAAGTTGTTGCATCTAAAATAAACATTTTGTGTAAGATAACTCAGAAACAGAAAGGCAAACTTCATTCCCTCCTTCCATCTTCCCCAGATCCAGCTCCAATCCCTGCACACCCATCCTTGTGTCATTCTTTTTAAAAAATTCATTAAATACAGTTTATGCTGCCCATATATTCTTGAGTATATGGCCATCCTTTGGAGCATGATCAATCTCCTTGAAGAAAATCAAGTCGTCCCTTTTCAGTAGTTTTCTATTGCTAATAGTTTCTTAACTTCAAGAGGGACTTTATGTCAACTTCCAGTCAGAATTAGAGAATTTTGTCTGCGTTGAGCCTCTGGAGGTCTTGTTCATGCTTTTTCAGCAACTGTGAATTTAGATGGGTAACTTCCCTGTCAAGTTCAGACAACACTGTTCTCTGGTAAGTTGTCTATTGCCTATGGCTCTTAGAACATTTCTAGTATCTTTTCTGATATGATCCCTGGCCCTTGAGTATGACAGAATTGTTCCATTTATTGGCCAGGCATTCCAAAGCCAATTGTTCTCTGCACTTTAATCAGTTGTGAGTGTCTGTATTAATTACTGTCTACTGAAAAAAGTTTATCTTCTTGATGAGGGGTTGACTGATGCACTAATCTATGGTTATACTAATCAGTCAATATGAGTCAGTTTAATACTATGATTCATTAGCAGATTAGTAATGTAGTAAGCTCTCCACTGGGGCCTATAATTTGTCTAACCATACATTCTTGGCCCAAGTAAGAGTAACAGATAAAAGTTTCAATTCATGGAGTAGGCCTTTAAGTTCAATCAGAAAGTGGTTGTTTACTCTCATAATATTCATGCTACTGCTATAGCTCGTGGGAAGAACAGTCATTATTGTAGCTCTGCTGGATAACATTGATGATTACTATTCTCCTCCAGATGTGTTCGCAGCACACTCTTGTACTATGAAAGCTAGCCATTAGGGATGAAGCTTCCTAGTGAATACCAGTTTAATATCTCCAATTTTTTTATGACTCTAGGGTATGATGTCTTCAATGATAAGGTCTTAACATCAAGTTCTGGAAGGTAACCAAAAGTATTGACAATAAATATAATGTCTGGGGGATTATGTCGTCTTCGTGGCCATCAATTCTAAAGTAGGTAAACCATTCCTGGATCTCAGCTTTTAACTTTTAATCCTGTGGTGTTTAGTAAGGTCATTGTAGCCCTGTTATAGGGTAACTCTGTAAAATTTATTGATTAATGTTTTTTTATTATATTCTGTTTTCTTTTGCATGCTATTTTTTCACTTGGATAAAAATCTAATTAATGCATCTGGCAGTAATTCTAGACCTACTTGTTGATTAAAAATCTGTCTATATACTCTTTTTTTTACACATTCAAAATGTTGATAGCTCTATACTGATAAACAAATGTGCAATAATAATGACTTGATGAACTATTAAAAATAAACCCATGAAGTTGGGAAGTTGATATTTTGGGGAAAATATGAAAGAAATTGGTAGGGGGTTAACATGAAAATATTCAATTGTATAGATGTATGAAGTTTTTATGAATAAGTGGGAAAGTTGTAGTTAATTCAAAATGTTTTTAACACTTGAATTCCAGATAGATTTTTAAAACACGGGTTAAGGTTTCCTTAAGATACTCAAAAGCAATGTACTCATTTATGTTCTGAAGTAATATGATTTTGTGTTTAAGACATGTACACATACATAAGAAAATATACTTCCTTTCTTCTACACCTTTATAACTCACTTGTTTTCTCTATTTTGCACCAATAAACATGAAGTAATGGTTAATTATTTATATTTATTTTAACGTCCTAATTCACACAGACTTTTAAGAACTGATTTGTTGACTAGCCTATAAGAATTACACCAGAAAACTGAAATATAATTAATAATATACAAACTTTGGTTTTTTTATTGATCGATAATCTCATGCATGTATATAATGTATTTTGATCAAGTCCACCTCCTTCTTCTCTCCTCAAATCCTTTCACAAACCCCAACAACTTTTCCCTACCAACTCCATCCACCCTTCCCCACTGAGTCCATTCCTCCAAACTTTCCCATACCTCTAACAACTTTTCCCTACAAACTCTCCAACATCTGCCACTGAATTCACTTAATAGTGCCTGTATGAGTACAACTATTGAACCATTTACTGGAATATGGGTTTGATTATTTTCGTCATAGGTCACATACCTGAAAACAACTAACTCTCCTCTCAGCAAGCATCAAGTACCAATAGCTCCTCAACTGTGGGTAGGACTTCCAGACTTTCTCTCCAGTCCATGGTGAGATTTTGTCTGGCTTAATCTCACCCAAGTCATAGCGACTGTCAGTTTATGTGTGCACTGCCCTGTCTTGTCAAGAAAAGAAAACTGTTGTTTTTTAAATAAGGTTTTCTGATTAATGTTCTAACCTTTAAAAATTGCTGTCTGAAGAATCTTTCCTGTTCCATACATGAAGAAAACGTCATTCTAAGAATACAAGAAACCCTCTAATTTTACAATTACATTAAAAATAAATTATATAATCAATCAAAATGGGGAATTCCGGGTCCCAGTCTCAATGGACACTTCTATAATACAACTACTACACATTGGGCTCAGGGATCATTGAGGAAGAGGGGGCAAATAGATTCTAAGGAGCAGAAGAACAGGGCATTTTCTATAAGATTATGTCTTCTACAAATGTCAGAATCTTCATCAACAAATTGCCTACACATGAACTGAACAAGTACAATACACATGCTAATGAGAATGGGGTCAGATGCAGGTGAGGAGTGATCAGGGGAAGTCCAAGAGGCCTTAATACTGTACAAAAATCTACAAAATCTCCAGGGATGCTGAGAGATGCAGAAATAGACATCCCTAGGGGAGAGAACACTAATTAGCTGTCCAATAACTAGTAGTCATCTATATGAAAACATACTTACAAATAACAGTGTACAGACCGAGCAGGTTGCATTTATATCTTTAAGAATATGTAATGGAAAAAATGTTATGAATTTGGGGAAAGAGTAAGGAATGGTGTATAGAAGACTTTGGATGGAGAAAGGGAAAGTAGACATATTAAAGTTGTATTAAAATCTCAAAATTGATTAAAATTAACAGAATATGTTTCTTTTATTGATTCATTTTCATGTAGTTATTACTCTTAGTCTTTCCTGTCAGAGCATATATTCTTTATTTTAAGATTTTTGGTACAGAAAGGTACTCTACAAGGTACGAAAAGAGAAACATAAACACCAAGTGAACCAAAAACTCTTTGATTGAAAATGATGTGCTACCTGCAAGATATTCTTGAACAATGGTGGCATGAAGCTTGTGGGAAGTAATCAACCAATTTCTGATTTGACTTAAGACCCACTCCACAAGATGGAACCCATGCCTGACAAAACTTGAATGGCAAAAAAAAAAAAAAAAACTGAGACTAGATAGCAAAGGGACCTGGTGTCCTATTTTAACAAAAAATCTCCAATCAAAAGACTTCTAATGACTCTCTGGTATCTTTACAGAGCAGTTGCCTTGCTCAGTCATCAACAGAGAATCTACTTCCTGCAATAGATGGGAACAAAGACAGAAACCCATAGTCAGATATTATTCCGAATTTGAGTTCAGGAGTACTTAGCCTTAAATGAGATCTCCTCAAATTCTTCCACTCGGGGCTCAGGGAACCCTTTAGAAGAAGATACAGATAGAGTGTAAGAGTCAGCAGAGATGGAACATAACAGGGAAACAAGTCCTTCCAAACCGTGATGATCAAAGCACATATGAACTCACAAACACTGAGGCAGTGTGCACAAGGCCTGGGTTGCACTGCATCAGGTCCTCTGAGAGTATGTTATGGTTTACAGTTTAGTGTTTTTATGAGATTACTGAGTGTGTGAATGAATAGATCTTGGATTCTTGTGCCTTCTATGGGCTATTCTTCATCTGTTTGTCTTCCTCAACTCTAATGTGTTAGTTTTTGTTTTATCTTACTATATTTCATTTTATTTTCTTATAATCCCCTAAAAGCCTTATTTCTCTGAGATATAGAAAGGAAGCAAGTTTGTAGAGGAAAGGAGATGGGAAGGAACTAGGAGGAATAGATGGAGGAAAAAATAGTCAGGATAGACTATGTGAGGGAAAATTATTTTCAGTAATAAAAGGAAAAATAAATTAAGAAAATCAAATAATGACCATCATCTTTGTTTTATGGTTATCTTATTACATAAATGATATTTGATTAGTATTAATATATGCCATTACATTTTCAACTTATTGTTGCTGCAACAAGGGCAGTGAAAAAAGAATTCCTACAACTTAAGGGCCAGGACCCACATGAGATATGCTGTCTCCAAAGTAAGGTGGAAAGTTCCTGAGTAATGCCAACTGCAGTTGAATTCTACCATCACTCCCCAATACACACACAACACACACGAATAAACACACACATGAGAGAGAGAGAGAGAGAGAGAGAGAGAGAGAGAGAGAGAGAGAGAGAGAGAATTTGAAATGTTAGGGTAAGTTAGCATTTTCTTTCTCTGTCACCTGTAATATGAATGTGAATTCTACCTAGTTTTGAGGCGATTAGACGTGGACACCATCTCCAAACCTGAGATAAGCTCAAAGAAGAAATCAAGTCATGGAAAGAAACAAAAATATCCTTTGTAAGGAGCAAAGACATAGTGAAAGAGTTTTTCAAGAGTTCAAAGGATATAGATAACTATTTGCAAGCTATTTTTACATTAATTGCAAGATATTATTTCAGAACACCATTAAGAAAAGGTGTGATAGATATCACAGACCAATGTGATATAGGCAATTTCTCAATGGAGGTTCTCTCTTCCCACATGACTTTGGTTTTGCTGAATTAGCATCTAGAACTAACTAGGATAATAACCATTCTAAGCTATAAGTGTTGAATGTTAGAAAGTTAACATCCAAAACACTGAATCTGACTTAGTATTAAATAAAGTCACCTAATTTGAAAACTTAAATGGGCATATTCTGGGAAAATTAAATTGTTAACTACCTAGTGAACTGAACACACACCACATCATTTAGACGTCACATTTTGCACATGGTCTCATCTTTATTATGCGGCAGTGAAACAACATTTTTTGTTTGTTGTGTGTGTGTGTGTTTGTGTGTGCACCTCCATGTCTCTCCAACACAAAGAACTCATTAAATAGATTCCAAAACGGTATTATAGATATTCCTTTGCCTGTAGAGGGATGGTGAGTGAGAACCCACAATTCTTTTACAAAGAGACAGACAACAACTGTCTAGGTTAACATCTGAACAAAATATTCCCCTCTTCACTTTTGTAAACCACTTAAATTCTGAAAGTCTGCAATGAATTTAAGATTAGGGCACAGGTGTTATGATGATTTATTTGATTGCCAACTTGACATCATTCAGAAACACTCATGATTAAAACCTCTGGGCATGCTTATGAGAGATTACCTAGATTAGTGAAATTGTGGTTAAGGGATTTACCTTAAAATTAGGTAGTACCATACTTTAGCCTAGAGTCCTTGACTGCTTAGAAAGGAGAAAGCAAATGAGCTGAAAGTTTCCTCTGCCTCTGCCTCCTGACTCTCAATACAATGTGATGATGCCTTCTCAAGTTCCTCATGATATACCCTTCCTGAAATGATGGCTTCCATTCTTGAGCTAAGAGTGCAATAAGCCCTTTATTCTGGAAGTTGCTTTTGTCAGAGTATTTTATTACACCAGTCAGATAAGCAGCTAATCCAGAGATGCTTACCCTTCTTTTGTGAAAAATCTTCATTTAAGTGATTATAACGCACACTATTATTTCACATTAGTTGTAATGTGGTTCCAGAAACTTTCCTTCCTGGACATCATATGGTTCTGGCAACTCTCAGATCTTGGGATATCCATCACAACTTATGTTTCACCACCACAACTTTATTCAGTAGCCTTTTAGGGCCTCCTTGTGGGGATGCAGATCCTGAGCTCTCATTCAAGGATTATCTGGTCTCAGAAGCTATCTGAAACTGGTGCGAAAGTCCATGACCACTCTTGCATTTTTTTTTTCAATCTGGATTTGTTTGTTTTTTTTTTTTTAATTTTTTTTATTTTTTATTTTTTTATTGAGAAAACGAGAAAAAAAACAAGTTTCCACCTCCTCCCAGCCTCCCATTTCCTTCCCCCTCCTCCCACCCCTCTCCCCCTCCTCCCACCGTTCTCCCCCCCACACCTTTCCCCCTCCCTCTCCAGTCCAAAGAGCAGTCAGGGTTTTCTGCCCTGTGGAAAGTCCTAGGTCCTCCCCCCTCCGTCCATATCTAGGAAGGTGAACATCCAAACTGGCTAGGCTCCCACAAAGCCAGCACATTAAGCAGGATCAAAACCCCATGCCACTGTCCTTTGCGTCACATCAGCCCTCATTGTTCGCCATGTTCAGAGAGTCCAGTTTTATCCCATGCTTTTTCAGTCACAGTCCAGCTGGCCTTGGTGAGCTCCCAATAGATCAGCTCCACTGTCTCAGTGGGTGGGTGCACCCCTCGTGGTCCCGACTTCTTTGCTCATGTTCTCCCTCCTTCTGCTCCTCATTGGGACCTTGGGAGCTCAGTCCAGTGCTCCAGTGTGGGTCTCTGTCTCTATCTCCATCCATCACCAGATGAAGGTTCTATGATGATATGCAAGATATTCGTCATTATTGCTCTAGGATAGGGTCATTTCAAGTTCCCTATCCTCAGCTGCCCAAGGAACTAACTGGGGACTTCGGCTTGGGCACCTGGGAGCCCCTCTAGGGTCAGGTCTCTTGCCAACCCTAAAGTGGCTCCCTTAACTAACAATTGTGGTTCTGTGCTCCCCTGTCCAACCTTCCTTTATCCCAATCCTCCTGTTTCCCCAAGGCCCCCCCTCCTTCCCTTCAAACTTTTCTCTCCCCATCTCCCCTTACCCCCATCCCACCCCACCCCCAAGATCCCAATTTTCTCCCCGGCAATTTGGTCTACTTCCCTTAGCCAAGAGGATAACTATATGTTTTTCCTTGGGTTCACCTTCTTACTTAGCTTCTTTAGATTCACCTATTGTAGACTCCGTGACCCTTATTTATGGCTAGAAAACAATTATGAGTGAGTACATCCCATGTTCATCTTTTTGGGTCTGGGATACCTCACTCAGGATAGTGTTTTCTATTTCCATCCATTTGCATGCAAAATTCGAGAAGTCATTGTTTTTTACCGCAGCGTAGTAATCTAATGTGTATATATTCCATACTTTCTTCATCCATTCTTCCATTGAAGGGCATCTAGGTTGTTTCCAGGTTCTGGCTATTACAAATAATACTGCTATGAACATAGTTGAACAAATGCTTTTGTCATATGATAGGGCATCTCTTGGGTATATTCCCAAGAGTGGTATTGCTGGGTCCAGGGGTAGGTTGATCCCGAATTTCCTGAGAAACCGAAACACTGACATCCACAGTGGTTGCACAAGATTGCATTCCCACCAGCAATGGATGAGGGTACCCCTTCCTCCACAGCCTCTCCAGCAAAGGCTATCCTTGGTGTTTTTGACTATAGCCATTCTGACAGGTGTAAGATGAAATCTCAAAGATGTTTTGATTTGCATTTCCCTGATTGCTAAGGAAGTTGAGCACGACCTTAAGTGTCTTTTGGCCATTTGAACTTCCTCTGCTGAGAATTCTCTGTTCAGATCAGTGCCCCATTTTTTAATTGGGTTAATTAGCATTTTAGAGTCTGGTTTCTTGAGTTCTCTATATATTTTAGAGATCAGACCTTTGTCTGTTGCGGGGTTGGTTAAGATCTTCTCCCAGTCAGTAGGTTGCCTTTGTGTCTTCGTGACAGTGTCCTTTGCTTTACAGAAGCTTCTCAGTTTTAGTAGGTCCCATTTATTCAATGTTGTCCTTAATGTCTGTGCTTCTGGGGTTATACATAGGAAGCGATCTCCTGTGCCCATCTGTTGTAGGGTATTTCCCACTTTCTCTTCTATCAGGTTCAGTGTGTTCGGGCTGATATTGAGGTCTTTAATCCATTTGGACTTGAGTTTTGTGCACGGTGAAAGATGTGGGTCTATTTTCATTCTTCTACAGGTTGACATCCAGTTGTGCCAGCACCATTTGTTGAAGATGCTTTCTTTCTTCCATTGTATACTTTTAGCTCCTTTATCAAAAATGAGGTGTTCATACGTTTGTGGGTTAAAATCCGGGTCTTCTATACGATTCCATTGGTCGACTTCTCTGTTTTTATGCCAGTACCACACTGTTTTCATTACTGTAGCTCTGTAATAGAGTTTGAAGTCAGGGATGGTAATGCCTCCAGAAGATCCTTTATTGTATAGGATTGTTTTTGCTATCCTGGGTTTTTTGTTTTTCCATATAAAGTTGATTATTGTCCTCTCCAGATCTGTGAAGAATTTTGATGGGATCTTGATGGGGATTGCATTGAATCTATAAATTGCTTTTGGTAGAATTGCCATTTTTACTATGTTGATCCTCCCAATCCAAGAGCAAGGTAGATCCATCCATTTTTTGGTATCCTCTTCAATTTCTTTCTTCAATGCCTTAAAGTTCTTGTCAAATAGATCTTTCACTTCCTTGGTTAGATTTACCCCAAGATATTTTATGCTGTTTGTGGCTATCGTGAATGGTGAAGCTTCTCTGATTTCCCTCTCAGCTTCCATATCCTTTGTGTATAAGAGGGCGACTGATTTTTTGGAGTTGATCTTGTATCCTGCCACATTACTAAAGCTGTTTATCAGCTGTAAAAGTTCTTTGGTGGAGTTTTTGGGGTCGCTTAAGTACACTATCATATCATCTGCGAATAACGAAAGTTTCACTTCTTCCTTTCCAATTCGAATCCCCTTGATCCCATTATGTTGTCTTATTGCTATTGCTAGAACTTCAAGTACTATATTGAAGAGGTATGGAGAGAGTGGACATCCTTGTCGTGTTCCTGAGTTAAGCGGGATTGCTTTGAGTTTCTCTCCGTTTAATTTGATGTTAGCTGTCGGCTTGCTGTTTATAGCTTTTATTATATTTAGGTATGACCCTTGTATCCCTAATCTCTCCAAGACTTTTAACATGAATGGATGTTGAATTTTGTCGAATGCTTTTTCTGCATATAATGAAATGATCATATGGTTTTTTTCTCTCAGTTTATTTATATGCTGGATTACATTGATAGATTTTCGTATGTTGAACCAGCCCTGCATCTGAGGAATGAAGCCTACTTGATCATAATGGATAATTTTTTGGATGTGTTCTTGGATTCGGTTTGCCAGTATTTTGTTGAGGATTTTTGCGTCGATGTTCATGAGTGAGATTTGCCTGTAATTCTCTTTCCTGGTTAAGTCTTTGTGTGGTTTTGGTATCAGAGTAACTGTAGCTTCATAAAAGGAATTAGGTAATGACCCTTCTGATTCTATATTGTGGAATACATTAAGGAGTATAGGTATTAGCTCTTCTTGGAAGTTCTGGTAGAATTCCGCATTGAAACCATCTGGTCCTGGGCTTTTTTTGGTAGGGAGGTTTTTGATAACAGCTTTTAATTCTTCACGACCAACAGGTCTGTTTAGATTGTTCACCTGGTCCTGGTGTAACTTTGGTATATGGTATTTATCTAAAAAAGTGTCCATTTCCTTTACATTTTCCAGTTTTGTGTTATACAGGCTTTTGTAATAAGATCTAATGATTCTCTGAATTTCCTCTGTGTGATTATGTCCCCCTTTTCATTTCTGATCTTATTAATTTGCGTATTCTCTCTCTGCCTTTTGATTAGTTTGGATAGGGGTTTATCAATCTTGTTGATTTTCTCCAGGAACCAGCTTTTTGTTTCACTGATTCTTTGGATTGTTTTCTGTGTTTCTATTTTGTTGATTTCAGCCCTCAGTTTGATTATTTCCAGTCTTCTACTCCTCCTAGGTGAGTCTGCTTCTTTTTTTTTCTAGAGCTTTCAGGTGGGCTGTTAAGTCTCCAATATGTGCTTTCTCTGTTTTCTTTAAGTGGGCACTTAGTGCTATGAACTTTCCTCTTAGCACTGCTTTCATAGTGTCCCATAAGTTCGAGTATGTTGTTTCTTTATTTTCATTGAATTCAAGGAAGACTTTAATTTCTTTCTTTATTTCTTCCTTAATCCAGGTATGGTTCAGTAATTGACTGTTCAGTTTCCATGAGTTTGTAGGCTTCTGGGGGTAGCATTGTTGTTGAATTCTAACTTTAATCCATGGTGATCTGATAAGACACAGGTGGTTACTAATATTTTTTTGTAACTGTGTAAGTTAGCTTTGCTACCGAGTATGTGGTCAATTTTCGAGAAGATTCCATGAGCTGCAGAGAAGAAGGTATATTCTCTCCTATTTGGGTGGAATAATCTATAGTCTGTTAAGTCCATTTGCTTCATTACCTCCATTAATTCTCTAATTTCTCTGTTAGGTTTCTGTTTGATTGACCTGTCCATTGGTGAGAGAGGAGTGTTGAAGTCTCCTACTATTAGTGTGTGTGGTTTGATGGCTGCCTTGAGTTTTAGTAATGTTTCTTTTACATACGTGGGCGCTTTTATATTAGGGGCGTAGATATTCAGGATTGAGACTTCATCCTGATGAATTATTCCTGTTATGAGTATAAAATGTCCCTCTCCATCTCTTCTGATTGATTTAAGTTTGAAGTCAACTTTGTTAGAAATTAGTATGGCCACACCTGCTTGTTTCTTAGGTCCATTTGCTTGATAAGCCTTTTCCCAGCCCTTTACTCTGAGTAGGTGCCTGTCTTTGTGGTTGAGGTGTGTTTCTTGTAAACAGCAGAATGTTGGATCCTGTTTTCGTATCCAATCTCTTAGCCTGTGCCTTTTTATAGGTGAGTTGAGCCCATTACCATTAAGTGATATTAATGACCAGTGGTTGTTAACTCTGGTAATTTTTTTAGTAGTAGGATTTGTGTGTTTCCCTTCTTTGAGTTGCGCTGGTGAAGGGTCTCTAGATGACTGAGTTATTGTGGGCATTGTTGGACTCCTTGGTTAGTGATTTTCCTTCTATTATTTTCTATAAGGCTGGATTTGTGGCTACGTATTGTTTAAATTTGTTTTTATCCTGGAAAATTTTGTTTTCTCCATTTATAGTGAACGAAAGCTTGGCTGGATATAGTAGTCTGGGCTTGCATCCATGATCTCTTAGTTTTTGCAGTACATCTATCCAGGACCTTCTGGCTTTCATGGTTTCCATAGAGAAGTCTGGTGTAAGTCTGATAGGTTTACCTTTATAAGTAACTTGGCCTTTTTCCTTTGTGGCTCTTAATATTCTTTCTTTATTCTGTATATTTTGTGTTTTGATTATTATATGGTGAGGGGATTTTTTTTTTTGATCCAGCCTATTTGGTGTTCTGTATGCTTCTTGAACCTTCATAGGTACATCTTTCTTCAGGTTGGGAAAGTTTTCTTCTATAATTTTATTAAGTATATTTTCTGGACCGTTGAGCTGCCCTTCTTCTCCTTCTTCTACTCCAATTATTCTTATGTTTGGTCTTTTTATTGTGTCCCAGATTTCCTGAATGTTTTGTGATGAGAATTTGTTGGTTTTGCTGTTTTCTTTGATCAGTGTGTTTATTTTCTCTATGGTATCTTCAGTGTCTGACATTCTTTCTTTCTATCTCTTCTAATCTGTTGTTAGTCCTTGTCTCGGTAGTTCCTGTTCGTTTACCCAGATTTTCCATCTCCATTCTTCCCTCGGTTTGTGCTTTCTTCATTGCTTCCATTTCATTCTTCAAGTCTTGAACCGCTTCCCTAACCTGTTTGATTGCTTTTTCTTGTTTCTCTTGGTTTTCTTGTGTGTCTTTGAGCGATTTATTCATTTCCTCTACCTTTTTGTTTGTAATCTCTAATTGTTTATGGCATTTTTTCACCTCCTGTTTAAGGTCCTCTATTATTTTCATATAGTTCACTTTTGAGTCGATTTCTTCTATTTCTTCTGGAGTAGGGTGTACAATTCTTCTTATTTCGGGATCCCTGGATTCTGGTGGTGTCTTGTTGCCTTTCAGGTTGTTGGAGGAATTCTTGCATTGGCGCCTTCCCATCTCTTCCTTCAAATGGAGCCAGGAAAGGCCTGATGTCTTGGTCCAGTCTTTGCTGTGATTGACTCTCTGGGTATATCTCTTCTGTGTAGAAGCAGGAACCGTTCCCGCCCAGATGGGATTCCTCAGCAACTAAACAGGGCCCAATGATCCAGGGCCAAAAGGATGAATGGAGCAAGGGGGGGGGGGGGTATCCAGAAGAGCACAGGAAGCCTGGCGCCTGGCACAGGAGCTGAAGGTTCCCAGGCTCCCTAACAGGGGACCCTGAGGCCTGCCCGGTAGGCAGGCACTCACCACTCTGGGTGGGTAGCCTTAGTGTAGGAGCTTAAAACTGTTCTTGAGCACTGGTCCTAGCATACAGCAGGGCAGGGTTGGGAGGGGTGCTGGGGGGCTGGGTCATGCAAAAGAAAGACAGCCCTGCAGAAGGAGCTGGGGGAGGAGGGTTTGTGCTCTCTTCAGGGACAGTCTGCCCCTGGATAGCACACACTCACCCGTCCAGATGGGATTCCTCAGCAACTAAACAGGGCCACTGCTAGCCCAATGATCCAGGGCCAAAAGGATGAATGGAGCAAGGGGGGGCGGTATCCAGGAGCGCACAGGAAGCTTGGAGCTGGAGCTGAAGGTGCCCAGGCTCCCTTACAGGGGACCCTGAGGCCTGCCCGGTAGGCAGGCACTCACCACTCTGGGTGGGTAGCCTTAGTGTAGGAGCTTAAAACTGTTCTTGAGCACTGGTCCTAGCATACAGCAGGGCAGGGTTGGGGAGGCGTGCTGGGGGGGTTGGTCGTGCAAAAGAAAGACAGCCCTGCAGAAGGAGCTGGGGGAGGGGGGTTTGTGCTCTCTTCCGGGACAGTCTGCCCCTGGATAGCACACACTCACCCGTCCTGATGGGATTCCTGGCAACTAAACCTGGGATTCCTCAGCAACTAAACCTCTTGCATCTTTTATGACTATACTGTTCCAGGTGAATGGTGCAGCCACGTTCTGCTGCTAGCTCAGAGTTGAGCCTGACTCCTTCGCTCCAAAGCTGTAATGTCCTTTGTGTGATGATCCTGATGAAACACATTTCTAGGCAGTTCCTTTCCAAGAATTGAAACACCTTTGTCAATCTGAGTTTAGGCTCTCTCTTTTCAAATAAACTTGTATTTATTTATTTTTTACCATGGTTGGTTTCTCGCCTGCAGAGAGAGAATCCTATAGTCTCAGTGTAAAGCAGTCTTTCTCTTTAAAAACTTCAGCTTCTACTACAGCATTCATTTTATCTGTAACTTTAAGCTTTGTCGGAACTGTTTTTCCAAGAATTTGCACACTTTTTATATCTTTCTGTTCCACTTATTGTTCTTTAGCACTGTAGATGTTCTAAGGGTGTCAAGTAATAGCTATGCTACTGACTGAATGCTACTCTATACTGAAAACTTTTCCACTAAACAATTCATTTCATAAGCAACAGTATTTTGCTCCACTTGTTATAGATACAGACAGGATGCAGCCTCACTGTTTTTACTAAATTATAAACGGAATATATTCTAGCCCTGTTCAGATAGAGATTTTATTCCCACTGAAAAAAAAAAAAAAAAACACTAGCTGGGCCTTCATAGTCCAAATTTCTCTTATCATTATTTTTCTAAAAACATCAGAACATCCCATTAGCATCTGCTTACAGCATTCCAGGGATTGTCCAGGCCAAAGTTGAAATTCTTCCATATTCCTGCTGCAGTCCAGCTATGGAGACTAAAGAACCACATAGTCAAGTTTGTAATAGCAACAGCCTCACTACATGGTACAAATTGCCTATATAAGTTCCATGTCTTCTTGCTGGAACAAAACTTCCTAACATAAGGGATAGAAACCTGACTTAGCCCTGACTGCTTTTCCAGAGTATACAAGGTTTATTCCCAGCACCCATATGGCAGTACGCAACTGTCTATAACTGCAATTCCAGGGAATCGAACATCCTCTTCTGGCCACTTCAGCCAGGAGGCACATACATGATGCATAGACATAAATGTGGGCAAATACCCATACATATAAAAATAAAAATAAACTTTCTTAAAAAGATAGTAACTTCCTTAAAAATAGAGCATAACTATTTTAAAAATACAGTACAAAAGTAAGTTCAGGAGAGCTTTGGCTTCCCAAGAGCTGCCCGTGGTTTTAAAGACATCTTTATCTCTGTATGCCATGCTGTTCATGTGTGTTTCCTCACCTTTAATGAAAGTCTCTCTTCTCTCTCTTAAGAGAAATAGTAACATAAGGACGGAAAGGTAGTTTTGGCTAACAGTTTGAGAGTACAGTGGATTATGTCAAAGGACTCGTGGTGGCAAAAATTTGAGGAGGCAACTGGATACCTGTGGGGATAAAATGAGGATTTGTTTGTCATTATTTATTTAATTTTTAAAAACATCATTTAACAAAAATTAATAGTTTAAAAATATTATTGATTCAGATGTATTTAAGTGCAAAGGAACTTGGAGACATTTCTGGAAGTGTGTTATACTGTGGTGACTTGGATGAGGATGGCCTTCCTAGGCTCATACATTGGCATGGTTAGTACTCAGTTGGTGAACTGTTTGGAAAAGATTAAAGATGTGGTCTTGTTGGAGGGGGTATCTCTGTAAGCAGGTTTTAAGGATTCTAAAGCCCAAGCAAGGCCCAGTCTGCCTATCCGTCTTTCTCAGTCTCTTTCTCTCTCTGTTTTTCTCTTCTCTCTGTCCCCCCCCCCCCCGCTCCCCGCTAGCTGCTTGCAGGATATAAATCTCTCAGCTACTTTTCCATTACTATACCTGCCTGCAAGCTGCCACATTCTTTATCAGGATAGTCAGGGCCTAATTTTCTGAACCTGTAAGCAAGCCCCAAATTAAGTACATAGCTGCTAAGTGGTTAACTAACTAAATAGTGCATCAGTAGTCCATAAACTATTCTAGTACATCATCAGAAAACTGAAAAATACCTTGTAATACAATATCTACAGTAATACAGTACCCTTGTAGATGCTTCACAGTTTCTAAAAGAAAAATTTTGTACTATATTAAGGAGCCTGACACAGAAGATCTACTCCTGTGTAATTTCAATCACACAAATTCTATATCATGTAAAATAATAGCAAAAATTAAACAAAGTATTAATTCTTAAAAAAAAGAATTGACGTGATGTCTCTTCACAGCAATAGGATAGTAACTAAAACAGAAACCTACAGGTATCTTGTATCTTTAGCCTCCATAAGCACTTCATTCATGTGTATAACCCTCCACAACAGCTCACACACATACAGATAATTTTTAACCATCTTTGCAAAGATAATGAAAGAAATTTGTCTACATTTATGAAACATCTGTGCCAATTAATACATACATTTTAATATTAATATTTGACTATGCTAGATTTATGTTCACATCTGCTTATTTATTGTGCATGTACCTATGTATGGGACAAGAACGCGCATAATATGGTGTACACGTGAAAGTCAGAATACAACTTGTGGAATTCTGCCTTCTCCCCCATCATGTGGAGACCGGGGATCAAACTCAGATTTTCAGACTTTCCAGTGAGCACCTATACCCAGTGAGGTATCTTGTTATCCCATATTTTTACAGATTTTGAAGGTTACATTTCAATTAAATCTGTAAGCTATGTACTATTTTATCTTAAATTGCTATCTAAATTATAATAGAATAGACATTTAGACATTACTTTCTAATCTAAAGGGACAAAAAAAAACTTTTGTTCCCAACTTTAAATGAAAGTCAAAAGCAATAAAAATTATACTACTGCCTAAAAGTAATGGTTGTAGTTCACAACTCTTGAGTTCATGGTCATCATCTGTGTAACCTTATAAAAAGTAATTTAACTTCAATTAACCTCAGTGTGCTCCTGTACAAAATGAGAGTATTGATAATCACATATGAGTCACAGGATTTTTCTAGATTAAATAAAATGTTTTATACATAAAGGTTTCAAACAGTGTTCCAAATGATTCACTAAAGCTAACTAATATAATTGTTATTAATTACATTAACATTTTGAATGGTTTTGCTTCATATATTTGTTCTTCTGGACTAACCAACTTAAGGACAGAAGGAGCACAGCTTAACAATAATAAAAATGTTTCATCAGTTAACAGGATCCATATCTTTAGATGCTTGAATAAATGGACTATTATTAATTGAATGAATAAATTTTTGGCTAAGGTAACTATGAAGTGAAAGATAGTCATATGAATTTATTTTTACATATATTTAACCTTTATTTTTTATATAGAAAATGCCATTCATGGGTGTGCTTATGCAAGCACAATCATATATATATATATATATATATATATAGTCAAGGTAGATATTCAACATTAATGTGCTATTCCTAATGAAATTAAATGTATTAAATTATACGTTTTAAATATTTTATATTTTAAGATTTTGTTGACAACGTTAGAACCTTGCTTTACTAGATTACTAAACAATTGATTTTAACTTACTAAAAGTAAAACACTTCTTTTGAATGTTTATTTTTAGATTACATATTCTGCAGCACGATCTTCTAAGAGTCAAGTAACAGACATGCAACACAAAGCGGTCTGTAAGCTATGTACTGACTCAGTAACCAAGCCTCTTTGTGGGGTGTGGCTGTCATTTGATGTATAAGTACTTAGTCTGCTTCTCTCTTTCTCCTTTCTTTTCTTTTTCTTTTCTTCTTTTCTTCCCAGTGTTCCTGTAGTGAACTGTGTTTATCCCTGTCCCCACCTTGATCTTTCCTCTCCCTCTTGACTGTTCTATTTTCTGTATGCTTGTAGTGACTTCATTCTTAGTAATCTGCTCATTTTCTTTCCGGTCATTAAAGTTGCTAAAAAAAAGTATTTTCAAGCTTCTGTTGCCATTTGTGTCCTTCATTTTAGAAAGACCTTACTTTTTCTTTAGCCCGTAGTTGACAGCATGCCTTTGTCACATGCTGATGCTTGATTTAATCCTCATGACCAAGGAGGTCATGAAATATGCTAACATTTTGCATCTATTTTCTTTTTTTTATAAGAGAAGTAGCTAGGAATAATAGGGTGCACAGTTAGTACAAGCACCCCGCTAGCTCTTTCCTCTTTCTCACTTCTATGTTTCCTTTTTGAACTACTACCCTTATAGTGAGATATCTATACTTAAGCAATGTAGCAGAATGACAAAGCTGAAAATTAGAAGAGCTGAGTTGTACACCACTGTAGTTTGTATTTCAGACCTAATCTATGTGATAGATAAAGAAACATCTAATCTGTTTAAAAACATTGATGGAGAAATGTTTATTTCCTATAAAATATAAATCCAAATAAATTTAGACGCATTTCCTAATCAATGGGTTGATCATCCTTTTCAATTAATCCTAGATGAAAGTTATCTTTTTTATATTTATTTTTTATTAAAAATTTCTGCCTCCTCCCACCTCCCATTTCCACCCCCCCAACTCCTCTCCCTTCCTTCTCCAGTCCAAAGAGCAGTCAGGGTTCCCTGTCCTGTGGGAAGTCCAAGGTCCCCCCCACCATCCAGGTCTAGGAAGGTGAGCATCCAAACAGCCTAGGCTCCCACAAAGCCAGTATATGCAGTAGGATCAAAACCCAGTGCCATTGTCCTTGGCTTCTCATAGCCCTCATTGTCCACCATAATCAGAGAGTCCGGTTTTATCCCACGCTTTTTCAATCCCAGTCCAGCTGGCCTTGGTGAGCTCCCAATAGATCAGCCCCAATGATGGTCCTGACTTCTTTGCTCATGTTCTCCCTTCTTCTGCTCCCCATTTGGACCTTTATTGGTTTCTAGCCATAAATAAAGGACATTGAGCCTATAATTCGTGATCCCAGAGAAGCTAAATAAGAAGGTGAACCCAAAGAAAAATATATAGTTATCCTCCTGGATATTGGAAGTAGACAAGATTGCAGGGCAAAAAATGGGAACTTGGGGGTGGGGTGGGATGGGGGTAAGGGGAAATGGGGAGAGAAAAGTGAGAAGGGGAGGATGGGGAGAGCTTGGGGGAATGGGATGGTTGGGATAAAGGAAGGGTGGATATGGGAACAGGGAAGTATATATCTTAATTAAGGGAGTCATTTTAAGGTTGGCAAGAGACTTGACTCTAGAGGAGTTGCCAGGGGTTCAGGGAGATGTCCCCAGCTAGTTCCTTGGGCAGCTGAGGAGAGGGTGCCTGAAATGGCCCTATCCTATAGCCATACTGATCAATATCTTGCATATCAACATAGAACCTTCATCTGGCGACAGATGGAGATAGAGACAGAGACCCTCATTGGAGCACTGGACTGAGCTCCCAAGGTGCAGATGAAAGTTATTTAGAATTTTTTTATTGCAGTACATACTTTGATAAATTTTGTTGTCATTCTCAAATTTTTCTAAAAGAAATATTTCACATACTTATCAGGATAAAAGAGGTGACAAAATTTTGGCTAAAAATAGAAGTTGCTATTATATAGCATGAGTTAGATATCAGCATGTAAGCACAGATACCATCTAAATAAAAGTGACTACTCTTCTAAGAAATAACCTAATATCTTAAGAGATTTTGAAACCTAAGTAAATGATGAAGTGCTTTACATAGTTTGCTGACATTCACCTAAAGAGTTTAACACCTGAGGATCTGTAGATTATATAACCCATTTATTAATTTATTAAAACACATTCAAGACAAATAGAAAGACAGTAATCCATGAAATTTCTGAAATGCATAAAATGTTTCTTAAAGAAAAACAGAGTAAATAATTAAGCTGGAATGAAAGAATAATTCAACATTGGAGCTGCAAAGCAATTGTAATAATGATTATTAGCCTTGAAGATAATATCAAATAAATTAATCTGAAAAAAAAGAGTCAGTATGGTCTTTGAAAGAAATGTTATCTTGGTAAAAAGGAACATTTTCAATTTTGTAGATAAGAGGGAATGATTGGAACATGGGTTATACTGATATTTTAATAAAATACTGATAACACTGAAAAATACTTTTGAAATAAAAAATAATTTTAAAAAGAATGTGGAACCCACCAATAGACATGTCAAAGTAGATTGGAAAAAGTCCTTGAGGTCTCAACCTTACACAAAGAACTGCAGGCAACTGAGCAAGAGACGTGGTCTGTTCCAGGGAAAAGTGCACCAAATGTTATCTACGCCAAATAACCCTGAAAACAAACATACATATGATTACCATTATATGGATTGAATAGATTCCATTTATATGTTTATGTGTGTGTGTGTGTGTGTGTGTACACATACTCTCTCTCTCTCTCTCTCTCTCTCTCTATATATATATATATATATATATATATATATATTCCTATATATGATAATTTGTAAAAAAAAAAGACCACAAATTTGAAGGAAACAAGGGAGGGGTATATGGGAGATTTTGGATGGAGGACAGGAAATAGTAAAATGTTTTTAAGTTATAATCTCAGAAATAAATTGCATGCTGAGTAGTGGTGGCACATACCTTTAATCCCAGCACTTTTGAGTCAGAGGCAGGTAATCTCTGTGAGTTTCAAGACAACCTGGTATAGAGAACGAGTTTTAGGACAGGATCCCAAGCTACACAGAGAAACCCTGTCTCAAAAAAAAAAAAAAAAAAAAAAACCCAGCATTTTATGATGAGAGGACTTAAAAGTAAAGTTTGCATGACAGAAAAGTAATAAAACATTAAACCTGAGGACAAGATCAAGTTATTTACTTGAATTCATTTATGGAGACCTTATTAAGGTATAGGATACTTCTAGAAATTGTGGATTAAATTGCAAGTGAAAAAAATAAGGTTTTTTCCTCATTAGTCTGCTAGGGAAAATTGCAGTAAATGTGAATATTACCGAGTTTCTGAAGAGGTAGTTATAGTATCACATGACTCTCACCCTCCTTTTAATAATGTATAGCTATACGAATAGAATAAAATGAGGGCATATGCAATTCAAAAAGAAAACATTTCCTTGAGGGTGAATCATTCAGTAAGTATATCAGCATGTAGTCATTAGTTTTATATTTGACCCTCTTTTTGTGTATTTTCCTCAGTCAAAACAAAGGATGAGCATCAGCAAAAGATAAAGATAAAACACTGCTGGTTGTTTTTTCAAACTGTTTGTGAGTTGTTAAGTTTTCAACAAGTCTTACACTAAAATAGCATCACCTAGATTATATAATTAAGCTAACAAAATTTAAATTAATAATGGCAATAATGTTCTTCCCTTTAAGTTCAAGTAAACATTATTAAAAGAAGCAGAAAGCAAGTGGAATATACAAGGGCAATGGAGCAGTATAAGAGGGCTCCATTGCTGGGTCACAGGTCTCAATGTTAATGGCAAAACAAGCATATATATGTATATGTATATATATGTATGTATGTATGTATATTCTGGAGTAGAATTTCAGGCACACAAAGACCAAAGGAGGTCCCCTAGATAGCTTAACTTTGTTACTTCTGGAGATCTAAGTGCCTAGCATAGATAATTTTTAAATTATTGCCAAAATTCTTTATTATAATTAAAGTAACACTCTTAATTTTCTCTGTTTCTATTATTTTAAAATATAAGGTGTTGTTCCTATAATATCTATGCACTTTTGCGACGAGCACACAAGATCATTCGAACATTTTGATCTACCTAGATAAATTAACAACAGTTTTCTTTCCTAGTGGGATATTCCAGAAACATGGTTCTACTTATTTTAAATCAACAGCTCTTCAAAGAAATTCAGAATGTTTAGATTCTTGTTTGATATATTAATCTCCATGATTTCTTTTTTCTTCTTGGTGTATATTTCTTCAAAAAGGCTTCCCTATACCTATGTCACATTATAAGCACTAATGTATTTATAGAACTTAAAATATAATTTACCTCATAATTCACCTAGGATTTTGGTTGGTTCATGTTCTATATGAATGTGATTATAAGGCATAGATTATGTATGATAGCATCTTCTTAAGTCAAACAAATAAGGAATATTTTTAAATCAATCATTTTAGTAATAAAGAAGTGGTTTGCTGTGAAATAATTGTTCTGCAAGCTATGAATATGCTCATTGGTTAATAAAGAACTGATTGGTCTCTAGATGGCAGGAAAAGATTTGGCAGGAAAGCAAGACTAGGAGAAGGCTGGGAAAAAGTGCAGGTTCAGGACTATCAAGCAGACACAGAGAGAAGAAGATGGTTATGCATTCTGGGAAAAGGTACCCTGGCAAGTGGCAAAGCATAGATAATAAGTATGTGTTAATTTAAATGTAAGAGTTATCTAATGATAAGCCTGAGCTTTTGGCCAAGGTTTCATAATATTAAGCCTCTGTGTGATTACTTAGGAGCAGCTTGCAGGGCAGAAACTTCTATGTACAGAAGCTTATATTTGTTTTCCTTGCACTGTTTAATATTTTTGCTAAAATAGAACCCTTTTATTTGTCTATGTTGTTCATCAAAAATTTTCCTTCTTCTTATTATGTCCAGTTAGTTCTTAGATTTAAAGCTCAAAGGACCCCTTTAAGAAACAGTCGTTGTGTACGTGTGTGTGTGTATGTGTGTGTGTGTGTGTGTGTGTGTGTGTGTGTGTTTGTAGGGGTGTGTTGTATTTTGCTAGTGATTAAGCCCTGGACTTAGGCCTGATAGAGAAAAATGCTCTACCACTGAGTTCTATCCCTAGTCCTTAACTACTTTATTTTTTACTGCTAATAATATCTTACCTCCAGTGTAGTCGATAATAGAGTATCCATCTTTCTGTCTTGTATAAGGAAACTTGCAATTACTAGGCAGTCATCTGGGTAAACTTGGTATAGTGGTTTGAAGAGGAATGTGCCCAATGGGCTCATATATTTGAGTGTTTTTTTTTATCAGATAATGGCACTATTTAAAAGGGTTAGCAGTGGTCCTCACCTTGTAGGTCATGACCCCATTGGAGGCAAACCATCCTGTTGAATGGGCTGCACGTCATGTATTGATATTACAATTCATAACAGTAGCAAAATTACAGTTATGAAGTAGCAATGAAAATAATTTTATGCTTGGGTGTCGCCACAACATGAAGAACTGTATTAATGTGTCACGGTAGTGGAAAGGTTGAGAACCACTGGATTAGAGGGTTAGGATGTATGGCCTTACTGGAGTAGGGTGGCCTTATTGGAGGAAGTCTATTACTGGGGAGATAAAATGCCACACCACATTCGTTGTCTCCATCTCTCTACCCCATGGATCAGGATGTAGCTCTCAACTCCCCTCCAATGATGATTATTTACAAAATCGATGAAACTGTGAGCAAGCCTCAAATTAAATGCTTCCTTTTATAAGAGTTGCTGTAGTTCAATGGAGTATTACTCAGTGGTTTAAAAAAAATGACTGCAAATTGTTACAGCCCCTTTGGATATTAGTATGGTGATTTTTCATAAAATTAGGAAGCAACCTTCCTCAAGACTCAGTAATACCACTTTTGGGTATATATCCAAAGTATGCTCAATCGCACCACAAGGACATGTGCTCAGCTATGTTCATAGCAGCATTGTTTATCATAGACAGACCTGGAAACAATCTAAATGCCCCTCGACTGAAGAATGGATAAAGAAAATGTGGTATATTTACTCAATGGAGTACTACACAGTAGATAAAAAAATAATGACATCTTGAAATTTGCAGGCAAATGGATGGATCTAGAAGACATCATATTGAGTGAGGTAACCCAGACCCAGAAAGACAAATATCATATGTACTTACTCATAAGTGGATTTTAGAATAAAACAAAGAAAGTCAGCCTAAATTCACAATACCAGAGAACCTAGACAACAATGAGGACCCTCATCTACAAGGGAAGTACAAAAAGACAAGGTCTCCTGAGTAAACTGGAAGCATGGAGACCATGAGAGAGCATTGAAGTGTAGGGGAGAAAAGGGGAGGGAAGCAGAAAAAAATGTATAGCTCAATAAAATTAATAAAAATATAAAAACAAAAACAAAAACAATGATGCCTTGAAATTTGAAGGCAAATAGATGGTACTAGTAAAATCCATAATAACTGAGCTAACCCAGACCCAGAAAGACAAACAGAGCATGTTCTCATTCCTAAGGGGATACATGATGGAAAGGACAGGATTACCAAGCTACAATTCACAACCCCAGAGAAGCTAGGCATAAAGAAGGACCCTAAGAGGGACACACATGGAGGGCTCCAGGAAAGGGAAATTGTTAAGGTCTCCTGGGTAAACTGAGAAGGGGAGTAGAAGGGAGGGGATGGAGAATGTGAACATAAGGGATTGAGATGGCTTTGGATGGGGAGGGACTGAGAGGGGTAACAATGGGAGAGATATCATGATAGAGCAAGTCAATTATGGGGTTAGGGAGAGACCAGGTGCTAGAGAAATTCCTAGGAATTCACAAGAATGATCCCAGCTAAGACTCCTGGCAATACTGTTGAGGGTGCCTGCAATACCCTTCCTTTATAATCAGAATAGTGGCTGCTCCAACTGTCATCCTAGGACCTACATGCAGTAACTGATAGAAGCAGATGCAGTGATCCATAGCCAAACATTTGGATGAGCTTCTGGAGCTTAGTTGAAGAGAGAAAAGAGGGATCACATAAACAAGAGAGAGTCAACATCATGATTTGGAAGTAAGGTTGATTTTCAGTTCTGCTCAAGTATAGAGTGTTTCACCGCCATCCCCTCTGGTTTTAATCTAGACACAAAATAAGGCTTTTGGCTGTGATCAAGCTGACCGATATATATATATATATATATATATATATATATATATATATATATATATATATATATGTGTGTGTGTGTGTGTGTGTGTGTGTGTGTGTGTGTGTGTGTGTGTGTGTTGGCCAATATATGTATGTCCAAGACCATTATTTCATTTGTAGTAATTTGGATCAATTTAAATATTTACTGTTATATTATTTATAAATCTGGAGACATATGCTGAAAAAAAAGGAAAACCACAGAGACAGCTGACCTGAGCTAGTGGGAAATCATGGACTCTGAACTGACAGCTGAGGATCCTGTATGGGACTTTGAATGTGTGTGACAGTTGTGTGGCTTGGTTTGTTTGTGGGACCCCTGGCAGTGGGACCAGGATTTATTCCTAGTGCATGAACTGGCTTTTTGGAGCCCATTCATTCCCCGTGGTAGGAAGCCTTGACAACATTGATATGGGGGGTGGGGGGGCTTTATCCTGCCTCTACTTAGTATTCCAGACTTTGCTGACTTCCCAGGGGAGGCCTTATCCTATCTGAGGAGTGAATGGAGGGTGAAACAGGGAAAGCACAGGAGAAGGGCAGGGAGAGGGAACTGGGGCTAGTATGTAAAATTCAAATTTTTTTAAACAGAAAAGAGGCTCAAAATACAGATCTAGCTGGCAACATGTTTTGCATTCACACAGAAAAGAAGAAAAGGAGTTGCTATGGTTATGGTGTCTCTTCGCAAAAGAACAGGTACTAAAACATCTGCCAAATATTTTTATCTAGAGATTCCTAATTTAATATACTAGTCACGTGTCTTTTACCTTGTAAAGTAACAGACTGACAAATTTGGGGATTAGGATATGCACATTTAGTCCAGATTTATCCCATGCTTTTTCAGACCTAGGCCAGCTGGCCTTGGTGAGTTCCGAGGGAGGGGGACTTGATCGGGGGAGGGGGGGGGAATGGGAAGCGGTTGCGGGGAGGAGGCAGAAATCCTTAATAAATAAATAAATTAAAAAAATCCAAAAAAAGGGATATGCACATTTGGGTGAGCATTATTAATTTTTGTTCCTTGGTGGCCATTTTTGGTTCAACTCCCTTGCCATCAGTATGAAAGTGTGTATATACGTGTAGGTAAGCAGAGTGATAGGCGTTTGGAGTTTTCTCCATCATCTGAAAACTGAGATGGAAACTACTCACTCAGGGATCTGCTTTACGAAGATATGGCAGAGCAAGCATTTGTTTATCCACGGCTTGAAAATTTTACATGTTAAACTTTATAATAAAGTCAAATTCGTAATAATTTATAAGACAGTTTAAACAATGTATGGGAATCATAGCATTATATTTATATACTTTTGAAAGATTTTCTTTTCTTTTATGTTTATACGTGTATGAGCTTGCACACATGTTTATGTACCATGTGTATGCCTGGTGCCTACAGAGGTCATAAGAAGCCATAAGATCTCATAGAATAGAAGTTATGGATGGTTATGAGCCACCATGTGGGTTCTGTAAATTGAATCCAGGTCCTGTTCAGTTGCTCTTAACCGCTGAACTATCTCTCTGGCAATTGTATCTACTTTATTTTATTTTTGTATTTATCTAATTTTAAAAATAAAATATGAAGTATGTTTTAAAAAATATTGTCTTAAGCAGACAATTGGTTTATAAATATGATGTATATTCTTGGTCCCAGAGGCCAGTATTTATGTGAACTATTTTCTTCAGATATACTAAACTCTGAGCATGAACTGTCAAAAGGAAATGTATGATGACATGTTCTTAAAAAGTAATTCACAAAACAGGAGTTTTATGCACATAATTGATGTGTACCATGATGTATCCCCTTACTCCATAGAGATAATATTTAGGTGAGTTACTTACTTCAGGTGTACTGAACGTTGATATGAACTTTCAGAAAGAAATGTATATTGACAGGTTTGCCCTGTCATGGTGAGATATATATATATATATATATATATATATATATATATATATATATATCGTCACATTTTTGCCAGACTATCAGCTTAAAATAAAAATGACTTAAACACAGTGAAAAAAATGTCATGATCAATTTACAAACCCCACACTTATATCTGGTATCTTTACATGGTACCAGATGCTAGAGAATTTGAATGACAAGCAGCAGATTATCCTTGTCATCAGGCTTTTGAAGTCTAATCAGGGGAATTCTTCTGAATATTAAAATACTTAATAAAGTAAAAGTGAATTGCATTATAACCTTAGAAAGCATAAAAATTCAAAAATCTATGACAGATTTTGTAAATGAAATTATCACACACATAAAAGGCTCTTAAGGTAAGTAGGTAGTATTTGAAATGACCTTTGACTCTAAAGATGAAAGTTAGATAGAGAGACACTCTATGCAATGTTACCTGAGATAGGAAGTTAGAGAATTCAAGGATGTAAAATTAAATAGAATACTTTGACAGAAATAGAGAACATTGCACTTACAGTTATAGAGAGAGAAAAAAATGAAATGTTCAATATAGCTTTTAGGTCATATCCCAGTGTGATGGGAGTTGAGCATAATTCTGTAGGAGGTAATGATTTTTGAAGAGGGAGATGTGTCATCAAGCCTACTTTTGAGGAAAATTGATTTGGCTGACAGATACTAGTTAAACAGAATAAAGGTAAGATTAATGAGAGGCATACCAGTTAACAACTTCTTAACAAGAAGGCTTAAGTTAGAAATAGTGAAAGCTTTGACTAAAATAATGAAAATTAACTAAAAAAAGAGAAGATGGTTGTGAAAAGCAGGGTGCGAAGCAGAACTGCATGATTTAGCAAATGACTGGGGTAGAAAGGGAAGGAAGAAGCCCGTAATGATTGGTTTCCTGCTTCGATGACTAGGGAATGTGCTATTAGAATAGAAACAGGAAATTGGGCTGATGATGTATTCTGTCCCTTGAACAGATTTAGGATGCTAGAAGATTTCTGAGGGTGACTGGTTGACACAAGTGTTTGAAAATAATGGCTGAAGTTCTGGAGAGAGATAAAGAAAGGGGAAATCATAAGTTTTAATGGAAAATATTCTTAGTGCGAAGGAAGTGGAGCTTTGTAACTCATCTCGTGTTAGGAACTCATCTTACTTGGGTGGCTGCCCTTGCCTCATATCTGCTAACTGGTTGTCTTTCTTCAGTTTGAGCTCTGAGTCACCGACATCTTGAATCAGACATTTCTATTTACATCATTCAGTTAGAAATGTGATGTTTCCTGAGCTTTATTCTTTCCTTTTGAGTAGAGTTCTTAGTACCCGATTCTTTATATGGCTTTCTCACAAATGCTCTTGTCCCATTTTAAAAAGCTATAAATCCTTGCTCAAAAGCATAACAGTGTATATCAGTGGTGGTTAGAGGCAATGCATTATCTTTGCATCTAGTTTTGTTGTGCTCTTGCCCATACATTTTTCAAAAACATAAATTCATTGAAAATTCTGAACAATGTTTGCCTGTTATCAGACATACATAATCCAATCAAAACGCTCTAACAGATATCAACATGATCGCCTATAGAATGATGCTATGAAGCCGGGCGTTGGTGGCGCATGCCTTTAATCCCAGCACTTGGGAGGCAGAGGCAGGCAGATCTCTGTGAGTTCGAGGCCAGCCTAGTCTACAAGAGCTAGTTCCAGGACAGGAACCAAAAACTACGGAGAAAGCCTGTCATGAAAAAAAAAAATAGAAAGATGCTAGGAAGTGTGACCCTCACTGGCCACATTTATTCTTTCCTCTGTTCCTATATTTTCTTGGTCTAATTGGAACACTAGTTCATTTAAAACACTTTCTTTTCATTTCTCTGTCTTTGCCCTAATAACTTGTCCTCGGTCTGGACCCTGTGATTGCTTTTTAAAAAGTATTTTAGTGATATGAGTTTGAAAACACACCAAAGGTAACTAGCTCATGGCAGACATGCTGTTACTGCTGCTGCTGCTGCCTGTTGATCTGCATCTGTCTGTAAAAATAGGCAGTCTCCTTTTTGTTTCTATCATATTTCAACTTGTATTCGACCATTACAATAGCAGGATCATTTTGATCTTACATACGTATGCTTATTGGGCTGTTTTTTAATCTCCATGTGAGTAATTGGTTATAACATATAAGTTATATTTAGGATAGCGTACATGACCTAGCAATGTTTTCTTACTTTTCATAATAAGTTCCTGAGGGTCTAGGTAACAATGTTGGGTCAGATTCAAAAAAACCTTAAACATGGAAAAGCTAATTTCATGAAAAGTGAAATCATTGCTTTATTCAAAATGGATTGTACAAAATAAAATTGTTTTGATGTTAAGGACCTAGAATTTTTTGTGATTCTTGTTTTGATGTGTGTTTTTGTTGTGTGTGTGTGTGTGTGTGTGTGTGTGTGTGTGTGTGTGTGTGTTTGGTATATGTATTTGTGTACACCTCTATGGGGCTTCATGAATGCATATGTGTGCATTTGTGCATGTATATGTGGAGGAAGTAGGTCAAAGCTGGATATTTTTCTTAGTCATGCTATACCCTATATTTTGAGACAGATTCTCTCACTAAACCTGGAGCTTACTGATTTAGCTAGGATCTCAGGGTCAGTGAGCTCTGGGGATCTTTGTCCCTGCCTCCCCTATGCTGGGATTGCAGATGTGTGCTATAGATCTGGAATTTATATGGGTGCTAGGAATTCAAGGTCAAGGCCTCATGCCTGTTCATCATGGTCTTTACCAATTGCACCATCTCTCCTGCCATTAAAACTTGTTTTTTTCATATGAATAGTTGAATGTAAATACTATTGTAGGCATTTACAATTTATTTATGCTCTTTGAATTCATTTTACATGTTTAATATGAATATTAATGCTTTCTTCCTGGAAATATTAAGAGTTTGGAAGATAACATGCATGAAACACTGAGAATTTTATAAGGCACATAAATTCTCAGTTGTTATTTTCTATAAAAGTTTGATGACACAGTAAAAATACCATCTTATGCTCTTTGCATTCATTTTCATGTTGGAAAAATAGCATAAACACTACACTTGAGAAGAAGCTTCTCATGTATATTTTGAGCATTCTAACTTTTTGTGAAATTGAACATGATTATTCTACATTTTTTTTCTTTATAGCAGCAACAACACTTGTTCATTTCAAAAAATGTAGCCTAAAAGTCTGTGTTCTTCAAAATCGTACATTTATACCTGGGTAAACCTTACTTCCTTTTCCCATTGACCCTCAGCTTTCCTACTTGTTTTATAAAGATTGTTCCATTGCCTATTTGTCATGAATCACCATAAACAAAGAAATTGAATTAGATGGTGAAAACTCTGAAGTTCCACTTTGCTCATTCTCATGAGCAATATTTAATATTTTTTTATGAAGAAGTTTGTGGGGTTCTCCTTCCCTTTCCGCTTGTCAGCCATCAGTCTGAGAGGGGATAGAGACAGAAATGGTGACAGAAAGATTTGTACCTAGCCCATGAGCACTAACAGAGACAGCTCTCCAGGAAACAGATTTCGGTGGATCAGTTCCATTTTATTTCAGAGTATAAAGAATATATAGGATTGGGAATCCTGGGGATAAACCCTAATTTGTATTAAGTGACACACTCCTGTAACAAGGCTAAAGCAGAACCCCTAGCACACGTCTTCTTAGCAGGGATCTGTGCCAAGGGTCAAGCTAAAGATGAAACAGGCATCTGGTTTAGAGACAGCCTTTAGATAAGGTCAGTCCTACAGGCCCAGGGACATTTTCCAGATAACAGCAGGTAGAGAACAGGAAGCCTTGCTGGAGAGAGAGAGAGAGAGAGAGAGAGAGAGAGAGAGAGAGAGAGAGAGAGAGAGAGAGAGGGAGGGAGGGAGGGAGGGAGGGAGGGAGGGAGGGAGGGAGGGAGGGAGGGAGGGACAGAGAGAGAGAGAGAGAGAGAGAGAGAGAGAGAGAGAGAGAGAGAGAGAGAATCGCTATTGTCGAGCTTAGAGAAAGCTGCTGGGCTATGGAAGACTGCGATCTCTAAACAGTCAGCAATGCATTCCAACAAATAATTTTATTTAGAGAAAAGTGATAGTAGCATTGATTATGGAGGGACATGATATCAATATTGATGGAAGACTAACTACATGAGAGTATCCAATTTGCTATTAAATCCGTTCCTTAAGTTCTTAATTTTCTTGGAGTTTTTCATTTCTACAGTTTAAATCATTTTAGTTTAAATAGCTTAGTGATTTCTGAAGACACATATAAGAATATCTATATGAATTTTATACTCACATGCCATTTACTGGAAAAGTATCTTTTTTAAAAATTGTTGGCTGCTAACTACAGTATCTAAAGTTTCAGTAAAGGTGATGGTAGTTATTCTCAATTCTTTCTCGTGATTCTTGTTCAGATCCTCATTTTTTCTTCATGATTAGTTGTTTTACTTTATTTTAATATAAATGAGATGGTCATTTCCTTTGGAATATTAATTGTGAGGATACTCTGTGGCCTTAGATGAAGGGAAACTAGTGTAGAGATGATTTTTATTAACCTGAGCAAGAACCTAAGGTGTAATTACTTTGGGATCACTATAAGTTAAATCAAATTCATGGCTTTAGGTTTTGGGGTCCATCTACCTTAAGATTTATATTAATCTTATAATATAAATAAGAATTATATTTATATTATAAACATTCTCATTCCAAAAAAGACTGGTGGTGCATAAAGTAGGAATAGAACCAAAGAATGATGAGAATCAAGACTGAAAAATATTATATCCTTTAGCTCTATGTCTGGCATCTGAAATACAAAACATCATTGTGTGTGTTCCACACAATGTTTCACTAGGTTTGGTATACCTCTGGCCCTGTGGCTTTGCCATTTTCTGTCCAAATGTCTTGTCCTTTGTGGCATTGTGATTCATTAGCTGTGTGGCCTTCAGTAAGTATTTTACTTCAATATCATCCCTAACATTCTGCAGTTTCTATTGCAGTGTTAACTATACCTCATAGGTGCATTTATTACCTTTTCAAAGGCTACCCAAAGGAATTCTGACTCTACTGTACATTGTCTTTTCCTTTCAGGACTTTCTTAAAAATAGAGGCGAAATCTTACTTTACCCTGTAACTTTTGTATTTTGTGTATCTGCAAAATGAGCACATGTTGAAATTAGATTTGCATTATAAAATGTATTATGAAGTAGGTCTTTCCATACATTTTAGTAATTAGGTTTCTGAATACCATGAAAGGATAAAAAAGAGTGTGTTTAGTCCAATTTTCCTTTGTATACTTAGACATGTTTTTAAGAGGGCTCACTTGTCCTTTCACATATGACACAGCATGAAAACTCTTACACATGAATTTCCAACCCTTCAGAGTCATAATCCTAATAATGCTAACTACTTTCAAATTACTTAGACTATTGTATTTGTCCTAGTAGTGTTTCTACTGCTGTGATAAACACCATGACCAAAACAGTTTTTGCAAGGAAAGACGTTATTTCAGCTTACAGTTGTAGTCCACTATGAAGGGAAGTTGGGGCAGGAATTGAGGCAGGAACATGAGTAGAGAACAAGGAGGCACACTGCTTAGTGGCTTGCTTTTCATGGCTTGCTCAGCTTGCTTTTTTTAGGCAACTCAGGACTATCTGCCCATGGGTAGCATAACCTACAATGGTTGAACATTCTTAAATCTAACATTAATCAAGAAAATGCCCTAGAGACTTCCCTATACTTAGTCTGATGGAAACATATATCCAGCTGAAGTTCCTCTTCCCAGAAACTCAGGCTTGAGTTGAGATGACAAAATACTATCCAGGAAATACTCAAATTTAACAACATTATGAATTTTGCCTTATTGAATTTCCCAAAACTGTCAGAATTTAATTACAATCTTTCCACAAATTTAGCCTGAATGACTTCTGGTCCAATTTCTGATCCATAGACCTTATTTTCTTCTAAAATATTGTGAGCTGAAGCTTCACTGTCCACATTTCTATCAGTGTTCTCAGTTAAGTATCATCTACAAAAATAGTCTTATAATTTCTCCTACAGCAACCCATGTCTATTGATATTGCTATTCTTCTGGCCTTGTATGTGCAGCCATTTCTAGGAGAGACTACTGTTTAATGACAGATTTCCTAGTATTCTAGGTCTTAGAATCTTTCAGCCCTCTCTTCCACAGTGTTCCCTGAGTCCTAGATGAGGGATCTATGATATATTTGTATATGATGGGGCTAAGTTCTCCAAAGTCTATTGAGCTCTACATTGTGTGCAGTTGTGGTTTACTGTGATAATCTCCATTTACTGTAAGGAGAATTTTCTTTGATGAGGGTAGTAGCTTTACTTGTCTATGGGTATAAGGACAAAATTTAGAATGCAGGAAAAAGTTACGATAGTATAGAACTAATAGGTTTTTGTATAATATCTTGAACCTCACTAATCAAGGAAGTTGACTAGGTTTTCAACACCAGAAATGATTTCCCTTCTGTTGAATGTGACTTGCATCCAATTAGACAACTGTTGGTTGCCACCCACATATGAGTGCCACTTATTGTGCTTTTATGCATATTTCTGATGTGGGAGTGTCATATATCAATCTGTTGATTTCATTGTTTAAGCAATAAAGAAACTGCTTGGCCCTCATAGGTTAAAACATAGGTGGGAGGAGTAAACAGAACAGAATGCTGGGAGGAAGAGGAAGTGAGCTCAGACTCGACAGCTCTGCTCTCTGGAGCAGAGACGCAATGCTCCCCTCTCCTGGACATGCGATGAGGCTCCGACCCAGGATGGACGTAGGCTAGAATCTCCCTGGTAAGCTACCTCGTGGGCTACAGCAGATTATTACAAATGGGCTAGTCCAGGTGCGAGAGTTAGCCTAGAAGAGGCTAGATAGAAATGGGCCAAGCAGTATTTAAAAGAATACAGTGTCCGTGTAATTATTCCGGGGTATAAGCTAGCCAGGCGGCCTGGGTGCTGGGGACGCAGCCCCGCCGCTCCTACTACAACAACTTTCCATGCCAGTAATTGTCAAAATTCATAGGTGTTGCAGCAGGCTAGGACTTGTTTAGAGGTTTAGGAACCACTGAATTTAGAAAGCAAAGAGGAAGCTTTCAGGTAAGATACAGCTTCAGCCATCTGAGTCCTGTGTCCTATGTGTGTTGTTTCTTCAGCAAAGGGGCTCATCCTAACCCCTGAGAGCAACATCTATAATTTATATTGTTTGGAGAATTCCTTGGATTCTCATGATCAACTCTTTGAAAGATTTCTCATGTCTGGTACTAGAGGTTTCATTACTCTATAGCTCTTAGGAGGAACATTTTCAGCCCATGTTTCCTTTAATATACATATATATGGATACATATATAATGGATAATATCATATAATACATATGAATACATGTATATGTTTATTTATGTATTGTGTATAAATTTAGGTAAGTATAAAATAATTTGATTCTTTGTGGCTACATCCAACAATTTTGGTGTGATTTGTCCCTCTATCTCCTTTTGTGTTGACTTCTGTCACCACTTTCCAGTTGGAGCACTATCCCTATTATTCCATTTCCAACTTCAAATCCCAGATGTCTGAGAATATGTGTCATTTGTCATTGTGGGTCTTGGTTATCCCCGCGTAATATAATCTTTTCTAGGTTAACCCATATTTTTGCAAGTTTAATGATTTCATTTTTCATAACTGAATAGTATTTCATAGTGTATATATGTACTACATTGTACTATGTTTTCATTATCCATGTGTTTGTTGAAGAACATTTGGGTTGTTTATATTTTTTGGTTATAGAGAATAGGGCAGCAATGGACATAGCTGAGCAAGTATTTGTGGAGTAGGTTATTGAATTTTTTTGGCATATGCCAAGAAGTGGCATATCTGGGTCATATGTTAGGTCTCTTTTTAGATTTTTGGAGGTTTTCCACAATTATTTCTAGAGTGGCTATAGCAACTTGCATTCCCACCAATAGTGAATGAAGGTTCCTCTTTCTCCACATACTCTCCAGAATTTATTTTCAGTCATTTTATTAATATTGGCCATTATGATTGAGGTGAGATGAAATCGCAGTGTTTTAATTTGCATTTTCCTAATTGCTAAGAATAATTAACAGTTTTTGAGGTGTTTCTTAGTGATTTTTATTTTTTTTTATTGAGAACTACTATTTAGATTCCCCAACCCATTTTTAATTGGATTGTTTGTTTCCTTGACTCAGTTTTTGACTTCTTTCTATATTCTGGATGTTAGTTCTCTGTCAGATATAGAGCTGGCAAAAATTTCTATTGTTTGACTTGGTTTCTTCTATTTCCTTTTTTATTCAGTATAAAAACTCAGCCCATGGGATGGTGACATCCATATATTTCTGTTAACTCTCTTCTGGAGCTGGGCGGTATTGGTGCACGTCTTTAATCCCAGCACTCAGAAGGCAGAGGCAGGTGGATCTCCCTGAGTTCGAGGCCAGCATGGTCTACAAGAGCTAGTTCCAGGACAGGTCAAAGCTACATAGAAACCCTGTCTCGAAAAAATACAAAACAAAACAAAACTCTTGGGGAAAGCCCTCACTTACACATTTGAATGTATACATGTTTAATGCCTTATGTGTTTCATAATTTAGTCAAGTAAATTATCAAAATTGATTTCCATAAAAATGTCATTTGCACATTTCTTTCTCCTTGCATTGTTTGTCACTTTGAATATGTTAACATTGTCATAGACATAAGATAAAAGTACTCAAAATGTATAGGTATTATGAAAACTTACAATTCTTCAGTTCTAATTTTCTAAGGTTGCATATATTTAAAGTTGCTAAGTCATTATTAATTATTTGTTGATCTTAGACTCCTAGTTCCAAGAAGTACAATATGTTTTAATTAATATTTTTTTTCTGGGGAATTATAGCATAATTATATTCTTTCTTCACTCAAAACCCTCCTACATATACTCTGTATTCTTTACTCTATTTCAAATTTTTGGCCTCTTTGGCTGGAATTGTTGTTACATCCATTATAAGTATATACAAATAGACACACACACAGACACACACACATATTCTTAAATAAATAAATACAGCATGCTCCGTTCATATAATGTTAATTATAAGTATATGTTTTCAGAGCTGCCATGTTGTATTAGATAACACACTGATGTTCTTTTCTTGAAAAAGACTGTTTCTCCTGCTCTGCTCTTGGCATTCTTTAGTTGCCTACAATTCTTTATCTATGGTAGAGGCCTTATGAGATTTTTTTTCCATCTTATGCTATTATGTCTCTTAGTATTGTCCTTGTTCATAGTGTTTAGGCTGCCATCTTGGGGAGACTTTATGTCCACTGCTTCTCTGACATTTCTAGGATGCAATCTCAGAGCAAACTTTCTATTTTGCTCCTAAAATCTTTCAGCACCCTCTTCTGTAATGACCCTGAACCTTTGGTTCAGGAGGTGTGCTGCAGGCTAATCAGCTAGGATTGGCTCTATGACAGCATTTTCATTGGTTGTGGGTTTCTGTTATAGCCTCTGTCTACTACAAAGAGAAGTGTTCTTCATGGGGGTGGTGGTGGTGAGAACTACACTTATCTTCAGATATAAGAATAAATATTTAGAATGTAGCGAGAGATTGTTCTGTTTTTTTTAACTTTTTTTTTATTGAGAAAAGAAAAAAAATTTCCTCCTCCTCCCAGCCTCCCATTTCCCTCCCCCTCCTCCCACCCTTCTCCCCCTCCCCCCACTCCTCTCCCCCTCCCTCTCCAGCCCAAAGAGCAGTCAGATTTCCCTGCCCTGTGGTAAGTCCTAGGTCCTCCCCCCTCCGTGCATTTCTAGGAAGGTGAACATCCAAACTGGCTAGGCTCCCACAAAGCCAGCACATTACGTAGGTTCAAAACCCCGTGCCATTGTCCTTGGGTTCTCATCAGCCCTCATTGTTCGCCATGCTCAGAGAGTCCAGTTTTATCCCATGCTTTTTCAGTCACAGTTCAGCTGGCCTTGGTGAGCTCCCAATAGATCAGCTCCACTGTCTCAGTGGGTGGATGCACGCCTCGTGGTCCCGACTTCTTTGCTCACGTTCTCCCTCCTTCTGCTCCTCATCGGGACCTTGGGAGCTCAGTCCAGTGCTCCAGTGTGGGTCTCTGTCTCTGTCTCCATCCATCACCAGATGAAGGTTCTATGATGATATGCAAGATATTCGTCAGTATTGCTCTAGGATAGGGTCATTTCAGGTTCCCCATCCTCAGCTGCCCAAGGAACTAACTGGGGACCTCGGCTTGGGTATCTGGGAGCCACTCTAGGTTCAAGTCTCTTGCCAACCCTAAGGTGGCTCCCTTAACTAAGAACCGTGCTTCCGTGCTCCCCCATCCAACCTTCCTTCATCCCAATCCTCCCCCTTCCCCATGCTCCCCCCATTCTCCCCCTCTCCCCCCTCTCTCCCCATCTCCCCTTACCCCCATCCCACCCCACCCCCAAGATCTCAATTTTCTCCCCGGCAATTTTGTCTACTTCCCATAGCCAAGAGGACAACTATATGCTTTTCCTTTGGTTCACCTTCTTACTTAGCTTCTTTGGGATCACCAAGTGTAGACTCCGTGACCCTTGTTTATGGCTAGAAACCAATTATGAGTGAGTACATCCCATGTTCATCGTCTTGGGTCTGGGATACCTCACTCAGGATAGTGTTTTCTATTTCCATCCATTTGCATGCTAGTTGTAAATTCTTTTCCAAAGACCATGAATTCATTAGCCCTGACTATTTGACTAAGTTTCTAGTATTACTTCTGACAGTCCTTTTGTGGAGCAGGCTTTTATTTTGAATCCTGGGGTTCATCTAGGTAATTGTTATTGGCAGACATTTCTATAGAACTGGTGGATTTTTTAAGGGGGGTGGGGGAATAGTACATGTCTTGGTCTTTCATATTGTTTGTGTTTTTGAAGTGAGATCTGGGCTGTGACCTAATTTTGTTAGGGTTTATCTGATATCAACAGAGCAGATTGGAGCAGCAGAGGCAGATATGCTGGTTGGTTTGGGTTTAGATATTAGAAAAAGCTTAGGAGAAATGACCTCAAACTCAGGGGACTGGGAAAGCATCCAGGATGTGTTTCCTGTTTCACACTTGGAGTTTGTAACTAGATGTGGAGACTGAGGCAAATGTGTGTGTGTGGGGGGGGGGGGGACCAGGAAGACTCACCTAGCTAGTGGTACAAAGGGGGCCTGAATGTTGGAGTAAGCAAGGCAAATAATAGTAGACTCCTAGATCTTGGTAATAGCACTAGCAGGGCTGGCCAGACTGAATCTGGGATTGAGGGTTTATCTGGAGGTTTGGGAAGGGTGCATGTGGAGGAGAATCAGGCAGAGTCAACCAGGTATACTCCTGAGAAATGAAATAAGTTTAAGGCATAGAGTTTCACTAGAATCCTCAGAGAAACATGTAAACATTTAATTAATACTTCTTGATTCAAAGTCTTGATTCATAAAATAATTTTTAAAATAAATTTATTATCTGTATAGCTTTGACCAAAACTTACTGTGATATACATTTCATTGTGACCTTTATGCCAAGGTTATGAATCAATCTGAAATGGCTTTTGTATTTTCTGTAACAAAAAATCTTTATACTTTTATGCATGAGGACAAGCTTGGAACAGGATACACAGCCTATTCATAAGCTCTGACAAACACTTCAGATAAATTTCCTTAACAATATTTAAGTTTTCAATATACTGTAATAATTACACCCTGGAAATACTTGTATCATGAAGCTACAACTCACAACTAGCAACGTAATCCTCAGTAACAGGCTTTCACAAAGTAGCCATTATATTAATACAAATTGTATTCACTATCAAGGCTTCAACAGCTTAGTCTACTAATTTTCTACGATGCCACAGCTACAATATGTTGAAAAAACAAATTAAGATAGGAAAGCACTGATAAATTTAATGATTGTCTAGAGCTTGGGATTCAGGAAAACAATTACTTTATAGCAGTAACATGTATTAGGGAAGAAAAGTAAAAATTATCCTTTTGCAGTTTTATGTGGGGCTCTTCACACAAAAGATGCATTAATATATGTAGCTAGAAGTATTCTCCATCCTGCTGGTCCCCCTGGACTGTTTTTTCTCTGCCTGCCTATTCCCAAAGCTGCTTATGAAATAACCACTCTGAGGTTGATTATCAGTTACATTGTCTTAGGCTTCTTATTGGCTAGCTCTAACTACAAAATTAACCCATTACTATTAATCTATATATTGGCATGAGGCTGTGGCTTACCTGTATGGCATGTCCGTCTTTGGTGGCTATATGGTATCCCTCTGACTCTCCTACTCTGTCAATTACAATCTTCTATCTATCTATCTATCTATCTATCTATCTATCTATCTATCTATCTATCTATCTATCTATCTATCTCTATCTATCTCTATCTATCTATCTATCTATCTATCTATCTATCTATCTATCTATCTATTCCCACATCCTTTACTCTGCTAAGCCATTGGCCAAATTAACTCTGGTCAACACAGACACAGAAGAACATCCCACATCAAATATGTGAAAAAGTAGGCATTGGGGGATAGATTAATTGATAAAGTGACTCATAAGCAGGCAGACCTGAACTCAATTCTCAGAACCCACATAAAAATTCTTTGTTTCTTGATGTGTGCCTATGATCCCAGTATGAAAGAGATAGAGATAGGGCATCCAGGTGCTCATTGGCCAACAAGTCAAGCCTAATTGGTAAACACAAGGCCAGTGGTAGTCCTAGTTGCATAGAAGGTTTACAGCATTTCTGATGATGGAACCTAAGGTTTTCATCTGGTTTACATACACACAGAGACACACAGACACACAGAGGCACATACACTGAAGGATGCACACATGCACAGTGTATGTACGTATATGTGTGTGTGTGTGTGTGTATATATATATATACACAAAAATTGAGAAAAAATGAGAAGTGCCAAGGGAAGTTTACTAACATGTGTATCTTATATGTAAATTCTAAATACCAAAGATATACTGTTTAGATTTCAAAAGTAAGCTAAAAACAGAGAAAAATAGTATCGGGATGACCAGATGTTGTCTGACAGCTAAAATATGCCAAACAATATGAAGCCTTATTCTTTCTCCATCACTAAGAATTGCTTGTCATTTTGTAATATTTTTCCTGGTACAGAAAAAGTAATGTCTTTGTAATGAAGATTTCTAGTATAACATTTGAATTGCATTGTAAGATCATAAATTCTGTGGTTTGAGAGCTCCTTCTGTGCCAGATGAATCTTAAATATTCATCTCAAAATAATATTTATGCTAAGGAGGTATATTTTAGAATGTCTCATTCTCTTCTATAGTCATATTTTGGAGTGACATTCTAATATCCTACAATTTTAATAACAAGTGCCATGAAAACAAACAAAGAGAAGATAATCTGAAATTTTCTAGGTAGAACATAACAAGTAGAATACATAATTAAAATGGAAATCTGCATCTTAATATTTTCTTATCACTGTCAGAAAAATTCTTTAAACATATTTATGATTCTCATGTAATTTACTATTTATTCCTAGGAAATACTGTATCATAAGTCTACAACCAATAACTAGCAATGCAATTTTTTTTGTTGGAGGAGTGTCAGAAAAAATCTAATAATTGGAAACAAGATGAACAAAGTTAAAATGAGTGTGATATAAGTTGTTAGGTTAATTGGCTAGAATTCTTTTTAAATTATTATTTAAAATACTATTAATTGACCCCAGCAGCTTCAACACTTGGGAGAGCTGACCCTGTGGCCAGGACAATACAATAGAGTCAACCCTGTTAGTGGAGGTGTGGGTGAGCCAGCACTAAAGTAGTAAGTATAGGAGAGCTGTCCCTATGTTTCTTCTGTGTTGTGGCTACTTGGGCAAGGGAAAGATGCTCCCCACCCACCAATCACTGCCTGGGCCAGATGGAAGAGTTGGCCCTGTGGTCATAAGAATAGGAAAGGAACCTCCACCCCTACCAGCTGCAACACTCAGGAAAGAAGGCCCCACACGTCATTAGGGTAGCACATCAGAGCCAACCCTGTTAGTGCAGGTGAGGATGAGTCAGCTCTGAAGTTGTGAGCATGGGAGATTTTTTCATTATCCATCTGTCTTGTGGCCCCTCCCCACCTGTCAACACCTAAGGCAGGTGGGAGAGCTGGCTCTATGGTCATAAGAGCAGGAGAGCCTACCCTATTAGCCCAGGTGTGGGTGAGGCAGCTTTGAAGTTGTAAACTTGGGAGAGCTGTCACCACTTCTCATTTGACAGACAAAACCTACAGCTTCCCAGGTCCAACCCTAAGGATATGACTTGACCTGTCCCAACATCCACTCCATCTATAATCTGCTGGAGTACCTGAAGAAAGCTGACCCAGAGACCCAAGTCTGTGGGAGATCCACAATACAAGGAAACAATAGGATACCCAGGAAGAGTCCTAGTGAGGACCCAGCATTGATAGTGTAATAGAAATCAGAGGACTAGAACCAGACCAATGACTTCTTGCAAGGAACACCTGCAAGTAAAGATTATGGACAAAGGGATCTACAATGTTACTTACTGTGTCACACTGTACTTCCATAATGAGACTTTTAGTTTTTCTCCCATTTTTAAAAATTTTGCCATTTTATCTCCTAAGTTATGTTTTAGTTGGAGACTTTCAGGGGCATAGAGCAAATATGAAGTAACAGGGAAATAAACGAGATCAAGATACATGATGTAAAAGATACACAGAATAAATAAAAAAATTAAATTAAATACTATCAATTATCTGAGATAATACAATGCATTTTAATAAAATTTATCCAAACTATTCTATTCATCCTATTTTAACCCCTGCCATTCTACTATACCAATCACAGCATCCTCTGCTCCACTTTTACTTTAATTTAGTAATTGTTAACACAAAATTTGATTTTCATATATTTCTGGGTGTGGAACATCCATTGGAGCACGTTCTACCTAACAGGAGCAACACCTTTAAATGAAACTAACTGGCCCCTGCCACTGGAAGTCGTCAGTTTCCATAGCTCCGTGGTTAGGAGTGAGGGTTTACGGACCTCTTGCCAGTCCATGTTTTGTGGATTAGCTTGACCTTGTCCAGGGAACAGCTGCTCTGAGTTTATGAGTGGAGCGCTTCTGTCATACCCAGTAGACATTGCCTCTATTGAGTCCTCCCTTACCTCTCACTTTTACAGTCATTCTGCTTCATCTTCTATAATAGAGCCTGAGCCTATGAAAAGAAACATGGTATAATGCCCCCTCTCCATCTGAACATTCCTTAATCACTTACTCTTTATTCTTTGTCCAGTTGTGTTTCTGTGTTAGCCATCTATTTACTCTATGAAGAAGCTTCTTGAATGAAGTATGAGAGCTCCCCCAATTTACAGTTAGAAAGATATTAACATAGAGGGCAGTTTGATGCTATGCTTGTTTTCCAAATTATTAGCAGTAGGTCACCCAGGAACGCATGAGCTTCCCAGCCATGGGTTCTTAGACAGATTAGCAGTATCAGGCACGTGTTTTCTCTTGTGAAGTAGGACTTAGGTCCAATCAGAAAGAACCCAGTTACCCCAACAAATTTCACACCACTCTTGTACCCATGGGCATATTTTACCATGCTGGTCTTTAGCTCATAGGGTTCAGAGCTGAGTCAGATTATTGACGGGTTTTTATCAAGTCAACATGAGACATTCCAGTACTATGAAAGCTAACCAGGATGGAAGAAATTTCCTTGTCAATACCAAATTGATTTTTCCCTGTCCTGTGACCAATGTGTTTGGTGTATTTAGCAATAGGGTCTTGATTTTCAATGGTTAACCGAGAACAATAACAGTAGCCTGTATTGTTTTAGCTGTATTCACAACACCTCTGAACGTATAACTTGAGCGGACGTGTCCCACACCTGGCAATAGACTTTCTCCTTGGCTACTTCAGCCTTCTCGAATAATCCTAATTCTCTGAGATACATGACTCCAATTAAACTATGTGTGTGTGTGTGTGTGTGTGTGTGTGTGTGTGTGTGTGTGTGAAGGTTATAAACTAATAGGTTACCATGTGCCTTTTTCAAACATACCTTTAGCTTTCCCTCCCCTAGCACTCTAATACTCTTTCTTGCCCTTCCATACCTTGCTGTTCAAACCTCCCTCATCATTATTTCCTTTATCCCATCATATTACCTGGGTTCTACTATCACTTCTTCCTTAAAGTCTTTCTTCCTCTTCTCCACTGATGGGCCCTTTTTAATTAGTAAGAAAATATTTCAGACAGCCATAAATTCAGAGTGGAAAAGGAATATCTTTGTATTAAAAGAATAAATTCAGAATATTGTAAATCTTCCATTTTACAATGAATATAACAATGCATTAAAATATTCCTAAAATATGATGCTTATATAAAATGGATTTCCATGGTTAGCATGACAGCTAGAATACATAGTTCCGAAGTCTAATTTTGGATACACGATTTTGGGTCAACTGATATATGTGCACACACATGCATTAGTTCATCCATTTTTGTTATCCTTGTACTAAGAAGCATTTATCATCATTTTCAAGGTTATATCTGCATTTTAATACTTTAATTTTTAATTCAATTTAAATAATTTAATTAATATTTTAATATGTCATATGCATACATTAGGCAATATATATATATTATTTGCGCATGCATGTATATGCATGCCCTTTTATCCCCCATAGTATCTTTTTTAGTTTTCAACAGTGATCCAATCAATTTTCAGGTGTTTAATGTGTTGGTAGCAAAGAAAATATGGTTTTACTTTGTACAAATATTAATTTATATAAAACAATTATATTACATACTTAAACAGTTTTTTTACATTATAATTAATCTCTGTTTTTATGGAGAGAGAGACAGAGACAGAGCAATTTGTTCTTCAGGCAGCCAGTTGATATCAGGTGTCTTCCTCCTGTTTCTGAGATAATGATTCTTTCACTGAGCCTAGAACTTACTCTTATGAATTACCATTGCCCCATATCCACATCATCACAAATAATAATCCATTAAACAGTCTCACAGTTGATTTGTCGGAGTGAGACTTTCTCTGTTATTTAAACTAGAGAGTCATGTGGTTGCATCATTGCAAAATGTATATTTCTATGATTTTTTTCAGTGAGTTGTCTACCTTGCATTCCTCTTAGCACTAGTTGATGCATTTCATGATACATTATTCCTATTTGTCACTGAGTTGTATTTTGTTTTTCACCAAAGAGTGATGTTTAACGTATTTTAACTCTAAGATTTATAAAAGGGGTTCTAAACACTAATGTTTTCTGGATAATCTCTTATTATTATCAATCTACGAAATCATTCTTCATAAAACCTTTGACACTTCATACTTTGTTAATACAACATGAAAATAACAAGCTTAGTTCAGGAGGGCAGATATCCTAGTGATTCTGCTACCTTTTATACTCACTGATACATGATTCTTTTTGTATTTAGTTTCTGATTACAATGTTTTCAATGGGAAATAATGAAATAGGAAGTATAAAGTAGGGTGTAAGATTAGAGGACATGGTAGAGAAAGGAGTATGGGAAGGAGTGACTAGCATCAAAGACCTTTGAAAATGTCGCATGGAAGCTTCCTAAAACATATACATATAAAAAGAATTCAGTGGAGTTACCCTAAAACCAGATGGCAAATCCTCTCCCAGATACTATTGACTGTTATATAAAATATTTCAATGAAATTATGATTTAACTATTTTTCAATTTGTTGGTCAGAGATGTCTATAGACACACACATTATATTTTGTTGTCATTGTACTTGATGGTAAGTATCGTCAGAACTTAATTTTAAGACCCTACTGCTGAAGACACCATTATAAATCACAAAGAAATCAAACATCACATCATAAACCACATATAAACAATGACTACTGAAAATTAATACATAGCTTTTGTATCAAGAAATGTTGAAAACATGTTATTTGCCTACTTTTAATAAGAGAAACCAAATTTTCCATTATTTAAGTTATGGGTTTACTTACATATAAATTAAAGATAACACTTTAGTGTAAAATAGAATTAAATTCACCTTTATTCTAAAAGCCTCAAAGTATAGAAGACCACTAACATGTATCTGTACTGCTTTTCTTTCAAAATACAGTGGAAATAAAGATTCAGTATGCCATATTAGGAGCCACATAAGAGCAGAAATATGAATTTTATTGGTTCTAAATCCTTTAGTCAACTATTGACCTAACCTTTGTGGAATGCACCTAAGAAGTCAAGACTGCTAAAAAATTGCCAGGCAACAGGAACTGAACATCTTATTCAGTTGAATAACATGAAAGTGAAACGAATAAAATCTCTCTCCATCACTCTTCTCTCTCTTCACTCTCTCTCTTTCTCTCTCTCTCTCAAAGTGGGGGGAGAGAAAGCATTAATATGCATGTGCACATGTACAGAGTAACAAATTCACAGAACAATTATGATTATTGAGATATTTCATTCCAGTACTATCTATTCTATAGCAGACTGAAGAAATTCATCTCAAAAGTACTTAGAAATCAGTGAAAATATGGTTGGATCCGTCAGAAAGAATATATTCAAAGGTAAAGGGAGAAAGGATAAAATGATTAAAGTGCCATTCTTATTTGTAGGATCCTTTACTGAGAGAAAAATGCCTAGGTTTTATGAATTAATGTGAGTAAAGGAAGTTTGGTTTTTATAACTTACTTCAGAAAGAAAAAAAAATGGGGGGCCAGGAACCAGACTGAAAAGAAGACTGAACATCTTTCTGAGTCTTTCCAATTCCCTTCATTTCAAAGTACTCAGAATTCCAAGTAAATTATATTTTTGGTTGTGAGCCTAGCCTTTAACGGCTAAGCCATCTCGCCAACCCTGATTGCTCTTCGGGCTGACAAGGGAGGGGGACTTGACTGAGGGAGGGGGAGGGAAATGGGAGGCAGTGGTGGGGAGGAGGCAGAAATCTTTAATAAATAAATAAAAGAATTCCAAGTAACCATGCTATGGAATATTTCTGCTATCATTTTCTGATTCACATGACATCACATGATTTAGGAAAATATTACGTATTCAACTGCATGTTTTTTAACATGAAAAATGTGCAGGTTTTTTAATTTATTTAAAGGATTGTTAACTGTGCAAATCTCAGGGCACAGTTGGAGTAGTCAAGATATAATTATGGAGGTCAAAATTAAATATAATTAAGAATATATTCATTGGAACTCAGATATTTTATTATTTTCAAGTTTGATTTGATGTATAAATACTGTAATTTTAATAGCTTTAATTTATTACTTTAATCAAACCATTTAAGTGCTGACTTTTCTGTTGGGACTACACTACCTAGCTACATTAAGGAGTTCAAATTTAAATTCACGAGTGAAACTGCTAAATTCAATTCCAAAAGGTTATCTGTTTTATATCTTGGATTTCTCAACTAATATTTTTCAAATGGATATAAGGAATGAATATTCTTTATTATTATGCAAGTTTGCTCCTCAAATTGTTTTTCAGCTACCAGAGTAAGATTTTTGATTGAAAAATATTTCGTTTTCATGTAATGTTCTAATTTTTGTACATCATTCCTAAAATGCTTGCCCTGAGATGATAAAATACACTATGCTCTAAGCCACTGCACTATATTTGAAAGACCCTCAGAGTGGTCCTTCCCTCAGGAGGAGACCCCTAACCCCAGGAACAGTCGAGACCACTGGCTGCAAGTAGCAAGAAGTTTATTGGGTGGGCACAGGTACCTGTGGGCGGCAAAGTCCGTTCGGAGGACTTGCATGCCTGCTGGCTGGGAGAAGGTCTTTTTATAGGAAAAAGGCGGCAAAAGCAGGCATACAGAAGCAATGCATGGTTACAGGGATCTCATTGGTCAGTTCGAATGAGGCGATGGGTTCATTTAGGGGACAAGTTTCCCGGAGACATGAAGGTCTGATAATAATAGCAGACTTGGCCCTATCTAGGGTACATGTAGTTTTTCCCAGAACTTTTCATTCCCCTCCTAGGCCTGGTGTCTGACCACAGATATCCTGTTTTGCCTTGCACTTACATTTGTTTGTGTGAAAGCCTTGCAAAATAGCATTACAGCAGCTAAGCTGGGGTCTTTCACATTGGCCTACATAGGTAGTTTAACTAATTGCTAAAATAACATAGGCTAGATACCGATGGAATTTGACAGACTAAAAGCTAGTTCTCTGAAAAATGCAATTCTTAGAGGTAATACTTGGTATATCCTTGTGTTCACCAAAACCATCTTGTCATATAAATTTAACTAAGTGCATGCATTCTCATAAACAGTACTATAACTTTCTGATTCTTTGCCCATAAGTGAACCTGAAAAGACCATGTCACCCCTCCACACTTACACACAATAGTTTCTTCATTTTCTGTATATATTTTGCTTTTTCCAACCATGAAATTTATTAACTGTAAGACCCATTTTCTCTAAAGACTGATTAAAAGGCAGCAGCCTTAAAAATAGAAATGTCATTTAGTATGAAAGTGGTGTTCAGGACATAAAAACGTATTATCCATTTAGTATTTATCAAATAAAATTTATGTATACAGACATTTTCTTTTCAAACACATGTAGGAAGAAAATCATACAGTTTAAATATCAAGAAGAAGTTGAGAGTGCCAACATTTTTGTTGCCTATTATAATGAAATTGTGTGCTAAGACTCTTAAAACAATAGAGACAGCATTTGTTTATAAGTTTAATTGCTTTGGATTAAATGTTGAAAGATGTGAGCCAAGAGAGCTTATTAAGCTGCAACGAGGACAAGTGATGCTTAAAAAGTGTCACCACATCAACACTCTATCTGGAGGTCTATTGCTATTTCTATCTTAAGTCCTAATTGCAATTTTCCTAAAAATGGTTCTCAAACGTGTGGACCATTGAAATGTAATAAAAACAAAAAATGTTAATGCAGAAAATGGGCCTGATGAATAAAATGTGCTTTCCAAGCGAAAGAACATTTCTACTTTGTTAACATCTCTGTAGGAAGACAAACTTTGGAAAAGGTCATCTCTTTTATTCCTAACTCCTAACTCTTCAGGGATTCCGTATAGTAATAATCAAAACTTATTTCCAAATTATGTGTGAATGCATGAGTGAAGGTATACCAATACTGCAGTGGTTACTAAAAAGTCTTTTAGATGAATAGCTGGGTAATATTGATTTTCTTTTGTGTCGGTAGCCATATGCATCCATTCCTCACAGATCAGAAATACAGTGTCATTACTGGCCTTAGCGCTGTTATAGCTATCTTCCTGGAGGCAGATTAGGTCAATGAGGCCACATATGATAAAATTTTATTTCCAATTCAGAGATTATTCTATTTTACTGCTTAACTGGTGATCCATTATAAAATCTTCATTTTTTTTTTTGCTGTGTATAAAGCTTCAGACAACCATTGACACCTCATGTTATAAATCAACAATTTATGCAGTACTCATTGGAGAATTTCCCCCTAACCAATATTCACTAGAATGGTTGTATATTTACTAGTTATACTCTAATACATTAGAACAACTAAACTAAAGCCTTTAAATTTTGTGAGAATAATAAATCCTTTGTTACTGTTTTGCAGTGAGTTTATTTTGTGAACTATCCAAAACAGGTAGAAATATTATCTAAAAGAAAGTCTTTGTAAGAATTTTGTGGGGGAAAGTTCCATTAAGTATCTCCACTTTTTATATGAAAATCAAAATACATGAGACATTGGGGAGGTTAAGGGATTTACTAATAGCTGTACAGGAGTAAGTGGCTGAGTCAGGTTTGGAAATCGTTCTGCTTGTTTGTTTTGACAGAGTCTCTAGATTCCACTTTTCTGTGAGCATATAGGCAACTGAAGTTCCCCTCAGGCCTCTAAAAACGAAGACTTTGTATCAAATATTTCTTTCATTGTTGCATTCGATTTCCAGCTGTGGTTGAAAAATATATAAGGTAAATTTACCATCCTGCTCACTTTACATATATGTGCCATTCTGGATTTGATTTCCTCATTCTAGGCAAGTGCTCCATAAACCATCACAATATTCTTTAAGTGTAAAATTAATAATTTTAAATATATACATATTTATGTGACATAGGGCTCTAAAACCTTTTTCATTTTAGAAAAGGCTCTATAGCAGTATCTGTTTTTAAAATCCAATTATCCCACACATAGTACTGTAATCTGAGAAGAATGCACCAGAGAATAACAACATAATATATCAATAAATGATCAGAGAAAGGGGAACACTGATCTATTTTCAGTATATGGTCAGAATTCAATACTGAATTAAAAAAAAGACATGCAAAAAGACTGGAATAATTTGAAATAAAAAGTAATATGTCCTATTTTCTTGTTCCTCAGTCTGAACTTTGAACTTTGGCTTTGGCAAAAAAAATCTGTTTTCATTCATTAGAATAACCTATGCTTAAATCATTACTTCAGAGTTTTTATTAGCTCAAAGCTAAAAACCCAAAAGGATATGTGTTGTATTTATATAACTTGCATTGAGGATTTTTTGACATTTTAATAAGACATTAAAGATAAAAATTTGAGGATAATGAACATATTACATTTATACACAGAGTTAGGTAGAATATATTCATAGTTACATATAGGAAAATTTTATTTAATCAAGTGGAAATTGCATATAAATGATCTCAAAATTCTATAATGTCTATTAGAAAATATTAAGAAAAATATCCGAAAGATATTTATATTAATATGCATTATTTCTGCATCATTAGTATCAAATTTAATGTGCATTCTAGATTATTATATCATTACACTTTTTAATCTTTAAAAACACAAAATAATTAAAATATGATAAATACAGAATACAATGATTCAGAGTCAGATTACGACATGGTAATGTTTATGCAGAGAAGGGGAAATGAGTTTTCTTTTTTTTTTAAATTTATTTATTTATTAAGGATTTCTGCCTCCTCCCCGCCTTTGCCTCCCATTTCCCTCCCCCCTCCCCGTATCAAGTCCCCCTCCCTCATCAGCCCAAAGAGCAATCAGGGTTCCCTGCCCTGTGGGAAGTCCAAGGACCGCCCACCTCCATCCAGGTCTAGTAAGGTGAGCATCCAAACTGCCTAGGCTCCCACAAAGCCAGTACGTGCAGTAGGATCAAAAACCCATTGCCATTGTTCTTGAGTTCTCAGTAGTCCTCACTGTCTGCTATGTTCAGCAAGTCCGGTTTTATCCCATGCTTTTTCAGACCCAGGCCAGCTGACCTTGGTGAGTTCCGGATAGAACATCCCCATTGTCTCAGTGTGTGGGTGTACCCCTCGGAAAAGAGTTTTCTATAGAGTTTTTTTTTTCCAGGAACATAGAGGTGTGAGGATGTATGTGGCACATAGTGATAGCACCAGTAGATTTACACACCCAAAGCCAAGATGTGAATATGAAAGTGGCAGGCAATGTGGAAACCAGACGAGGTTAAAATGAATATTCTATGATCAAACGTAATAGTCTTAAACTGATCCCACATAGCATGGCAATATAAGGAAGGATATGAATCAAAAAACCTCTGATGTTCGGGATTTCTATAACAATACAGGTGGAACATTTTCCTCAACAATTCATTCACTAGCATGAAGATACATAATGTCTCCAACTTCTTTGCACTGTCTAGTACCCTAGATTGGAGATTATCCAATTATTAAGAAAGTCTTAAAATTTCTTACAGATCTTTCAATATCCAGAAGGCAGACATGAAATAGGAAGTATTCAGAATTTTAGATTAAAAAATCATCTGAAATTGCTTGACAAGTAATTAATATATATTGACAATTATTTTAACAACAAATATCAAACATTTTCATAGTCTTAAATAATCACATGTTTCCACATTTTGGTAGGTAATTATTTTTCATAAATATTCTCTTCCAGAAAAATAGGAAACTAATGTGTTTGAGTTATACATTTTTATAATTATGGATAAAAGATTTACTTATAACAACTCATGTTTGACATTAGTGAGGATGTTTCAGGCAGAAAAACATTTAAAGATATATTATTTTTATTCTTGAGTATGGGTGATTTTTGTCTTCATGTTATATATGGGTACCGCATGTGTGGACTTCCTGAAGGAGCCAGAGAGTATCTCAGATCCTCTGGAACTGGAGTTAAGATGACTGTGATCTGACATGGGGTTGCAGAGAATCAAACTGAAGTCCACTGAAAGAGCAATCAATACTCTTAACCACTGAGCAATCTCTCCAACATCATTAGAATTTTTTTTTCTTTGGTTATTCAGTTTCCTATCATACTATGCTATACCCAAAACTCTGTTAAAGATTTACAGTAATAATTTAAATTAGCAAAGATATTTAAATGCATTTTCTATTACAATTATTTTTCAATAATTCCTTGTCATTTGCTTTATTGGTTCATCTAAACTTTTTTAAAAACTTATTTGCTAATTATAAGCCAAGAAACCTTTGGCTATTTTTCATGGTTTTTATCATGTCTAATGGGGAGCGATTAATTGAAACAGAATAGAGAAGCAAGAAGATTGTCAAACAGCAGGTGCATTTGTATTTTATGAAGTGTTCTCAAAAAATAAACACTGCATGAATAATGCATATGAAGAATAGTGTGGTATATTGTGTGGCAAATAACATTAAAAGTCATATATACAAACAATCCCTCAATTATTCAAAAATAAATACCATGTTGTCTAATACTTTTTGTTTTGTAAGACATAGAAAATTCACCCTATGGGATTCTAGGTAGACTTAGGAGGACTCGCTGTTCTTTGTATGAAATGTAAAAAGAGGAATATATGCACATTCAGACACACAGAGAAAAACAGACAGAATATTACGGCATTCAAATTCCTTGCTTAACATTTTGTTAATTTCCCATGATATATTTACAATTTATTCTAAGGTTGACTTACATTCAATATAACAAAATATTATTGAAATTGTATTTCTACAGCTTATTTAAAGTTTAATTATTCCTGCTCTCTTTTCAAATAGCTTACTTAATCTATTTTATAAACATTATACATCAATTAACTGAACTTAAGTGGTATGTATTATTACTGTTCACATTGTACATATGAAGAAACAAAACTTAGGAAATGTAGAAGGAAGAATCAAGGTGTTAAATAAAGCAGCACTGGCCTTTTGACATAATGATGCATTGCATCCAAGCCCACTATATTTAGTTTAATAGTTTTCACATTTATATTTAAGTACCATAGGAAACAACAATAGAAAGGTAACTACGAACCTAGACTGTGGTTGTGTGTGACTTTTTCCCTAGTAGAGTAGTACAGTGGCACATTTTCCTCTCCTCACTGCTTTGTAAGAACTTCTGGCAGTTGATAGCTGCCAGCGAAGGGACAAAAGACCTTTTTTTGAGAATATGGACAGTGGTAGGTTTTCCATGCTCTAGTGGATTGACATGCACCCACGTACATATGTGTAGCACTAATTGGAGCTTGTGGGGGAAAGGAGAAAAAAGAAGAAGGGAGGGGCGAGGGGGGAGAGAGAAGAAGACGGTGGGGAGGGGAGAGGAAAAAAAGGAATTGAATGAGGGGATGGAATTATAAATAATCACATTTCATTGTATACATACATGAAATTCTCTAAGACTAAAAGCTGATATGGAAACAAGAAAAACAGACAAAAAATAATAAGTAATCCAGGAACTTCTATTCAATGCTCTTAATTTAAAAGAGAGGGCAAAGGGGAGGAAAAGAGAGAGAAGAGGTAAGAACAGAGAGAAGTTCATACAAAACCAAGGATTATAGAATACTTAGATTCATCGTGTGCTCACTGTGGAAACAGTGGTTTTGTGTTGTGTTGTGTTTGCTGTTTTGTTGTGTTTGTGTTGCTGAAATTGTCACAGTACATACTGAAGCAATACCAACTTTATCTGCTGCTGCTGCTGCACAGAGTACTGCCACCAACATTGGGGAAAGTTTTATTCAGTCTTTGCTGGGCTAAGCCAAGCTAAGACAACAGAGATGCCTGGGGTGTCAGAAAAATTCTGACTCCAGTAAGGTTAATGAAAACAGCTTGCTGAGTGGCTAAGAGCTATTCTTGACTGCTTGAACCTTGTATAGAACCATGTGGCACTGTCAATGGAGGCAAGAAGATGTGGTTGGCACAGTAATAACCACCATATGAATAATGCATTTGAAGATTATTGTTCCTATTGCTGCAGTTATTGTTGTGGAATCAACTGATACAGCTGGGGCTCATACTACTGGGGGTTTACAGTGAAGGAGTAGGGTTGAAGCTGCAGAGTTAAGGGACTTGTCACATTGCTTACCGAGTTGCACAATTATCTATTTTGGCAGCTACATTTCTGGGGACATAAATTGGCCAGCTGAACTTTGGGAGTCCCAGGAGTGTTGGGGAACCAGTGAAGCATTCCAGCTCCTTAACTCCACTCACCAAAACTCAGATTGCCAGGTTGGCATGGGCTGACCACACTGATGTCATTCAAACCAGTTACATTGGTGTGTTTCTGTGTGCCCAGACTGGTTTCTGGTGAGTTAACAGGGGACTGAACAGCTGGAGGAAGGGTGTCACCCTGTGACTACCCATAAAGGCCTATTGAGTAAGGCTGGGTGTATTAAGAGCATGAGTATCCTATAGATGCTGGCCTGGGATGACGGATAGCTGAGGATACTTTTCCTGAACTGGAAGAAACTGTAACTACTGGAGGGAACACTGGTTTGATTGGGAGCTGCTTCCATTGGGATCTGTAATCAAGACTGTTAGAGCCCCTGGACCTGTGGTGCATTTTGCCTGAACACACACAGCCTTGCCCTCGACAGATCCCTGGAACCCATTGATTATGCTGTCAGACTCATTCTTTACTTAACTGCCTGACAGGTCAGTCATATAAGTAGTTGTGAAAGAGACACATCTGGTTCTCATATCTGTCTTCTTTACACGATGCTATTTGGGCAGAAAAAAGTAGATCATTAGATCATTAAGCAATTTTATGACACTCTGCTCCAATTCTGATGGCTGATTGTCAGCTTCACAGTCAAATACACAATCATATTTTACCTCACAAGCTGCCCACATTATTATTTCTGCTTCATCAGGTCAAATAGTCACTTCCCCCTTAGCATACCTCTATATATTCACTTCTGAAGATCCGACGAAGGCCCAAGTCTCTGTTCATATACACCTCCAAAATTGCAAGCTTTAGAAATTTTCAAGTCATAATGCTGACCACCTGTCTTTAGTACATTTTGTAACCCTACAACAAAATTAACAGGAAAAAAAATCTTCTCCTACAGTTCAATATATTGGAGGTCAAAAACTAATATCAGCATCTGGTGTAGTCCCTGTTCTTTCTTCTCCACCTGACATTAGGCAGGAGAGGGAGTCTTGCAAATTATTTTTCTACCTGGGTCATTCTGACATCCACCACATGGTATCTTCATTATTTAAGTACCTCTCATTGGGTACTACTTCCTAGCAGTGTTGAGTTGGTAATTGCATTTCCAACACATCAATTTGGATGGAGGATGTGTTTTAAGCATAGCGTTTGATTTTCTTCCTATAAGAACTCAATCCTATGAACTCAAGAGAAGACAGGCAATAAGATAACGTGGGCATAGGCTACCTCCTGCAGCGTAACATTGTTGATCCAGTACTCATTTTGGAAGTATGTTTACTAGTTATTGGAGAAATTCTGATTGCTGCATCCTCCTCAATGTAGTCCTCTCATAACTTTGCCTTTGCTGATTTTGAACTACTCCCATTACTTCTCTTTCTATAGGCTCTCCTTTTCTCCTTGGAATTTTCTAAATGTATGTTTTCGACTGCTCTTTTAATTCTACAGTTGCTTGTTCACATATGAAATTCCTTTCTCTGCCTAGTTGCCAGTTTTCATCCAGTTTGTGTATGCGGATTTGAATGGGGTAGCATAGTTTCAGTTGCTGAACAGATACTCAGCTTTGATCTTTTTGTTTTCCTACAGCAGCAATAGAAGAATTTCCTTCAAAGTAGTAAGGAAGGGGATGGCATGACTTACTTGATTTTATAGTCGGGGACTAATTACCTATAACTGAGGAAAAAGGTGTTTTACTTGTTTCCCATTTTTGATCATGTGATGATACTTCAAATAAAAGATAGGTGTGTGATATTTCTCAAGTTTCGGCTGCTTCTGATTCCTGAACATTGATTTAGTTTATCAAATCCTTTAATTTTAGCTAATTTTTTTCTTTAGAGATTTAATTTTAACAAACACATTTATTTTACCATAATATACCTTCATGAATTTTGTTTTTTGTTTCCCTTTGGTTGATTAATTGGTTGCTTGATGAAGGTTTTTTATTATCTTTCTGAGACAAGGTCTCGGTTTATAGTACAGGTTACTATCTTGAGTTCAGGTTGCTCCTCCCAAAACCTCTTAACTTCTGGAACCTTTGTTGTTCATAAGAAGAGACATCCCCCTCTGTTGTGTGCTCTTCGGTGTTCCATTCTTCCGCATCTCCATTAACCTGGAACTTAATACACCAGGTTTCAAATCGATGCTCAATCATTTCCAACTAACCCATGGACCTCAGACACCCCCTAAAAACTAATGGAAATAGGAAAAAAAAACTTCAAATAAAAAAACTGTATTGACATAAATATTAATACAGGAGATTATTGTGGTATTTGAGAATATATTGAACCTCTAGAATAAGAGGACGTCAAGTTAAAGCTAAAGTAAAAGTCCACGAGATTATCAATGAACAATCCCTATAGCTAATGGTGTTAGCTAATAATATGGGGAAAAATATAATTCTTGTGTCTAACAAAAGGTTCCCATCAGATTTGACTTCGAATGGCTGTGCTATGTGGATGGGAATTATCCACATTCATATATAAAAATATTAAACATTTCCTTTGTTTTTAAGTTTTGAGAAAGCAAAACAAATATTTATCCTGCTGCTTTGTGTGCAGGTAGCATGCAAACGATACTCATCATGAGTGAAGTAATATTTTATTTACTTGTTATCATTTACTAACATAAAATATTAAATATAGATAAGAAAAGCTTGTGGGAACTTTTACCACTTAATAGAAGGAAAATAATGGTTAGAAACATGAAATGAAAACCAGGAAAAGACCTTCTAATGAATTTTCAAGCAGACAGGGTAACAAATACTGTTAATGTTCCAGATTATTTAAGCCAGATAATTATTGTAAGCTGAAAGAATACTGAAACCTTAGTTATAATATTTCCTTTCATGGTAACAAATTGAAATCATAGGAAAGAAAAAGCCAGCTCTATCTTGAGAAAGTGAGGAGAATAGATCTTGACAGTTGGATACAATGGAAGATATAAAAAAGGAAAGTTTAGACAGTAATATAGAACAGAGTCATTCACATAAGTAAATAATAATCCTTAATATCAATAATACAATTTGAATCAGGTAAATGTAGCATACATAACCATATTATTAATGATATAATTTTCAACATTTTTGAAAGGGCATAAGCTGTCAGGTAGCCTTTTATTTGATAAATTCAAAATAGCATACCCAAAGTTGCCTTCAAATTAATAACTTGTTCATGTTATGTGCTTTATATGTTATACAAATAATAACTGGAAAGTAATGACACCAGTAACTAAAAAGTCATATAGTGCCGAACTACTTAGTATAATTTGGGCTCCAAATAAGCCCACATTAGCAAAAGAAATCCAGAATCCAGCAGTAATTTAATAGCTCTTGCAAATTAGCCACCAAGGTAGTCAATTATAATTGTATATAATAAACTAGTGAACATAAGGTGTGTGCAAGTAGGAGTGATAACCTTGCTGTTGCACAAACTGGGGTCTTAGGAAGAAAGAATATTAAATAATCATGACAATGTTCTTTATGTATGTATGAAAGCCAACTGGAGAAATGCAGCATTTCTGTGAGTCAAAGTAATTGGGCCAAACTTCCATATTGCATAAAATGACTTTCTCTACTCTTTTCTTACTATAATTATAGACTTTTAAAAATGAGTCAGGTAGTGTAAGTGCAAATCACAGAAACAAGAAATGTATTTTCAATTCTTTGTAGAAATGGTTTCATATGAGAAAAATATGAGAAATAATAATCTTATAACACTAACAGGAAAATCATTTTGACAGCTGAATGCTGTAAAATCTCCTGTGTTATTATTCGACTTTCAGCCACTAGAGAAGTTTTTTCAAATGACCCATAGTTTTCAAAATACTGAATTTCAAAATGTCTGTTTATTTACACAGTTGTTGATATCTACAGATATTTAAATATTGAGTTCTAGAATCCCCTTGTTGATTCAACAACCTAAAACTAAGGAAAGAGAGCAGAGATAATAACATATAAGCTCTACTTCTTAGTGTTTTATTTATTTATATTTTCATCTAACTACTGCATCTAGGGATGCTTCCTATTTTATATGCTTCTGTGTCAACTGAGACTCTTTTTGGCAATAACATGAGACAAGATTAACTCAATTTCAAATGTATGGGACTTTGCTCCCAGGAAGGGTATTCTATTCATATTGAACATTTCTATAAAAGTGAAAAGTTGAATCTGGAGTGCAGAAATGGAAGAAGACTGTACTCTCAGTAGAATAAGGAGATTGAATACGAAGAAACTTGTGAATTATTTCATTTATTAGATGGCTCTGAAAAGGAAATTAAGCCTCTAAAAAGGAGTGACCTTGATATAAATTCTATAGTTAGCTACTAATAAAATATGAATATTAAAGTGTATGATAAGCAACATTATATGTAAATGATAATATAAAACAGATGTAGTGATATTGATTATAATTTTAATGATTTAATTCATTTCTACCAATAAGGGTGAAAACAGAAACATATATTACATAACTAACTCATTTTAAAGGATGTCTTACTTCTTACCACAGGGTGTTATTTTTTTCTTAACATAAGTCTATGAGGAAAAATGTCCTTGAACTTTTTTGATAAGGTGTCTGAATTTCAGGAAAGATAAATTAGTTTTACATGGTTAAGCAGATTATCAATAAATTCCTCTGTCCATGCAAATATCGTCTTCTGACTGTATGATTTATATTGTTTAGATAAAGATCAGACAGCCTACATTTTAGTACTAAGACTTCTAATCATATTGTAATTTAACTATGATATTATAATCTGACAACCCAAAGTGTATGACTTGTGACATTGCAATTAATGAAATAAATTACTTTTTGAAATTTTTATATTTCTCTATTTATGGATCTTTTGCCTGAATGTGCATTTATGCAACCTGTGCATGTATGATGCCCACAGAGGCCAAATGAGGGCATTGGATGTCCCTGGACTGGATTTACAGATGATTGTGAGGCAGCATGTGGGTGCTAGGAATTGAACTTAGACCCTTTCCAAGAGCAGACGGTGCTTTTTTTAAAAAATTGAAAATAGATTTTTATAATATGTGAAATAAATTTTGATTACTGTTTCCCCTTTCCAAGCTCCTCCAAGATTCTCCCCACTTCCATACACATCCAAATCCATACCCTTTCTTTCTCTATTTCATTATAATACAAACAAGTACATATAATAATAAATAATATATTTTACAAAACACAATGCAAGATGCAAACAAACAGAAACAGGTGTCATAAAAGCATATGAAACACATGTAAAACTGTCACACACACACACATCTGTACACACAGAAAACTCAAAGACTTAAAATCAAAAACTATAATATCTAAGCAAATTAATTTGTAAGGTGAAAAATAATATTCAGACAAAACACTATAAGACAAAATCCTCCCCCAAATATCACTGTTTTGTATTGACAATCTATTGCTGGCCGTAGGGCTGCCCTTAAATGTGATTTGTGTGCATTTCATCATCCATTGATGAAAATTAATTTTGCCTTGGCAAGTGATTATTACTTGGAAGTAGCTTCTAAACTAGGGATGGCGGTTTGTGTATCCTCGCAGCACTGCAATCCCATGTGATTTATATCTGTGCAGGCCCTGTACAAGTTACCACAGCTTCTATAAGTACATATTTGAGTCCATCCTCTTGTGTCTAGAAGGCCTTATTTCCGTGGTGTCTTCCTTTTCCACTGGCTCTTTTACAATCTTTCTGTCTCTCCTTCTACAGAATTCCCTGAAACCAGAGGGGAGGGTCTTGATGAAGATAACTAATTTAGGATTGAGTGGTCCAAGGTCTCCCATTCTCTGCATACTGTCTAGGTGTGCATCTCCATATTTATTTCCATCTACTGCAGAAACAAACCTCTCCAATTATGGATGAGGAAGACTCTTATCTAGAGAGATAGTAGAATGTAGTTATGAGCTGTTTTATTGATACATTCCTTTAGCACAACAGTTGTGTTTGTTTTGTTTTCCCTTGCACCCATTGCATTTCTAGTCTCAAATTGTTGGTTGTCTGTAGGGTGCTGGGGATTTGTTCTGTCTCATGGAGAGGGCCTTAATTTAAATCAGGCAGTGGTTATTTACTTCCACAACTTCTGTACCACTATTGCTCTGGTGTATCTTGCAGGCAGATCACCATTGTATATTTCAAAGTTGGTATGTGGGCTTGTGTTTACCTTTCTTTTCAATAGCATGCAGAATAACTTTTACTGTCATGAACATAAGCCAATAGGGATGGAGGCTCTATGTCAGCCTCATCTAGCCTTCTCTTTATTTAATGAGTTATGTAGGTATTGTCTTCAGCAATAGGGCTTTACCATCAGTTTGGACAGATAAGTACTCTTTCATTTGCACAGGCACTTTATTCCCAATACTCGGAACTTGAAAACAACCATGATGTTCATCAACTGATTAATGGCTAAAGATAATGTATATACCATGGAATATTTTTGTGACAGAAAGAAAAAGTAGCTTTTGAAATTACCATATAAACAGAAGGAGCAGGAAATTATCATTCTGAATGAAGTGTCCCAGACACAGAAAAACAAATTTTCTTTCTCGTAAGCAAAGGACAGTTTTGGATCTTTAGTTATGTGTGTGAAATTACATTACCTATTAAAATCAGAAAACTTATATGAGACCATGGTAGGTAGATTTCAAAGAAATATAAATATATATATGGAAAATATAATATACATAATATTTTCCATTGGGATATATATATTTTCCGTTGAAGAGAACAAGGGAGAGAGTGAAAGCATGTGAGACATATTAACGTTAAGATGTATCCACGAAGGGACAATTTATATATTGTTTTCCAAATGATATACTGTGGTTATATTTTGTTTGCACTTTAACAAATAGAGCTTGCCTGAAGATCAATGGAAGATCATGGAACTCAATTCATCATTTAAGTGAAAAAGTCAAATTCCAAATGAGAATGCAGTAAGCCAGGAGTTTTAGATCTTAGCTGCTAGACGAATTTGTTCTAATCTTTTTAGTAAGGACTGATTTCAACCAGCTAAATCAATGGGTCCTTCAGAGTTCTCTGAAAAGAAAAACTAATCCAAACAAACCTCACATTTAGTGTCAGTAAGTATAAGCATAATTATTTAAGAAAAATAGGATGCAAGAAAAGGGCCAAATACTTCACTAACCACCATAAAGATACATGGAACAATACAAAAGAAAAATAAACAAATAGAAGGCTTTCAAATCAGAAATAAATCACAAGAGTACATTTAAGGATTAATAAACTTTGGGACACACAATCCAACCTTTAATTGTGTGTGTGTGTGTGTGTGTGTGTGTGTGTGTGTGTGTGTGTGTGTGTGTGTGAGTGTGTGTGTGTGTGTGTGTGTGTGTGTGTATGTTGTTTCATTCTCACAGCTAATAATCAGACCTGAGGGTCAAATTTAGGGTTTAAATGCCTTCCTGACTGTTGAGTTCTGTTATGATTGGTAGTAACTGTTTAAATTGCCACATATTTCGGACATTTCAAAAATATTAAGTGTCATGTCCTAAAATATGGCTTCAGTACATAAAGGCATTTGTTGTACATGCCTGATAACATCACTTTGATTTCTGGGACCTATGTTGACAACATAACTTTGATGTCTGGGACCTATACTGATAACATGACTTTGATTTCTGGGACCTATATAAAAGTTAAAAGAGAAATAACTTCACAAAATTGTCTTCACAAAACTGCTACACACATACCATGCCTAATATGTATGTACATGAATCAGGTACAAACACACACAAAGTGAAACAAATGAAAATATAAAAATACTGTGTGTCTTTAAATTTATATAAAAATTACAGACTGTTTCTTGTACTCTATCAATGAATATTAAGGAGTTGACCATGTAAAATGAAGATGAATACATCTACTTTATTCTTTAACGTTACTGATCAAATCTCTGATTTTCTTGTACAGCATTTTATAAGTGATAAAAGATCGCAAAGCATTTTGGAAATTGTATTAAATCCCCAGAGGACCAGGGAAATAATACAATATACAGGATAAATGTTTAGGGCTGCTGTTCGAGGATATATTTAACAATCAAGTTACTTGTAGTTTTGTTAATTGAAGAGATATACCATACCACACATTATCATGCTGAGAGGGAGTGATTACAAAATAATTGTAGTTGTGCTATGTTAAGATATTTCATAAAGTGGTTTTTAATATACTTCTTCAGTTATCTAGAGATATACAAAACTTTGCCTCCAGATTATACCATTTGCTCTGACCTCTTTCTAGTTTAACCTTTATTTATATCCCTAAATCTGTACTTCTGTAATGTATCCATCCTTTTAGAAATAATACTCTAAAAATCCTGATATTACCCAATTCAAAGTAGCATATTGGTGAGAAATGTTGGTAGCATATCAGTGTATTCTACAGATTTACAGAGCCCATATATAAAGAAATTACTTTCAATTTTATTATTTTGTTTCATATAGATTTCTTAATTACTTCCAAAAGAGTTATTATTTCCCAATGTTTATACAGGATTACAGTGTGGAACCGTTTCCTTCGTAAGACAAATCTCAAAAGCCAGTGCTTTCAGAAGTCAGTCATTTAATAAATATGTAAGAATATATATTAGTAAAAAGATATTATGAGTCTTAATTTATTAAGAACTGACACTTGCTCTCTTTCAATTTTATTAGATTTCAGAGAATTTAAAAACTTAAATTTTCAGAAAAACAATCCAAGTTATGCCATCTTTCATCATTTTCCATGTTACAGTACTAAACAAATATAAATTCATGTATTGAAGGTGGGGTACTTTTACTATTTTATACAAAGAACAATTAATTATACAGTTATTGCAAAATGCATACAATATATTTGTTATTTAAATTTATTGTGTATGGAATCATTTATGCATGCTGTCCTAGTACTAATTATTTTCAAGGGAGCAATGAATAAAAAAGACATAAGCTTTACTCCCATTTAGGTCTTTAGTTGCTTAACAGAAGAGCCAATTCATCAACCTTTTCATGTGTTAGGTACCTCTGCTATGAGGCCATGACACTGAAAAAAAAACATAGTTTTGTACTTGGTATATACTATTAGGGTCATTTATACCAGAAAACTAGATTGTTTTCCACTTTGTTCAGTAGCAAAGATGGTGTTCACATTCAGATTTAAACAACTTTGTTTTCCTTGAATACATATAAATTCTATGTCATCATTGTATGAACAATAGGGACATCATTTATAGTGATAACTTATTTATATTTTAATAAGTAAAGCTTGCCTAAATCAGAAGGGCAAAGATAAGGAACTAGATGTCAGGCAATGGTGGCACACATCTTTAATCCCAAGGTTTGGGAGACAGGCAGATGGATTTCTATGAGTTCAAGGACAATCTGGGCTCCAAAATATCAATCTAGAAACAAATCCAGGTGGTGGTGTCCTATATTTTTAATCCCAGAACTAGGGAGTCATACACCTTTAATCTCAGCATTAGAGGGGACAGAAAATTAGAGGAGACTGAGACCTAATCTGCTTAGTTTGTTTCGTCTGCCATTTCCCAGCCTTGGTAGAGGTAATACTTCTCTAGTGGCTTGACTGATTTGCTTTTCTGGTTTTCAGGTCGCACCTCAATATCTGACTCTGTTTTTTTTTATTATCTTTGTTACAATCAGTAACGTTTCAAGTTTTAGCCTATACTGCAGCGCTTTTCTTATAAAAAGGTAGAGCCAAGTAAATACAAGATAATGAATTTTCCCATATGTTCTATAAGTGTATTTCTCTTACGCTATTTATCCCACTTTACCAAATATCTGAGAGCCATAATGTTCAGTTGTAAATTCTCCTCAAAATATCTAAATGTTTATGAATGCTTCATATGTTGCTTTCTACTTGTTGACTCTTCTCATCAAATAGAGAAACAGTAATAATCAGATCTAATAATTTGTTAGGATTTTAAGTCACCTCCTGAAGAAAAGAAACAAGTAAAGAAGTAAAAGAATTGAAAGTAATTTTAAAACACCGCTCATTAGGAAGCATTAAATCCAGAAATTGTAAATCTGCAGTCACTGCACAGACAGGGTTTGAAAGTCAGGGGAATGAGAACTGAGGACAGCCGCCTGAAGTCAATTTAGATTAGGAGTCAGTTGAGTTTATGAAAGAGAATGAGTTAACAAATCAGACAGAGAGCCCATGTTCTCTTTAAACTTCAGCCATTGTTTTCCATCCCGTTCAGTTATTCCCAAATGAGAGCAAAACAAAACAAAATATATGAATATAACGAGTTCATTATGTTTTGCAGTAATTACACATTGAAAAATTAAAGGCATTACATTTTCTCATCTACTCAATGAACAAATCTGCTGGGCTGCATGGCAGAGTAGAAATATAAAGGAAACACGAATTAAGGGCACAATAATAAGATCAATCACTGACCAAAGACTCACTGTATGACAAGCACTATTCTAATCTCTATTAATGTTTTAGCATGTTGTAATTTCACAACAGTAGTTTTTCCTTATGCAAATATGAAATAGAAAGATGAAGAACTCAAGTGATAGTAGGAGTCCTGAGTTTTCAAACATTGAATTGGAATCTATGTCCCTACTATTTCGCTATGGAGTTCTTATTCTTTTTACCTAACTGTATAAAATTTATGTGTGGGATACAAAACAATAGAAGTAAACAGAAATTTGAAACAGAAGAAGTCTAAGATTCCCATATCTAAAAGGTTATATGCAAGATACAAATTTAGAATAAACTGATTCACTGCTTAGAAAGGTCTATGTTCTTTTTCTTACAGGAGAAAAATGAGTTTATTTAAAACCTATTCCATATTCATTAGTAGAATGAAAGGTTGCCTACATTGAACTTTAAAAGTACTTCATGGATAAACAATGTAACTAGTTCTTTGTTTTTAATTTACTCTAAAAGAATCAGTGTTTTAAAAAGTTATTAAAACATACTTAAAAGCTACTTATTTAGAATAAAATTAACAATTGAAATTGTTATTTTTATATATGTAGTCTGTAATATAGATTGAACTTTTTGAATTGCCTATTATTATTTATATAATCACTTTATTTTAAGAAATTTATAAACAAAATAGACTATGCAGGTAGACTAATAGTGTTACTCAAATAAACACTTTCCCGAACTCAAAGTCTATGCAACTCATCAAATTGTCTATGTAATCAAAACTGCCATTTAGAAGCTGTGAAAATTCATTTTGGCTTTTACACCTTCACTATCTGTAGATGGAATTTTTCTGTCCCATTTGGTCTCACAACCATTCAGTCCCAAATAAAAACACAGAGGCTTATATTAATTATAAACTGTTTGGACTATTGCTCAGACTTATTATTAACTAGATCTTACAACTTAAATTAATTCATAATTCTTATCTATGTTTAGCTATGGGGCCTGGTACCCTTTCTCAGTAAGACATTCTCATCTTGCTTCCTCTTCATCTGACTTGTAACTGCATCTCTGCCTTCCCCTTCTCAGAATTCTCCTAGCAGGGTTACCCTGCCTATACTTCCTGTCTGGCTACTGGCCAATCATAGTTTTATTAAACCATTATAAGTGACAAATCTTTACAGTATATAAGAGTATTATCCCACAACAGCTATCAATTATAGCTGTACTTATGCCCTACACACAGAGAAAGAAAAATGCACAAATAAAAATGAAAAACACATGACAATATTAAATTAGGAAAACAATTTGCTTTATATCCCTTTTCACAACTCATGTTACTTACTTGCATTCTGTCCATCGTCATCACCTAATATTTACTTTTCCTTATTCTCCTAGAAAACCATAACTAACCATACTTTTGACAGTGTTAACACCCAGAAATCACCAAAAAGAATTAACACCATGGGAAAAAAACTGCCAATAAACAAATGGACTAAAGAATGGGCTATTTAAAAAAAAAAGAAAAATGGACAATTTTCAATAACCATTTTTAAATGTGCTCAAACTCCTTAGCAAATAGAAAAATGTAAATTAAAACTGCTTTGACAAATTTTATTACCCAAGTCAGAATAGCTATCATCAACTAATCAAACAGCAAATGATGGAGAGAATGTAGAAAAAAAAGAGGAATCTTTGTTCATTGCTGATTGAGATACAAATTAATCGAGCTATTATATAAATTAATTTGGACATTCCTCAAAAATAAAACTACCTTTCTACTAAGTTGTTTTATCATCAGACACATGCCCAGAGAATTTCATACTCCACAACCTCTTCTGTTTATTGCTGCTTTATTCACCATATGAAGAGAACAGAGCCAACATTGTTATCCATTAGCAGATTAATCGATAATGAAATAGTATACATTTTTAAAAGTGGAATGTTATTCAGCTCCAAAGAAAAATGATGAAACGAATCTTGCAGAAATTTAGATGGACTTGTAATAATATATTAGTTCCTATATTCCTCAAAATATCAATAGCAAATTGTGTTTTATAAATATATGTTAACATGAAACAGAAATATGTTAAGAGACATTGTATGCTAATATAGTTAACCACTTAACTTCGATAACTACTTTACTTACAATGATTTGAAAAGAATACATTGGAATGACATCAAATAATATACAATCCACACTCCTAGCAGGCCTCAAGAGTGGCAAATATTTCACTTTGGTATTAAAGTTGAGCTAAAATTTCACACATTTATTTTATCTTAGAATTCTTTCTGTTTTGTTTCTCATACTAAAATATTGAATCTACTTTTCATATAATCAATTACAAAAAAAAATTCTACATCTTCTGTGACTCTCTGTTTCTTACTATTACATTTTGAACTGGACTCTTCTTTCTTATGCCAATGTAAACTATTTTAGGTTACCATTTTTCCTAAATTAATGCAGTTCATTTCCATTTTATTAAATTGCATTCAGTTTTCCTTCCTTCCCATATTATCTATTTTTCCATTACAATAGTAAAAAACTTCCAAAATACAAATATCATTATCATATAATATCAAGTCTAACACTTGAAATAGGTTGCATGTTTTTCGGTCTGGTTCCCGTGAATCTATCTTTCTCGAGTCTTTTCTAACATATCCTCTTTTTGTTCCTTCCAAGCTTTGTGCACAGCGTTACTTGAAATTGCCATTTTGATGTCTGCCAAATTGTCATTCATTCTTGAAGACAATCCAAGTGTCTAGGAAACCTTGTTTCTTTTTTGAATCAACTTTGGTAGTTTATATGATTTTCTATTACACATTATGTTAAATTTCTATTGTTTACATTTACACTTTTCTTCCTTGTTTCTAAGAGGCTGGTGACAGAAAATTTATTTTATCATTGTAACAAAATTTATGAGCACCAAGACAAAGATACTTTCCAACCTTTGAATTCAATGCTTTTCTTAATTTTCATTTTCCAGTATCACATAAAATATACTGCATTAAATATCTAGACATATAAATACTTAGCAAAATGTAACAATTTTGTTACATATTCATGTTTCCCAATTATTCAAAATATCTTTGATCATAATTTTTACTCTAAATTTTTCAAAATTTTTATCATAATTTATTATTCTGCATGAAAAAAATAGGATGCTGACTTATTTCCCCAGTTATATAGAACCCATCAGTAAAGTATTGACCTTTGACACCTCATGGAATTTTGTTTTTCTGAGACAGTGTTACTCTGTGTAGCTTTGGTGCCTGTCCTGGAACTAGCTCTTGTAGACCAGACTGGACTCAAACTCACAGAGATCTGCCTGCTTCTACCTCCCACGTGCTGTGATTAAAGGCATGCACCACCACCACCCGGCTGTGATTAAAGGCATGTACCACCACCACCAGGCTAGATCTTAAGACAAATAGAAATGTATGTGTAATCGCAACTGTTTATTTCTTTTTTTTTTTGTTTTTTTTTGTTTTTTTTTTTTTTGTTTTTTGTTTTTCGAGGCAGGGTTTCTCTGTGGCTTTGGAGCCTGTCCTGGAACTAGCTCTGTAGACCAGGCTGGTCTCGAACTCACAGAAATCCGCCTGCCTCTGCCTCCCGAGTGCTGGGATTAAAGGCGTGTGCCACCATCGCCCGGCTTGCAACTGTTTATTTCTATACTTTAACCAAACTTGTTGTTGTCCTATACTCATCAATCATTTCTCCACCTATCTAGGTTAAAAGTGCCATAAGAACTACATGGCATTATTCTTATTCTATTATTTCACTTAAGAGATTAGTTGGACCCCCTATTTCTATGTTTACTTTGACAGTTTTACCACAAACCTATGTATGACATTCTTCTGTCCTAAATTTTTCTTTATTCTTCCCACTTTTATGCATATATATATATTAAATAGTTTTAGAATTTAATCCAGATATATTTTTTTATAGAAAATGAATATAATGTGTCTGGTTTTATAAAGCCAAGTATTTCTTAGTTGATAGACAGTAGACAATCTTTTGAAATAAGTCAAGTTACCAAGAAAAAAGCATTAAACAATGGAGGCTTTCTCTATTTATTTATTTATTTATTTATTTATTCATTCATTCATTTATTTTCCTGAAGAAGTTGAACACTCTGCATTGGCATCGTTTACTTCCCATTCACAATAGGTCACATATAAATTCTGCTTTGTTACAGGAACTCCACATACTGTATGAAAGTATCCATCTCACTGACAGTTGGAGAAAATGACACTGGACTCTGCTACAATTCCAAGATGAAGTACTTTGAAAAAGCTGAACTTAGCAAAAGCAAGGAAATTGCATGCCGAGACATAGAGGACTTTTTATTACCAACCAGGGAACCTGAAATCCTTTGGTACAAGGTATGGATCTGGAAAATTTTATTGCCTGCAAATAATTTAATGTATATCTTATTTTAGAGAAATCTGGATGAAGTATTCAGTTATACCTCATGTTATATAGAGTACTATACCAAGTTGTGCCGCTCATTATAGGTTTTTATGAGATTATATTTATTTTTTTATGGTATGAGTGTTGCCTGAATGTATGTCTGTGCACCATTAGCATACACAATATAGAGAGTAAATTAGAGGACAGAAGATTCCTAGGACTGGAGTTATAGAGTATTTTTGGATTTGGATATATACAAAAGTAAATTTAGAATCTATGAATCTTCGTATGGAGTAGTTTATTCACAGACACAAACTCCTAACTTAACCTTTTCTTTATCCAATCAATTGGAAGTTGGACTTTAGGGAACTGGACCTCATACTCCCTAGTGTACAGATGTCAGAATCAAAATATTAACACTTGTAATTGAATGCCCTTAAATTAGAAAGAAAATTATTTAAAATAAAACAAGAAACCTGAATAAGTTCTAAAATATTTCTTCAAAATTATAAGCATTCTTCTCAAAGAGTTAACTTTGATCCTGCATTAATAACCAATGGAATCTCAGAACATTAAGAGAGCTGTTGAAAGATTTTTCAACTCTTCCCTTAGATTTTTGTCCTGGCCAATATCTAACATTACTAAATTATTAGTCCCCCTGGTATTGTTCCTGTGGGAATGAGTTTTGTTTTTTCAGTTTTGATAATTTTGTACATTTCATCTTGACATTTTGTAGTTTGCCTGTCTTCTACAGTGAACATTTAAGAATATGATAAAATTAAAATTTCTAAAACCACATATTCTTTAATAGCATTTGTGTGTAGAATACTCTAGACTTGAAGCTTTTCTTGGTGAGAAATAAATTGATTTTGAGATATATATTATCCTTATCTTTTGCAGTGAACTTCTTAAGGTTTTCTAAAATATGAGAGTAGATATGCATGCATGTGTACCTTTCAATTAAAACTAATTCAATAAATTCAACTTCATTTAATGTTTCCTTATTTTATAATATTCAGTTAGACATGTTTTCACCATCATAATAGTCACTTAGACTATAAAAATATCATGACAGAGTGGTAGACAGAGGTGCAGTATATATTATATGATACTTTAAATATTTTGTAGTAAATAGTTAATCTCTTCCACAAATTTTGGACATTAAGAGGCTAATTTAAAGAATAATACTTTAATAAAAATTTATGTAATTATGACTACTTATATAACAAATATAATCAAATAATAAGTATATTTTTATTTCAAATAACTGAAAAACACTACACATCATTATACAGAGGCACTGACTCACGTATATTACGGTCCTTAAAAATTCGACTTGTCAATAAATAGTTTTACCTGTTTATAGTTTAAAAGCATTTAAAGCAATTTTGTCCTCATTCTATTAGTTTAAACACTAGTCTGAGAATAGGGATTTAAGTTCTTGGAAAAAGCAGAAATCTCTTTACCCAATAACCTTACGACTAAAGAGATTATAATTTGGCACGTTTATTAATAATGAAAATGAATATTCATGATATTTAGCAAATAAATAGTTCTTACTCACTGTTAATGGGAGTGTAATCTGGCATAGCTCTTATGAAAATCATTATAGATATTTTTCACTATGTTAAAATTTGAACTTCCATATGATAGAACCATACCACTCTTGGGATAGACCCAAATAATCCTATATCCTACCACAAGGTACACATGAATACATTTTATTGCTGCATTTTCACAATAAGGAAATGGATCAAGTACAGATACCCATCAAGAAAGAAATGGATAAAGAAAAAGTAATATATATATATATATATATATATATATATATATATGGATTGTAACTTTGCTTGAGCATAAAGAAAAAAATCTTCAAGAAAATAGATAGATCTGAAAAGTAGTCTATTAAATGAGGTTACCCAGTTTCAAAAAGGGAAAAAAATCTCATTTTCTCACATATGCAGATTCTGTTGTTGTTTATGTACATGTAAATAAGAGGTTGTGAGAATGAGCATAGATTATTAAACTAGATAGAATTACACAAGAGGGAAGAGGTGTTGCTAAAGCCAACTAAGGCAGTCAAGGAAAGAGAAGAGAGGTGACATGGCAGTGGAAAAGAGGCTGCTTAGTATGGAAGGGTACAAAGGAAAGAAAGGGAAGTAGGTGGTGAAGAAGAGTAGACAAGAGAAACAATAGAAGCAAATTGTGTTTGAAAAATGCCATATTGAAAACTAATACTTTGTGTGTTAATAGAAATTCAAAAGGCCTTGTACACAAATGTTAATTGTTTTTTCAGTATATAGAGATTTCAATTTTTATAACTGCAGCAATTTTATTTTGATAGAGGACTAGAACAGAAGCATCTACCCTGTAAATCTATTTTGCACTGTTTATTCAATAATACATTTTAAATCTTATATGATGAATACCAATAGAGTCAATTTCACGGTACTCCTCTATGAATTATTTGCTTTTAAATTTTATGTTGAGTGTGATTAACATATACCTGTTGCTATAGCTAACAAATCAATATGTTTCTACTACCAAAGTAGTACCATTAACAAGTTAATGTGACCCTAAAACTACTCTCCATGGGGATGTTCATCATTTCCAGATTTGGAAAAAAATGTAATTTCTTTATATTAATTCCAAATCTTTAGCCCCTGTAAAATCTTAATGTATAAATTCCTGTTAAGCATCAGGCATTGTGCTGCATGCCAATAAACCTACCATGAGGCAGAACAATCAGGACTTAAAGCCTAATCTCAATTACATAGCAAGTTCAAGGCCAGCTTGGTCTAGAGGAGACATTGTGTGAGTGTTCTTAATGAAACCAAAATTATTTCTTTAGTGATTTAAAATATCTTTTATTTGTCATATGTATTAGCTGATTTTATGGTTTTTGTATAGGAATGTAGAACAAAAGCATGGAGACCAAGTATTGTCTTCAAAAGAGATACCTTACTCATAAGAGAAGTCAAAGAAGATGACATTGGAAACTATACCTGCGAACTAAAATATGGCGGCTTTGTTGTGAGAAGAACCACTGAGTTAACTGTTACAGGTAATCACTGTCAGTGTTTCATTTGTAAGTAGAGAAACTACCTTGTGAGTCAGTTTCAGGACGGCATACTGATGTTTTTCAATGTGGGTAATGAAAGAAACACTCAACCAAATACTAAGTGGATTCCTATAGGTGGAATTTATCCTTCTTATGTTTAAATCATCTTGTGCTGAAATACATTTGAAAGGTTAAATAGAATTTGTTTAGGGAATTATACAAATGTTAGCTTTTGAAAGTACTTGAAATAATGAGTTTACAATTTTTGAAGATCGTGCTTGTACTTTGTAGTGGAATCATTTTTAGAACCATTTTCTCGAGCAATGGAATAGAATACATAAAATCTTCCTCTGCATTTATGTCCTGCTGAACATTAGACAAATAATTTTTCATTTTGACTTATTTGTCATTATATAGATAACACATATGATCTCTTGGGTTCAAAACAATTTCAGACAAAATCATTTTAAAAAGTAAGATTTGTTTTTATTTTTTAAAATAATCTTTTTTATTTTACATAACAATCCAAGTACCTTATCCCTCCCCTCTTTAATCTGCCCCCAACTTCCTCACACCCCATTCGCTATCCACTCCTCAGAGGGCGTGAGGCCACCCATCAGGAGTCAAAAAGGTCTGTCATATCACTTGAGGCAGGACCAAGGCCCTTCACACTGTATCTAGGACGAGCAAGGAATGGGATCCAAAGAGCCAATTCATGCACTAGGGATAAATACTGGTTTCATGACCAGTGGCCCCAGAAACTACCAAGCCACACAACTGTCACCCATATTCAGAGGGCCTAGTTCAGTGTTTTGAAGAATCACAGAACCATCCTGATATCTTGTTGATGCAGAAAGTAACCAGAATAGTATCAGAGAACTACTTTTTAGAAACAATATGCAATTCATCAGTCTAACAAGCTTATTTGAATTATTTTAAGCTCCAGAGTGTTAGTTTACTAATGTACAAAATGATGAAGATGAAATTTGCCCCTAGGGGATTTTCAAGTGCCAAATTATTTAAGATAATATGGATATGCAGTAAGAAAATCCAAATGTTCAGTAATTTAGTGATGTAAAGGATGATATTCATGATCTTTTTTAAATTTACAACAACAATCACTTTTGAAAAAATTCCATATGGAACGTAAAAGAGAAGCTAGGACAAAACAAAATAAGAAATTACGTATATTGGCACATTCTTATTGAAAGAGGTTCTTGATAACTTTTGGGGGTCATATTTGTGAAATATTTTTAGAACACCATGTATTAATTAATTTGATACCTTCACTAATGCATGTAAAATATCTTTCTTCTATACTAAGCAAATATAGTTTTTACGTGTGCATGTATCCATGCATCATATAAGAATTCATTTCTCTCAAATCTTGAACTATGATATAATTTGATTCAAAACTTTATTGTTTCATGTGACTCATTTGCCGAACAGCAATTATTCTGACCAGGGGAAAATTCTTTACATGCTATTCTCTTTGGTAAAAACCTGTGATAAATATCACTAACAGTTTACAGCTGACACTTGCAATTAATGATAGACTTGAATAGTCAACACACATTTAGTCTCTGGTGTGTATTATATACCTATCATAAGTGTATGTATGATTTGCAATCATTTGGTCTGCAGTTTAGTTTTGTGTAATAGATCAGTGTATAGAAAAATTCAGAGGAGCACTTTATCACTTTTATTCCCATTGTTTTTGACAGTTCAGTGAAAAATATGCCAGTGTACACAATAAATACTGAAAATTTTCTGTTGCAATTTTAGCTTACAAGGTATACTGCGATAGATTTTCCTAGCATTAGGTATTTAGAAAAAATGAACCTAAAATATGAATGAAAGTGATATTCTGAATAAAGATATAACGATATTTTTCATTTCTTGCCTTAACTCTTTAGAAAGGAAAATGTATCCGTGGTAAACATATCATTCTTTGTCTAGAAACAATAGTATTTATAAATACAATCCATTATGGGTCAGCTAGAAACTAAATATTGTGTCTTGAACTGATAAATACCATACATAAGAACATTAGGTAAACCTAAGAGTATAACTTTATGCTCTTATACTGTTTTATAATTTTCTGTACTTTCTGGATTTGTACAAAACCTTTCCATTTTATTCATTTGAAAACGAAGAATACTTAAGTCCTGATCTCCAAAAGAAAGTTGGTGATTTTGGCAGAAATAAATTATATGAATTAATAGGTCTCACCTGATAAAACTATGCATTCCTGTATTATGCATTCATCATGAACAACTCCCTTCTATTCCACCTTTTGTATGGTATGCCTTGTCGAGCTGATATTCCATTGAGGCCTTCCTTTTTCTAAATGGAAACAGAGGAAAGCATATGTGGGGGAGGAGGAGGTGGGAGTTGGAGCCTGGGAGAAAAGGAGGGAGGGCAAACTGTAGGTGTGATGTCCTGTATGAGAGAAGAATAAAAGAAAAAAGAAAGAAAATGTCAAATTAAACATGAATATATACAGAAATCTCTTTTATATGATGACTTTATTTCCTTTGGTCCTGTATCCAGGAGGGAGAGGTCTGGATCATGTCATAATTCTACTACTGTTTAATTAATCTTTACGAGCTTTCTAGTGTTGATGCTTTCCAACACTGACTAAACTTAGCTGTTCTGAAACTTGCTCTGTAGACAAGTTCTTCCCTCAAACTCAAAGCCTCTACCTCCGGAGAGCTGTAATTAAAGGCACACACCACCACATTCTACTCTAAGCTTTACTTTAATTCCTTTTCACAAGTTGCACACTTAGCTGGATGGAATCTTGCCTTGAACTTAGCACTACCTTTATTCCATTTAACACCTGACTTTTCTTAATCTTTTCATCTCCTTAAACACAGGACTTAGTTCCATTTCACTTCCTGGTGACCTTTTACTTCTCAAATTGTACATTTTATAATTCTGTTTGTCCAGCTTGCTCTGTTTCATTACAAATCTTTATAAGAGTGAGCATTAATAACTATGAAAGAGTCAGTACTAGGCTGTTTTGAGATTTCTTCTGCCAAGGGAATTTATCCATATCTCTTCAATTTAGCCTCATTTATACTGTTTGATCAAGGCAAAAACCAGCCACATTCTTCACCAAATTATCAGCAAACCACTCTCTAGATCACATACTAGATTTCTTCTCCTCTGAAACCCCTTGAACCAGACCACTCAGCACCACTGTCTTCCATGTTCCTACTAAGATTGCTTATTTAGCCACACTTGAAGTTTTCAACATCTTTTTAACCCCAAATCCATGTTTTTCCAAAGAAAAACATTGTCCAACCCATCACAGCACTACTCCATTCTTGGATCCATCTTCTCTCTTGTTTAGGGTTTTATTGCTCTGGAGAGACACCATGACCACAGCGACTTTTATAAAGGGAAACATTTAATTGAGGCCGTCTTACAGTTTCAAATGTTTAGTCCATTATCCATGACATGTAGCCTGGTCACAAGCAGGCAGGTATGGTGTAGAGAAGGAGCTGAGAGTTCTCTGCAGGCAGCAGAAGGGAACTTGGTGCTGCAGTGGGCATAACTTGAGCATATGAGACTTCAAAGCCTACCTCCACAGTACTACACTTCCTCCAACAAGACCACCCCTACTCCAACAGTGCCATACATCTTAATAGTGCCAGTCCCTATGTGACAGGCTTTCAAACACATGAGTCTATAGTGACCACTCCTATACAATCCACCACAGATGACAAATAAAAATGTGCAAATAGCCAAATCTCTATTGATAAAAAAGGACAAATGACAGATATTTAAATTCCTTATACTAAACTATCTTTTACTTAAAATATATATTTAGCAGTAACCCTTTTTAAAATTATTTCAGAAAATGTCAATCTGGAAAAAAATGTTGTATGTGGAAAAACATTAAACCTGATAATCTTGAAATAAATTAGACTTCTTTTGGTTGCTTTAACATTTTTGTCAGTAAAATACTTTGTTTCTTTTTTTTTTAGAAATCTTTTTAATTATTTATTTTTATTTCATGTTCATTCGTGGTTTTGCCTACATGTATGTCTGCTAGAGGGAGTCAAATTCACTGGAAATGGAGTTATAGACAGTTGTGAGCTGCCATGTGTGTGCTGGGAATTGAACCCAGGTCCTCTGGAAGAGCAACCAGTGCTCTTAACCATTGAGCCATCTCCAAAGCCCCTTTGTTTCTTATTAATCTTGCTTGTTAGTGTACACACATACATGTTTCTCACATGCACACATTCACATTAATATACACTTTCTTGACATACAAGCAGGAATTTTGTAGCTTTTTATAATTTTATCAACTTCTACTGTCTCCTTGAAAAGAGATTAATATATATCCAATACAATTAATAATAAAAGCAGTAACAAAAAACTAATGAAGTAAAAATTTATGGGCTCAATTCTTTTTTATTTTATTATTATTATTAAAAATTTTCGCCTCCTCCCTGCCGCCCTTTTCCCTCCACCTCCCCCACTCCTCAAGCCTCACTCCCCTCCCCCTCCCTCTCCAGTCCAAAGAGCAGTCAGGGTTCCATTGTAAAAAACAATGACTTCTTGAATTTTGCATACATATGGGCTCAATTCTTATACTTTCTTCCTGTATAATTTGGGGCATACTGAAATTTTGTTAACATAAAATTTTGTGTATTCTGCTTCATTTAAAAAATTGTTACAAAGGCTTTTGCTTTGTCTCCAGATTTTAGATATTGACATAATTTTAAATGAAAAAAGTCACAAAGCACAAATGTGATGGAATCAATAAGAAACGAAGCTTTGTATTCTAATAAGAAACTAAATATTCCAAAAAAATTTGTGATACTAGATAAGTTATTTATATACTATACAAAGAAAATCTTCTCTATAAATCATACATGTAGACCATTATGAAGTCTAGGTTGGTGAACATTTTTCAAAACAGAGCATACTAACTCCATTGGGATTAAAATTGTTTGCCCCAAATAATCTAATTATAGTACCCAGTATCTGCTTTAACGAGTTAGATACTTTTTATTTGTGGGATTCTCTTTTAGTATGTGTTCAACTGAGACAGAGTTAACAGTTTAATATTACTCTAGTATATTATACAGTTACTGTGCAATAAATTACAGATTTTTTTTTACTATTTATAGGAATGGATAAAACAAATACTAGATACTTTTACTTATTGGGGTTTACAATCATAAAGCATGATCTTAGTACACTTCAAGAAAATGTCACATTTCAATGATTCATTAGATTGTTTTCAGTAGACATTTACTAAAGAGATTATTCTTCTCTCCTGTTATCCATTACAATGTTTTTGCCCACTCTAATGGTTCGATAAATAAGTATCAAACACATTAGCAAGGCAAAGGGTGAGAAGAGATGGGCCCTCTAGGTGGATATCAAGGATAAGTGGAGTTAACTGGGGGAAAGTGGTTTAAGATGTAAACTCCTCTGCAATATACATAGACAAGACCTGCCGACAATGGCTTAAGTGTTACTGATTCTTAGGAGACAACTCTGAAAAACTTGATTTTAGAACATACTTTTTCCTACACTGTCAGGTTGCTACAGACCAAGTGAGGCACAATTCTGACTTTCTACCTTGATATTCAGACATCTAAGTTTCTAATAACTTATAATTTACCTATTGCACAGAATTTGATACAAACTTGTTCCTATCTGGAGATTAATTCCCACAAGTAGAAAGTTGAATTTCCTTTATTTAATCCTAAAATGCTTACTGTCAAACGGAACTGGACTCCAGTTACTCCATGTACTTTCTGATAATTCTATTATCATTTCAGACCATGGTCAAAACATTCTGCAACACATTCTACACACCTCTTGTTCACTTGAACCGCTTACTCTTGAACTGCTTGCTCTTCTCTATTTTGTTCTTACTCCACTTTCAGATCTTTGTTGAAACATAACAAGCAGCAGCGATCTGTTACCCTGAGTCTGTTTTTTGTGGTGTTGTGGTCCTCCAGTCAGTGGTGATGCACGCCTTCAATCCCTGCACTTAGAATGCAGATCTCTGAGTTTGAGGCCAGCCTGGACTACAGAGTGAATTCCAGGGCAGCCAGGACTGTAACATAGAGAAACCTTGTCTCGAACATCCCTCTCCCCTCAAAAAAGACCGCATCTTGATTTCTTTCTATAACTTTACCTTTTATAGTCTGCTCATGTCAAGGGGAGCTGCACACTTTCCACCCTTCTTGGATTTCATTTGTTTCAGTATTTTCACATTCTGCAGTGTGAACTGTGTTTTGATTCAGTACCCCAAACTGTTTTCTATCCAAATTCTGTAAAGCATCTTCAGCATCACAAACATCCCTTTTAACATAAGAAAATCTACATGGACATCAGGAATAAGCATCATGTGGAATATATTCATCAATTATGATAGTATTCAGGCATCCGTACAGTCCTGCCCTTGGGATCCTGACAGGTTACTTCCTCAGCTGCAACCACTAAGAGCACCCCCTGTGCACATTTGCTTCCTTTCCCACCTCCATCCCTCTTGTACCCAGGGACCCGTCTCTGCTCCCTTCTCGGCCAATTTCACTGTCCCCTTCTCTCTTTTCTTCAAATAAACTTCCAATATGAGCCTTGTTGTATGGTGTGACTTCTCTTCACAGCATTTTTAAGTAAATTACAAAACAACTATAGGACCATAATTTCAAAATTTCTAAATCTTCAGACCTTGTATTGTCTGCTAGGTTTTTGAGAACAGAGAACTGTTATTGTTGGGATTGCAGAGCAAAAGTAGTGGGATGTGACAGGAGCAACATTAGGAACAACATTAGTTTTGGCTAGCACTGCTAATAGGTTCAGAAAACTGCAGCTCCACAGTTGGTACAGTTGGCCCATGTTCATTCTCTCTCTCTCTCTCTCTCTCTCTCTCTCTCTCTCTCTCTCTCTCTCTCTCTCTCTCTCTCTCTCTCTCTCTCTCATATATATATATACATATATATACATATATATGTATGTATGTATGTATGTATAGATAGATAGATAGATAGATATGGATATGGATATAGATATAGATATAGATAGATATGTCTGGTCTAAAAATATTAAAAATAAGAATGGACCACCATAAGTATTGGTCACATAAGGTTCTTTCAGAAATATTGATGTCACTTCTTGGACTAGAAACAACAATAAGAGAATGGATTAGGAAAGTCTTCTATATTGAATTTTTTCCTAACTAAATGTGATACGTAAGCAAATTAGTCAGGAGTTAAAAATAGAAAATGTTACTGGAAAAAATAAAAGGAAAAGAATGAGAAAAAGTGCTAAATGCATGATAGTTTTAGTAACATTTTCATACTGGGTACATTTTTTCACAGAGTTAATGCAGAAATATATTTAAACTACTTTCCCATCAACCATGGGATAAATTTATGCTTTCAAAAGATACATCTTCCTCCTCTTTTTTTTGGATGAGAAAGCTGAGGCAAAGAAAGGTTAAGTGCCTATATCAAGGTCACAAAGCATCATGGTGACAAACGTAGGAATAAAATTTAATTCTGTGAACGTCAGTCTATGATTTACTCCACTAGATAATTAATAGTAAGACACTGTAGTTTTCATATTAGCTATGCTGATTGCAATGAAAGATTTATCATTTAGGTTCAACTGAAACACATTGTACTGAGACCTTTAATTCTTCTGCCAGTGATGTAATTAAATAGTGTATTTCTGGGTCTTGCTTGAGGGTAAAGGCATTTTTTTTCTTTATCTCTTTCTTTCAAAGTTGTATATTTTATCTTCATGTTAGGAAAATTGTTTTTGTTGAATACTTCAATGAATCAACAATGTTTTACTGACTTGCAGCCTTTCATGAACTAATAATAATGGATATACATATATTTAAAACATTCTTCTGCATGTTTGCTAATATGCCAGAAATAATGCCCTTGAAAACAAATATACATGTTGTTTTTAGTAAACTAAAGCACATCACATTGATAGCTATGGATATTTTTATATATAAAAATCTATCATATTTGGAACTTCAAAGGATCACTTATACACGCACAGTAACACATTCTTGTAATGGCAACTTTAAAGAGGCTGAGATAGGACCATCTCAAAGTCAATGCCAGCTTGGGTTACTTCACAAAACCATGTCTTAAAAATATTTTTTAAAAAATTTTGTACATATATTTAACATTATAGGTAAAAGGTAGATAAACTTTTCTGCAGCAAACTCTGAGTTTAAAATAATTTGTATATCTAATCTTGATCTGAAGTTTAGTCCCTAGAGAAAAAAAAATTCTTTTCTCTAAAAAGTATAAGACAGGCACCATGTAAAATGCTTTATAGGCATAACCACCTACATTCACCAAAGAGGAAAACTATAAATACATTTTGGAGGTGTATTTAAAATTTAAATAAAATAATTGCCATCATATAGAGTGGGTTGGGTGAAATTGAGTTCTACTGCTTGCTTGCCATAATTTCTGATGTTCCTATGCTTATGGGCAATAAAGTCAGATGTAGGAGTATAAGAGCTACCTAATAAATAGTCACTAGAATAGTGATTTATATAAAAATAGAAACATATGTAATATCTAGATCTGCCCAAACTGAATTCTTTCAATTGTGTTCTGAAATGAAACGTGGTTAGATTAAATTGTGATATGTTACTGAGTATAGCATAGATAATTGAGTACAGGAATATCTCTTTAGGATTTTAAAATTTTTATCAAATGTTTAAATCATGTTTGGTATGTTTTTAAAGTATAATATATTACAGAATAAGAGAGGCCATGAGAAATTGGGGGAGAACAAAAATGGATTAATATTTAATATTGTCTTTTGTTTATTTTGGAGTATCTGAGTATAGTGACATATCATGAAATGTGTCCTAAGTTTAAGCAAAAAATTAATTTACAATCTTAAGCATATACCTTATATACATGGTCTAAAAAAATTGGGATTTTCTAGTATTTTTCCTTTACTTTTTTTACTTAATTTTTTGTTCCCCTTTTTTGCATAGTTTCTTTCTTATACAATATAATGTGAATACAGTTTCCCCTCTGTCTACCATTCCTCATTCATCCTTACTTCCTCTCCCATCTGGATCCACTCCGTTTTTGTCTCTCATTAGAAAAGAATGGGTTTCTAACAGGCAACAACAAAATATAATAAAATTAAAAAAAATCATATCAATTTTAACAAACTAAGCCAAAAGAAAAACAAAAGAGCCCTAAGAGAAACACAAGAGTCAGAGAATCACTTGTTCACACATTCAGGAGTCCCATAAAAGTATTAAACTGAAAACTATGATATGTAGGCAGAGGACCTAGTACAAACCCATGTAGGCCTGTGATTAATGCCACAGTTGTAGATGGACCAGTGGGCTGCGTCCCGCCACCCAGCTCCTGCACCTGCTAGCTTTACCCGAAATAATTACACACAAATTGTATTATTTTAAACACTGCCTAGTCCATTAGTTCTAGCCTCTTATTGGCTAATTCTCACATCTTGCTTTAGCCCGTATTTAATAATCTGTGTTGCACTACGAGATGTGGTTTACCAGGAAAGATCTTAACCTGCATCTATGTTGAGTGGGAGAACCATGGCAACTGCCTGACTGGGCTTCTTTCTCCCAGCATTCTGTTCTGTCTACTCCGCCTACCTAATTTTCTGTCCTATTAAAGGGCCAAGGCAGTTTCTTTATTAACCAATAGACAGATGACCCTCCTCCATCACACAGTCTCCATTAGTTTATAGGAATTTTGTTGCATTGATTTAGAGGGCCTTCTCCTGGTATCCTCTGTTCTTTTGGGGGATTAGCAATGCACAAGGAATACTTATATATGAACATGGTCTTTTAGATGTCGTTGATTAAAATATAGTAGTTTATATATGTGAAGTACTATAAATATATCTTTGTTTTATGCAGCTGATTAAAAGTGAAGTATAGTGTACATAAGCAGGATAAATAATGTATGTTTGAATTTCTATTTTTAATATGATTATAAATATTTATATATATATACATGTTTATATTCAAATGTCCATGTAGATATCCCACTATACCTCTAAATTTATGTTTTTCCCTTTTAAGATTTACTTTTTATGTTTTTAATTTAAATTTTTTGAGTAATGAATATTTGGGTACTGTGTTTATTTCATTTTCACTGTTCTATATCCCCTTCCAACTCTCCCTATAGCTTCCATTCCATCTCACAGTCAGAACCTTTTATTTGATGCTTTCTGAGTCCATTTAATGTTTCTCATTTGTATATGTGTTTAGAACTGACCACTTGGGTTTAGATAGCCTATCATAGACTTCATTCCTGAAGAACACAGAGTCTTTTCATTCAGCAGCCATCTATTGCCTATAGATCTTCATCTTTCAGTAGAAGTGTATATTTTATTGGCTTCTCAATGTCACTTCTTTACTTCCAATTATCTGGTGAAAAATCCAATTTGCTATGATTCTATTATCTACTTCATAAAACTACTACTACTACTTCATATAACAAAGACCTGATTACCTGTGATTCTATTTATATACTTATAGGAAGTGCTTAGAATAAGCCAAATCAAAGATATGTAGTAGAATAGATGTTACAGAGCTTTTGAGATGAAGTAATGGTGAGTTATTTTTTAATAGACAACAAGATTCTCAATTTCGGATGGATGATGAAAAAGTTCTACAAGTGAATGCATTGGTACTTACTGTAAATACACTTCTTTACACTTCTCACCAGTAAATTTTATGCTTAAAATTGGCTGAAAATGTAAATGTTATATCACATACATTTCACCCTAAAATAATTTCAAAATACATGTTCATAACCATGTAATTTTCATTACCATATCAAAACCACTTTATACGATTCTCTTTTCCACTGCTTTATGTTGGCTCTGCGATTTGACAAGAAATGATTTTTCTATAAGTCTTTGAAGCTCCCACTTTTATGTCAGCACTTTATATTAAGTGATTTTAGTTTTCACATCAGCAAAACTGATTTTGCACTCAACATTGCATCTATTTCAATTTAGAAACTGGTGAGGAACATTTCGTTGGACAAGTTAAGGAAAAATTCCAACCGGTATATTTGATTTTCTCATTCCCATTGAATCTGAGATTGAAAATATACTTTAAAACAATAAAGTTCTTATGATGACAGGTGATTATGCATCTAAAAGTAAAGCTTTAAAGATGAACGAAGAACATAATAGAATACCAAATCTCAAAAGATTTTTAAAAAGAATGTGACATATTTATGACACTGAAATCTGAGCATCATCAATAAAGACAGTGATAACTTCAGTTCTCCAAAGTAATTAGTAGTTTATTCCATGCAGCTTTATAAAACTTAGCAGCATACAATGTCACTACCAAAACCTGATTAAAATATTTTATAACAATTTATTTGTTATAAAATATATTTCATAACTATTTGCTAAATTAAATTGATGTTTTTATATAATGATACCTCTACATTCATACCCTAATTTAGTTTTATAGAGAAATAAAAAGCCAATATCATAATCATCTGTTAAATTACTAATTTTATTATTACCACTAAATGGACAAAATGGTTAAGTGTTGTTGGAGACCACTAGTTCATTTCCCAACCACCCTAGCTTGAAACAAACATACAGAAATCTGTATTAATTGGAGTACTGTTTGACCAATATCTTAAGCATATTTCTGGCTAACTCTTTTATCTTAAATTAATTCATTTCTATTAATCTGTGTATTGCCACATGGATGTGGCTTACCGGCAAGGTTCTGGTGGGCTCTGGCAAAGGTGTCTGTCTCCTACTCTCTGACTCTGCTTACTCTCTCTCAATATCTTTTCCAGCCTGGCTATATTATGCTAAGCCATTGGCTGAAAGCAGATTCTTTATTCATTAACCAATAACAGTGACACATATACAGAAGGACTTCCCACACCATTTCCCCTTTTCTGTTTAAATAAAAAGGGAGGTTTTAACTTTAACATAGTAAAATTACATATACAAAATAGTTATCAATCCAGAATTATAATTAAAGTATCTATACCTACTTTATCTTTTATCATAATTAAGGAAAACTATAACTAGCTATTCTTCAACTCCATAAAAGACTCCAGAAGGACATAATATTACCTAAGTAGACAGAAAATGCATTGTAAGCAACTTCCAAGGCTCTTAAATTGACAGAGCTATCTCTCTGCTTGGACAGTCACCTAAAGTTCTGTAACATTGGGTCATTCATCTTCAGCCTACCTTGACATAGTATCCAGCAGTCTTTTCTATGAAGCAGGAAATTTGAAGATCTGTTCTGCCTTGTAATTGCAAAGTCCATTAGTGTCCTGCAGAATGTCTGGCAGACAATTTAATGAAACAGGAACTCTAAAGTATGGTCTTACCTTTAAGCAAGTTCAGACAGAAATCATTTTTCTGTGGGTCCTGCATATCCAGTTCACACAACATATCATCAAACAGTCCAGGCAAGAGCAGTTTCTTGACCAAATGGCTAACAAACTCTATAAGGAAACTCTTTGATATCCATCATCCTCTTGAAGTAGATTGGTGCTGCCAGGAGCATATGTGTCTCATTGTTGAGAAAAGACCTAAATTCTTAAAATATTTTAAATGTCCTATTTCATAGATCTTTACAAGTTTTGAAGATTATCTATCTAAATAAAATGTGTTTCTATATATTTAGAAAACCTAACTAACATGATTACAAACTTGACTATTATAGATGACTATCTATTAACCTGTATTTTTCAATTATACATTACATTTTTAAATGAGCTGTACAAACACAATATCTTAATCAAGAGCAGAAATATACATATGACAAAATTGACCTAAAATTTGTACCAATAGACCAAGATCCATACCAATGCAAAATATTCATATTTATAACATATTCCCTTTTAAATGTAAACATACTTTTATAAACAATATTTGGAGACTTAGGCATAGTTCTTACCAAACTGCTTCCTGGTTTTGTTGGTTGAAGTAATTTTTGGGGTGTTCTTGGGGACCTTTCAAGGGGATCTTGGTTCATTAAACCACATTAGTCTGGAAGGAATCCATAGGTTCTCATCCTCCGTGGAAGCAAAAGCAGAATCTGTTTTCCAAAACAACAAATCCTTAGATCCAAATTTTGAAGTCAAGATACCTTTAAAATATATATGCTTCTTTAGTTTAGCAGTCCATACAATGAAATGTCTGATGGAGGAGGGTCTACAAATGTCTCTCTGTATTTAGTTCCTTCACAGTAAAAATCTCAAAGAAAACACTATAATATACATAATTGAGACTCTACATGTATATTCCATCTTTATGTGGCTTATTTTTCTTACTCTATTACTTTTTCTATAAGTTTACTCTGTCTCTTTAAAGACTTTGTTTGATTTTAAAAAAATACATTTATTTCTTTTTATAACTCTCTATACTCTTTTTCTTCTCTCTCCCAAGCCTACGTGCATTTTTTAAATACACTGTGACACATTTAGAGGTCTTTTTCATCTGAATTTGCCTTAATGTGTATCTGTAATCTTTTTCTGACCAGGATCACTTCTTAAAATGCTAAGCAGTGTGGTTAGGACTAAGGCTCCTTTGCCTTTTGGTTCCACTTAATCCAACATGGTGGAGGTCCATTCACTGTCTCTGAGACTGTTGGGTGGGAGCCATCCTCATGACCTCAACTATGGGTAGCACTGTGCAGCATGTAGATCCTTTTTATCTGAGTAAAAGCTAAATCTGCAATGCAGCACACTTCATAGCCTGGAAATATCTGTGTATGGCAGTAACAATCCTCCATGCTCTTCTGTCTGTGTACTCCTTGCCGACCAAATACTGCTGCTAGCTCAGGTGTGGGTGCTGAGAGACCGGCATGCTTTCAGCTACTTTTCTCATAACCCTGAGTGGGCATATAATCACCTGGACCCAAAATGTGTGGCTGGTCACATGGGTAAACCCCAGTCATCCAGGCATCAATCTGTAGGCAGATGCCACTGGTTCATTTCTCTACTGCCCTGACTTGAAATAATCACACAGAAATTGTATTAATTGCAATAATTTTTGACCAATAGTTTAAGCATATTTCAGACTAACTCATTTCTTAAATTAACCCCATTTCTATTAATCTGTGTATTTCTATGTGGCTGTTACTTTTCAGGAAGGTTCGGGTGTGCTCTGTTGGAGGCATCTGACTCCTGCGGATAACTACATTGCTTTTCTCTGACTCCACCTACTCGCTCTATATATTTTTTTCAGCCTGACTATATTCTGTTAAGCCATTGGCTGAAAGCAACTTCTTTATTCATTAACCTATAAAAACAACACATATACAGAAGAACTTCCCACACCAATTAAGCATGTATAAGTGTTTGCCTTCATTACTGACAAACAGAGTTCAATCCCTGGGTCCCACTGTATCATGAGCCTCCCCATATTTGTTCCATTATTTTTAATATGTTTTGTTGATATTGTAATATAATTACTTAATTACTCCTCTTCTTTGTCATCTCTCCCACCCCTCTCTCTAGCTCTCTCTCAAATTTATGGCCTCTTTTTATTGTTACATTTGCACATATATTCCTAAATTTGTAAGTATAACCCATTGAGTCTATATAATGTTACTTGTATGTGTGTGGTTTTAGAGCTGACCAGTTGGTGTTGGATAACCAAATACTCTAGGTGAAGCATTCCTTAACTACGTATACCTCTTTCTCTAGGGTTATGGCCTCCTGAACTTTCACCCTTACATATTAGCAATGTCTACTGGTGTCTTCCTTGTTTAGGTCTTGTTTAGGCAGCAAATGTTGATGAGTGTAGCTTTTTTAACACTTCTAGAAGAAACAAACTCAGAGCAGAATTTATTTGTCTTTAGCAATATCCCTGAGCCTTGGGTGCAAAAGTTATGTTGCAGATATATCAGCTGAGACTGGGCTACACACATCTCCATTTTGTTTGTTGTGGTTTTCTGTCATGTTCTCCATCTAATACAAAAAATGTTTCTTAATGGGGGGAAGAGCTACATATATCTGTGGGTAGGTATAAGCATAAATATTTAAAATGTAGTTAGGTATTATGGTGGGGACTCCCAAAACATTAAAGGCTTCTTGTTGCCCTTGTTTGCCTCCCAGAGGTGGAAGGTAAGTTTAATGCCAAAGACATCATGCATTTCAGAAATAGGACTCGGAAGACTTAATCTAGATATAACCAAAAAACTATCTCTGAGCTAGCTTTCATAATATGAGACATGCCATGCAAGCTTCGCGAGAAGAGAAACAACTAATAGTCCTAGTCAGCTATGATGCCTATGAACTACAACAATCAGCATGGCACAATAACCTTAAGGTGTAGTAGTGTCATGCATGCCTTGGTGACAACACACTGCTCTCTAATTGAACTAAAGGCCAGTTCAACAAGAGACAATTTATTTCTGGTATGAGAAACCTAGCCAATTTTTCAGGGCTAGTGCTTCTTGAAAACTGCAGCAGCCACTTTATTAAACCAACACACATGTAAGTGTAATAAAAACAATAAAAAAATTCAAGACATTTGTTACTTGGTATAATTAAAACCAAGCTGATTGTTTGACCAAGAGGTATCTATTGAAATTGTTGACCTTATATCATCTCAAATTTAGTTCGAGTAAATTCATATTATATTTCAAAATTAACATCAATCCATAGAATCAACAATTGTATCACTGCAAAATCACTCCCACTCTCAAAATTCTATTGCTTTACTATGTAGTCAGTGCTAATAAACTGAGTTCTGATTTTTTATTTGTTCAAAATTAAGGAAAAAATAGAAACATTAAGTATTTTTCTATTTTTCTCATCTTGTTTATTATTCTTAATTGTTATCCAATTTCAGTTTTCTTCCTTCTTAAACATCAGATTAACAAAAACTTATGAAGAAATGTAAATTAAAGCATACTAATGAAATCATAGAAAATACAAAAGTTTAAATGGACTAATCATATCACTACTTTTCTAGATTTTAAGACCTTATTGATGTGCCATTAAATGTTAAAAATTAGAAGAATTCTGAATAACAGGAAAACAACTAATTTTCTACAAAATTTGTGATTTGAGAAACTATAAATGACTAAGAAAGTCCAGATATTGTGATATTGTGTTTTGATATGAGAAGTTAATAACATAGTAAGCATTTAAATAATGAAGTTCGTTCTCAAATTTTAACAGTCTAAAAGCATATTTATTACTTTGAGTTCTATGGGAAAGGTGAATAACCATGTTACAGGGTTTTTACATATCACTCCATAATAGCAAATGCTTTCTTGTTGAAAAAAAATGAGTGCTAATGCTTAATTTCATCTAATAAAAATATTTTATTATGTATATTTAGATTAGTTTGGTAAGCTTCCTGAAAATAGACATTTTATTCTTCATGTAAAAATATATGACATGCATCCTAAGAGTATTTCATATTTTCATTTCTCAAAAATGCTTGACCAAGGTTTTTAGTCATTATATTAACATCTGTTGTTCCATCTGGTGAACCGAAAAAAGCCAATGTATTCTAAATGGATAGTTCAGCATGAATATGCAAATTAATGATATTTCATGACTTCTGTATAAAATGTAAAGAAGTCGCTTCTTCCATGCCTTAAGTAGAAGACCTTAATATATATATTTCTTCATCATCTGTTGGGTTGAGCATTGGACTCCATTTCAGCAAATCAACAAGAACTTTCTGTAATATAAATGGCATCAAAGATTCTTTAGGAATGTCATATGCCTTGTCTGAAATAACCTACTGCAATACATTTTCCAGGAAAAGAAAAAAATACACACAGCTAGGAGATATTATCTTGAAATACAGAAGTACTATATGTAGCCACAGCTATGTTCAAGTGCCAACAATGTACATTCTAGAACCATTAATGAGTACTTAGTGTTAGTTATGTTCTGTTTAGAAACTGTCATTACTTGCTTCATAAGTAAACCCAAGTATATTCTAAGCACAAACATAACTACTATTTTATCTACCTTCAAATTTCATAATATATATTTACATATGCATTTTTGTCTTAAACAAGTTACAGCTACAAAGCACATGATACACCTTTATTTAAAGTTACAATTCAAGAAATAAAATATGCAGAAGATATATGCAAACTTGTTTTTGATTAAAATCAACCTTTTTGAATTTATGGAAAATTATGGCTGATAGGTATCAACAATATATAACATGAAGATCAATATAGACCTTCTCAAAGTATTACCTGAAAATAAAATGTGTGTAGCTTGGTATTATTTTAATACTGTCAATGAAATTCTTAATGATATATCTTTTCAGAATACTAAAGTCACTAATAGTTGTTAGCATCAAACACAACAGGTATAAAATATAAAATATGTGAAAAATATCTCTCAATATTAAAACTATTTCTTATTATGTAGCCACTTAGAAATAAATTATTTACTCTTCATTGGTAATTGTGAAATTGCTAAATTCTATTAAAACAATAGGCTGAAGACAAAGATAATACAATTATTTTAAATGATGCTTTCCTTTTTGGAACATAATCAGATCATTTTATGTTAATCTACTTTCTCCTTGAATTAAATAAACCAATTGTGTTGACTTGTCTTCATGTATTGTTTGTCTTTGAACATGATCATTTGCATCTATGAAGCAGAAAAAACTTTATGTAACCTGGTAGTCACTTTTTTAATACTGGAGGGGGTTAACCTATGAATCACATTTGCCAGAGAGGCAGTCTGTCACTGAACAACATTACTAGTCCTCCTTTGATCTTTTGAAATGTGTTCATTTTGTTTGAGTATTTTGAAAAAATTATTTTTAACTATCTTTTCTCACTTTACATACACTCCTTTCCCTCCATATTACCCCACTCCATTCCCCCTCATTCTATCTCCTGTCCATTCCCCAGAGAGGGTAAGGCTTCCCATGGGAAGTCAACAATGTCTTGCACATTGTTTTGAGGTAGGGTCAAGACCCTCCCCACTATATTTAGGCTGACCAAGGTATCCCTCTAGAGAGAATGGGTTCCAAAAAGCTAGTACAAGCAGTAGGGATAAATCCTGGTCTCAGTGCCAGTGGCCCCACAGTCTTCCCCAGTCATACAACTGTTACCAACATTCTGAGGGCCTAGTTTGTTTTATGCTAGTTCCTTTGCTATCAGTTTTTGGGCTCCTATTAGCTCAGGTAAGCTGTTTTAGTGGGTATCCCCACCATGGTCTTGACCTCTTTGTTCATATTCTCACTCCTCCCACTCTTTAGCTGGATTTGGTAGTTCCATTGTGTTCCATTGTGGGTATCTGCATCTGCTTCCATCAGTTGCTGGATGAAGGTTTTAGGATGACATTTAAGTAAGTAATCAATCTCAACAGAGGGCAAGGCCAGTTCAAGGCACCCTCTCCACTATTGCATAGAGTCTTAGCTGGGATCATTCTTATTATCACTGAGAATTTCTCTAGTGCCAGGCTTTTTTTGAGTCCCATAATGGCTCCCTCAATCAAAACATATCTTTCCTTGCTTTATGTCTCCATCCTTTGGCATCTCGACCTTCCCTCACTTCTCCCCCTTTTCCCCCTTCTTCCCTCCCTTCTTTCCCCACCCCCACACTCCTAATTTTCTCAGGAGATCTCTATTTCCTTTTCCAAGGGGATCTATATATGCCTCTCTTCGCATTTGCCTTGTTACGTAGATTCTCTGGGGTCATGTACTATAAGCTCATTATCCTTTGCTTACAGCTAGTATCCACTTATGAATAAATACTTACCATGCTCATCTTTCTGGGTCTGGGTTACCTCACTCAGAATGTTTTTTTCTAGTTATATCCTTTTGCATGCAAATTTCAAGATGTCATTGGTTTTTTACAACCGAGTAGTACTCCAGTGAAAACAGCTTGGTATTGGCATAAAACAGAGAGGTTGACCAATGGAATCAAATCATAGACCAATATTAATCCACACACTTGTGAACACCTGATTTTTGACAAAGAAGCTAAAATTATACAATGGAAAAAAGAAAGCATCTTCAACAAATGGTGGTGGAATGAGTGGATGTCAGCATGTAGAAGAATGAAAATAAAATAGACCCATATCTATCCCCATGTACAAAATTCAAGTCCAAATGGTTTAAAGACCTTACTATAAATCCAATGGCACTGAACCTGATAGAAGAGAATGTGGTGAAAGTAGCCTTCAATGTATGAGCATAGGAGATCACTTCCTAAATATAACACCAGTAACACAAACACTGAGAACAAAATAAATAAATGGGACCTTTGGAAACTGAGAAGCTTCTGTAAAGCAAAGGACACATTCAATAAGACAAAATGGCACTCTACTGGATGGGAAAAAAGCTTTACCAACCCCACTTCAGACAGAGGACTGATCTCCAAAATATAAAATGAATTAAAGAAATTGGGCATCAAAATTCCAAATAATCCAATAAAACATGGGGTACAGACTTAACCAGAGAACTCTCAACAGAATAATCTCAAATGGCAAAAAGACACTTAAGGAAATGTTCAACATTCTTAGCCATCATGGAAATGCAAATCAAAACGTCTCTGACATATCCTCTCCCACCAGTCAGAGTGACTAAGATCAAAAACACCAATGATAGTTTATGCTAGAGAGAATTTGGAATAAGAGAAACACTCATCCATTGCTGGTAGGAATGCAAACTTACACAGCCACTTTGGAAATCAGTATGGCTGTTTCTCAGATAATTGGTAAACAACCTACCTCAGGACCCAGCAATACCACTATGGAACATATACCCAAAAGATGCTCAATCATACTACATAGGCATTTGTTCAACTATAATCATAGAAGCATTATTTGTAGTAGCTAGAAATTGAAAACAACCTAAAGCCCCTTAACCTAAGAATAGATAAAGAAAATGTGGTGCATTTACACATTAGAGTACTAATCAGTGGTTAAAAAATCTTATTTTGAGTTTGTTTGGAGATGGTATACCTCTGTGTAGCCATAATGTCCCAGAATTCACTATGTATGCCAGGATGATATCACAATGACAGAGATCTGTCTTTTGTCACTGGAGTGGTAAGATTAATGGTGTGTACAATCACACCTGTGATTTTGAGACAGGGTCTCACTAAATTGTCCTAGCTAGAATTGAACACACTCTATAGTCTAAAACAAGCCATACACTTGGATTATTTCTTCTTCCATATCCCAAGTAGCTGGTATTACATGTATGTGGCAACAGATCTGATAAAGAAGATAATCTTTAGGTATCCTTAAACATTGTTAAAGTCAAAAAAGAAGTCAGGTAACCTTTTGTGATTTTATTTTAATTGATCAATGTGGATAACACATTTCAATTTACTTTAGAAGCAAAGACTGGGAAATGTAGCTACCTTTCATGTGATCTAGGGAACATTGACCACATATATCTTGAATAATTCAGATGAAGCACACTGGTTCTGTATGAAAAACCAGTATACAAATCAGAAAAAGGAGATTTCCTTCATTTTGCCATTTTCTAGGATGACAGGATTTAGATAAAGTCCCACATTTTCTGGTATGTGGAAGGAATGACTATGAGGATTGTTAAATAATAAGATGCTAATAGGTTAATGATTTGTATACTCATAGCAGGATGTAATATTAGAGAAGAGAACATTAATAAATAACAATAGTATCCTGTTTTAATTTTTAATTTTTGACTTCTAAGGACTTATCTAAGTATGTTACGTTATCGACTCGTTTAAAAACGTCCATCAATCATTCAACATTTCCAGACAGCAACATCATTTTCATTTTAAAGACAAAAATCTTAGCGATTAAGTGACGTGACAAGACTGTTAGTGAGGAATACTTCTGGAGCTCATAATTATTTCAGCCAATGATTCCCATCAACTGCTCTGCTTTTTTTTTTTGCATAAATACAAAACATTCTTTGTCTAGTTAGCTCAGGAATATACGCTACTTGGGTGTAAGATACATTAAACATTTTTTTACTATTTGGAATATCAAAAATATGTAAACTATTTACAATTCTGAACCCTAGTTTGTAAAGAAATGAAGATTTCTATAACCACAATGATTTCATTGGAAAGGTAGTATAGTAAACAATACAGCGAACATTTACTGAGCCCATTCCATACCCCTATATGAACTTTCTCAGTCTGTCATATTCCCCACCACATATTAGTAGAGAATATGCTGCCTGTTATTTGAACAAACAAATTAAAGTTCTGAGATATTAATCACTTTACCTAAGAACTTTTATCTGAAGTTTTGCAGCAAAATTTTGAACCCTGATTCCATCCCACTCAGAATTAATTACTAAAATTTTCAAGACTATTGAATAGCAACTTTGTTATTAAATAGGACAAAGTTAAAGACATTATTCAAACAGTTTTTACATCATCTGAAATGTGGAGCCAAACTTCTACCTTTCTTCATGAAAATTATGATGATATGATATACATAAAATATTTTAAAGCACATAGATCTATTACTTAATATTTATTAGCTATGATGGTTTATGTTTTGAAGACAATAGCATCATCCTCTCTTTTCTCAAAAGAATAGTTAGACACAAGATGTTAACATGATTTTATACACTAGGAGAATTATAAAAAACATATATCCATTTTTATTAGATCAATTCACATTTACTTATAACATGAATATTGAAATGTCTTTTCAGCCTGTCGTTAAATTTCCGGGGTTTCTAAAAATAAAATTTGCATCTTATTTGAATCTAAGGATGGACATTTATGCACTGGTATTTCACGACATTTTGAGGATTTGCATATCATTCTGTTGGTATCTAGGGTATTAAGAACATTATAATATTCAGATGTGTTTTCTCATGTTTCTCACTGATGTGAATAGACATGCTATTATTGTTTTTAGCTACTTGTTTGTGGTGGTTGGACTCTATGAAATTCCTGCTAAGCATGAGTTATCTTGTTCCAGTTATCTATGGATGTGTGTACTGTGAGCAGAGATCAAAAGCCAAAAAGTAAAATCCGGGATAAAGGCCAAAGTATAAATTTAAGGATACATTCCATTATCATTATCTACAGACAACACAGATAAGGATTGATGCAATGGCAAATATTCATGAGCTTAAAGCTATTTTAAACAAAAATTTATTTTAGAGCCTGCAAGGTTGATATTCAGATGACAATGGTAATGTTTGATTAGTTAAATAAAAGCTCTGACCAGCCATGAGAGTTTGTGATCATTTTATCCTCTGGGAAGTGTGTGATTTATAGATAAAGCAATCTAGGCTCAAAAGTTTGCAATAGATGTTTCTCAGGATATTATAAAAAAACCTATTAAAACTCCACTTAACTATTTCACACAGGCATTATTAAGGTATGTGGAAAAAATATAGTACAACCATATCTTTAAATCTTGAATGTACTTATTTGTTTATTTTGTTCATGAATGTGGGATGTAAGTGTGCATGTAATAAGGCAAATATGTGCAAATCAGATGAAAATTTGTAGGAATCATTTGTCTCTTTCTGCCACATAAGAGCTAGGACTCAAGTTCAGATCATCTAAGTGGTGTCAGCATTTTTATGTTATGCATATAGGTGTTTTGCTTTCATGTATATCTGTGCACAGCATGCATGCCCAGTAACTAGAGAGGCCAGAAGAGGGAATAAGATCCCCAAAACAGGAGTTACAAACCGTTGTGACTCACCATGTAAGTGCTGACATTTGAACCTGGGTCCTGAAGACTTTGATAAAAGGCAGATTCTGATTCATGAAGGTGTCATTGGTCTTCGGGAATAAAAAACTGGGTAGAGATCCATACACTCAGGTAGACCTTTGGACCCATCTACAATAAGTCCTCAAATTAAATGCTACTGGGTGACTTTAATAAACTATATAATATTGGTAGTATAAAATTACTTTGAGATTCAGGCAGTACTTTGCATAACTAAAGAAAATTCTTAGTTTCTTTGCCTCCTTCTGTTCCTTGTTTTTTTCCACTTTTTTTGTTAGTGTTTCCTTGCTTCAGGGTTCTTGAGTACGTAGAAATCCTTCCTGGAATCTTTCCTTGATTGTTCATTTCTTTTATTCCTTGGAGGCATTTACAATAGTAGCACTTCTAAAAATGAAAAGCTAAGAGGTACAGAAAATACATGATGAAAACCTGACCCTATTATTTTCTTGAGTCATCAATGAGTAAGCTGTTTCTTTCTCTAGATTTAGACTCCATTAGAGTATCTAGAAAATTTCTAGAGTCTTCTATATTTTTGTCATTCTCAGAATTGTTTATTTGCAGAAATGAAAGGAATTTTATATCAGTCATTTGTTTAGTATTTGAGAGTTGATTATGTTTAATATAGGCCCAAATAGAGGAGAAGAGAAAGTACTTTGTCAATGCTCTTAACCACTGAGCCATCTCTACAGTCTATCCTCTTCATTGTGTCCTGAATTATAGGAAAGTACTTTTAATAGTATGGGCAGTGCTTTAAATTTCAATATCTTTCTGACCACGCAAAACCACAGAAAAAAATTGTAGAATATAAGTACATATTGCTAAAATTCAGAGGATTACTGGTACATACAGATTTTTATTTAGCACCCAGTTTCTTTTAGTTCCATACCTCTACATTCATTTATTATAATTATGTGGTCTATAGTCACATGCCATAAATATAGTATTTATGTATCTGAAATCTAGTGTACAGTATTTCGCTGAAAGTTTGTATACACACACACACGCACACACACACCCACATACATACATACAAATATATAAACATTTAAAAGGGTGTCTGAAAAGATTTCATCTGTATTTTTGAGACAGAGTTTTCCTGTGTAGTCCTGACAGTCTTGGAACTTGTACCATAGAACAGGCTGGCTTTGAACTCAGAGATCTGCTTACCTTTGCCTCCCAATTGCTGAGTGTAAAGTTATGTACCATCCCTTCCTGGCTCAGATGAGAAATTTTTTAACAGGAGAATACATTTTTCTGTTAACCGTAATTAAGTGTCTGCTTGTTGGTTTCTGGCTTCTCAGCCCCGAAGTAATCACAAAGAAGAAACTATATTATTTAAATCACTGCTTAGCCCATTAGCACTAGCTTCTTGTTTTCTAACTCTTACATCTTAATTTAACCCCATCTCCATTAATTTGTGGATCACCATGAGGTCATGGTTTACCAGCAAAGTTTCAGCATGTCTACGTCTGGGGGCAGCTCCATGGCTTCTCCTTGACTCCACCTCCTTTCTCCCAGATTCTG